>NC_089979.1:18760958-19081436 GCF_036417845.1 Apteryx mantelli | reverse complement strand
TTATTTGCCTTAAGCTGCATTTTTTAATCGTTCTTATATACACTTTTTAATAAAAGACTGCAAAAGGTATTGACAGTGTAAATTCTTTTTGTCTAAGCAATTTGGGTTTATTAATTTTATTATTAATTTTGAACTGTGTAAGATTAAATCAGTAATACTAAGGCTGACACATAAACCTTTGTCAATGAATATATAAATGTGATGGTCTCTATATACATCTACCAGATGAGAACACGCTGCTGTTGTTTGTTTTTAAACTGTAATTTTCCTGTGTTACATTTCTATATCTGATCATGATCAGGAAACCAACAATTTATTCTAATAAAGCTGGAACTGCATGCACTTCAAAGCTGTCAGTGGGATTCAGAAATCAGGACTTCTTCTGGGCAGAAAGATATTTGACCACTGCATGACAAAAGATATCATAAATCTTCCTTTATCACATGGAAATTATACGAGGACTCTTTCCTTTTAATTTTGTTGATCAATTTTTGGTCACTGAGAGCAATGAATGAGAGCACAGCTTCCAGAGCAGGCAGTGACCCCACACCTGCACCACTTCTGCGGCAGCCAGGAGGTGGATGCAGCTCTGACTTTAGTCTCCATACAGCTTCTAAGCCTTAAAATCTATCAAGATGGACATTTCCTTAACTTGGTGTATTCTTGTTCAGTTTCCATTTTGACAAAAGAAACAAACTCTCCCAAAATTGTCCTGATATCAGTTCCCATATATTTCAATCTTGCCAGGATCACCTTACCAGTGCAGTCTTAAAGGCTTGGGTAAACTGAAGCCATAGCCATAATCCTGTCTTTGCTCCAGAACTGACTAATAAGCAAGAAGAAGCTTTGGAGAAGAGATGCATTTTATGATGCATTTTATAATATATATATAATGCATATATATGTGTGTGTGTGTTTGTGTATGTGTGTATATATATGTGTGTGTGTGTATATGTATATGTGTGTATATATATATGTGTGTGTATATATGTGTGTGTGTGTATATATGCATTTTATAATATATGTATTTTACAACTCAATTGACAGTAAATATATGACAGACATTGAGGATATGAATCACATACAAAAACACAGGACTCTAATGCCATCAAATGTTCCCTAAAATCACCGTCCTGGTCTACAGCTACCACTCTAGAAGAGGGCAGATTTCCTGTAGGTCCTGTGTCATAGCTGCCTGCCTGATGCAAATGTTTTGGGGATGCTAGGGCATCTCAGTAACATAACACTAGATTGCTGATGTTCAGGCAACTTAATTACATGTAGTCTGCCTCATCTTATTTTTCAAGTGATAATACTGATAGTATGGTTTGATGGCAGTGTAGCAAAACAAAAAGGTTGCAAATGATTAGTTTTTTAGATTGAAAAGTAGAAAAAAAAGACAAAAACAAACTTGTGCATGCGCTGAAAGCTGTTTAGTTTTAATGTGTTTATTTTTAAACTAAACTGTGAAATTTTGATCCAATGAAAACTCACATCTTATAAAATAAAATTTTGTAGGAAAAAAACCTCAGCAATTAAAACCTATCAACAACAGTAATCTTTGAGCAATTTGCTCAAATTCAGAAATAAGTGGGATTCCCCAAACTCAGTGTGGCTTAGGAAGTTGAACTGTCGTATGAACAATAAATTAATCCACCATTTGAAGATGGCTGGTGCAGTTAGGCATGATACTAAATGGTGAGGCTGACTGCGTTAAAATACTTCCTCAGTTTTTTAGCCTCAGTGGGTAATGGAAGAAAAAAAAGATCAGTCCTATTATTATACCAAAGAAATACTTATAAAATGGCATTTCAATGCTTATGTTTTCACTTCAGCAATACACAAAGAAAAGTTAGGAAGAGAGAACAATAAGAAACAATAATTTCTCTTGCTCTCCAGGTAAGTTTCAAATTCATTGTACAATTCCACTATACAGTGGGGCATGGTGTCAAGTGGGGTAGATATTAAATATTCTGTGGATGACTATACATAACATAACCTTTTTTCTGGGCTTGAGGGTCCAGAAGATCCTCTTAGTCTTCTCCTCCTAAAACGTGAATAGTAATACATCCTCTGGCCTACCAACGTGCCTGCTGACTTTCCTCCTTCTCTTCCTCCCTTTTTTCCTGTTTTTTTGTCTTACTTTCTCCTGCCATCTCCATGCTGCTGCATATCAAGTTCTGTGATGATCTTTATTTGTGCTGGAGGAACAAACCAGTTACTATTTCAAGCAGGCCTCTGAAGCTGCGGGATTCATCCTGTACTAAGCTTATTAGCACGAAGTAAAATGAATGTAGTAAAATGTACGATATTTCACTTGAGCATTTTAAGATTAGTGCTTCATCAATATCTCTTGGATATTTGGCTTTTAATCAAAGACAAGATTAATAGTCTACAAGTGATTGTTCTGGTGTAAAAAGGTGCATAAGGAAAGAGGAAAAAGCAAAATCTAATCAAAAACTCAAACTTGCTTGTTAACATAAAACTGTACCCTGATAAAATACCTGATTTTCAATGTCAACTAATATGAATGGATACATTACCTAATATTAATGGTTTAATGAATTACATTTTATGCTATACTGTGATCCATGCCCCTTTGCATACTAGATTGGCTTTTCTGATTTGGAAATTCAGATAAAAGTTGACACTTTATACTTGTGTACATTATTGGGGTCTCCTCTTCCAGGTCTCTGTTTTCCTTTTTATGACCTAAATTTTGAGTGATGAGTTCTTTTTCCACCTCAACTGTAACTATTTAATGAATGTTTTGAGAAGACACATATCATATTTTGCAGTAAATTTACAAATACAGAAAAAATATTTCCAGATTTAATAAGGATAAAGACAAAAACCATTCATGTTTAGATATTTCTCCAATGACCTTTTTACCATTTCCTCAGAAAATGTAGATCTGTTGTGTCAGAGTTCACCAAAGAGGAAACCTGGAGCTATGTTAATGCTCCCATATAGGTATATAGTGATCTGTTCCACCTCCTAACTTACCTAGGTTGCTCTAAAAGTTTTGCATCCTTTCTATCCACTCTGCTTGTGGTCCAGGTACCCTGCGTCCTCTCTAAGATTTCGTGCTATTCCTGAGCATATGTTCAACTGGACTTGAATAAAATGCAAACTTTATTCATCTCTGTCCAAAGGTTTGACATTGCCCATTCTGTTATCAGCAATTGGAGAGTAAAAGTGGATGTGTTTCAGACCTCTTGGGTAGTATAGAATACTGGAAGGTAAATTTCACAGAGGTTCCTTGCACACATACTATATATAGCAGTTTAGGTCTATTCCACAAAGACATTAAATGGTTTTTACAGACAAAAAGCATTAGTGAGATTTTCAGTCATGTTAATACTTAGCTGATGCCTCTCTGATTAACTATAAATGAGGCAGATTAGTCCCATTAAAGTTGAAATGGATAGCAGCTATGTGAACTTACTTAACACAGTGGGCTCCAAACCTGGAAAAAAAAAAAAAACACCATAAGAGAAGAAAGAACATTTTATTTCTGTGTAATTCTGGTATGCTGTCTGAAGGCCTAAATTAATACCTGACTTAGTACATGTTCCATCCACGGAAAAATTTCTACTCCCTCCAAACGTGTATGACCAGGTTATGGTGTCAGGCTGCAGCACCTCACCCGTAGGAAAGGACAACACATAATGCACCATAAGAAACATGGTCTGGACCACAACGCTCCTGCAGGTCTACAGAGAAATTAGGATGGGTGAGCTGGGGCAAGTGGATGATGGACTCTTTTCAGGCGTACGGCATCCTTCTTCCTGCACAATTCTGCTTCTTAGGCTGATGAAAGCTGGCTCTCCTATGTTTTGATCTCCCTTTTCAGGAAATTGCTCCCAGCCCCAACCAGCTTTCACCAGCATTTAAATGTAAGATGCTGGTTAAATGAGAGAAAGAAAAAGTATGCATTTACTTTCTAGAAAATGATGTTTTCCCATAGTTTGACCGCTTAGTGGAGCAAAGTATAAACCAGTTTCCCTCTTGTCTCTAAAGCTGAGGGTTTTTAGAGAGGCTTCCTTTCTTCTGCCTGAGAGGACTTGCCATTGTGGCTTTACTGAGAAGAGCTCAGAGTCCCACAGTGTGCTGAACTGATCTGGAGGATGACTGGCACAGAAAAGGGTCCTGTGTGAAGGACACTGAACAGCATGTATTTGCAGCACGTCTAAAGAATAGCATATGTGAGACAATGAGGGGAACTAGAAACATTCTGAAGGTTGTGGAAATACATAGCAGATGAGTGGTGGGATCATGTATGTATATTACTGTGAGTAACTGAATGAACAAAGTAAGATTTTTAGCAGAGCTTAACTGATTGACCAGAGAACATCTGACATGCAACCAGGAGCAGCAAGTGAGACTCCCAAGCTTTCTGATGCTTACCACTACTGTCTGCCATCTCTTCTATCTCAGTCACATGAACTAAGGAAATAATAATATAAAATGTAGTTATAGAAAACTACAATGGTTTCCCAAAAAAATAGCACAGCTGAAGAGAGAAAAATGCAAATTATTCAAGATCTAAAAAGTGGAAACTATTGTGAAGAAAAGAAAGTTGCAGGGAAGAAGAGCACAAATGAAACAAGGGGATATTTTAAATATTTATTTGACCTTGTAAGTCATGATCTTGGCTCTGTGACACCTAGATAACTGATCATTAAAATCTGTATTATATGCTTTTTACCAGCGAATACTTGTGCATTCTGTTGTTAATGTCCAAATATTGTCCATTAGAATTTAAGGAAGCAGAAAAATCAAATATGCTATTGAAAGGAGCACAGGGGGATCAAGATAATCTGATAATTTCTTTCTTTCTGATATTTCTTAAAGGCTATAGGAATTAAACCTGGGTCAAGCCTGGGATATTTTTAGCTTAGAAGTCTAAAATTGAAGGAACCTCTACTCCAACAGGAGAATATATTTGGAAAATCAGCTCAAGTTCTAACAAGATTTATAAATGTTAATCTTGAAACATTTTCAGCAACAAGCAGATACCAAACAGTGAGTGGAGGAAGGGGAGAAGGTGGGGGATGTGGGGGTGAGAAAAGAAAGGTTTGCAGAGAAAACAACATCTTAAAGAACAGAAGCTGTAGGGGTATACTGAGAGGCAACAAAATCAAGCTGTGAAAGCTTGACTCGTGAAAGCTAGTAAATCAAACAGTAACGTCTGTTTGACTACGGGCATACAAAGAGAATGAGAAAAGATGTAAGCCACTATACAGTGAGCCTGGGTAGAGGTAAAAGTTAATTTCACTATGGTTTCTTAAACAAAAAAAAAAGCTGTGCCTCTGTTGTCAGAGGGATGACAATATTGGTCATGAGGCAGTGGTCAAACGTGGGACTGAGATGCTACGGGGACTGCGGACTGCTCACCTTTCTCCCTCTGCTGTTTGCTGTGCCCACTTGCTGGCTGATTAAGAGCCAAATGATCTGATTGTAAATAAATTCTTTTGAAATAATGGCTATTAATACTATGTATTTAATCATTTCTTTCATACGAAGGTTATACAAAGTGCCAAAGAACTGCATTTGATGCACATGTGCAGCTCACATTGCAGCAGAAAGACTATACTGGGACTCCTGGAGCTGGCTGGAGAAGGAAAAAATCCACTCTTCATTTTCTGTAGTCTTATGGATTTCTCTCAGTGTAAAAATTGTGAAAATCCTAGTTGCGTGCTCTGATGTGAGCTACAGGCACTTTAACCTTCTTGTAGAATGAAGCTGTGTTTCAGACAGTCAAAGTTTGCTGCCTTCACCAGGCACAGCCTACACTTCTGACCACTTCGCTTGTTTAGCTGGTATTGCTGGAGGTGAGCACAGATCCACAGTCAATATTCACTTTAATAAGTAAATTTCCTAGCAGCAGGAAAATCATATTACAGCCTCACCTGAAGTGACCTCTGCTCTCCAAGCCCTTTTGGCAATAGCTGTGTATCCACAAATTCTTTGACCTTTCAATACTGTACAAATATATGGATCACCTGCAAATACCACTCAAATGTTGTGCTGAGCTTTAGCTCCGTAAAAAATTATGTTTGGAGTCTAATGGCTTAGATCTGTTGTAAGAAACAGGAGAATAATCTTCATCTGTAAACTGCACAATGCAATATAAGTTGTGGGAAACAATGAATGCTTTCAGCCGACACTTGAGACCGTAAACTTTGATGCCAATTCATTGAGAGTGGGAGCCGAGAAGCCAAGAATTTTATCTTGCCTTCACAATAAGTAATGTATAAGGATACTTAGCAAGTCACCCAGGATTGTCTTGTATGTAGTATAACTCCATAGGATGGTATAGGAAACAAATTGGTCTTCCATATGTTGGATCCTATGCAACTTCAGTGCATTTGATTTGGTTTTCCATCAATGTGTCCAAAAAAAAAAAAGCTATTATGTTAAAGACAATGTATAAAATCCTTTGCTTAAAAGTGTGATAAAAATGAAAACTATTATTATACTCAGGAAAAAATGAAAAAAAAAACCATAATAAAAGAGAGAGTCCCCTCTTATTCTAGTCTGTTTAATACAGGGTAATTTTTAGTTTATCACTCTTGAAGGAGTTCAGAGGTTACATGTGCTTCCTATATAATGTTAAGTAATTAATTGTCAAAAGGAAGCATAGAATATAATCTTGTAAGGCAAATTTTCAAATTTTCAAGTTAACATTAATTATTTCTAAAATATATCGTAATGAAAAATATAGTAGACTAATGGTGCATATACTTCATATTTATTACAGTATATAAAATATATACACTATACAGCATATTTATTATATTATTGCTTATGCAAATAAATGGAGAAAATGTATACATCCCAAATTATCCAGGAAATCAGTGTGAAGCTATGCACTGGATATTCTGTTTTCTGATGCTTTAATTTTCTTCTTCTCTTTCTCTCTCTGTATATCCTCATTTCCTCCTCCTGTATCTCCCAGTCTGGATACAGCTGTAAAGTTACTGCAAGCAGTTGTGTTCCCTGCTACTTGATATGGGGAAGTGTTCCTGGGGAGCTAAAATCCCCAGGAGGATTTGTGCCTGTCCCCATTCCTTTAAAAAAACACCAAAACAAAAAACTATTAATATTCTTCCGTATTTACTTAGCTCAACTGTAAGTAAGCTTTGCTAAATTAGCAGCTCAGTTTAGGGGCCTTGTTCTTTGGGTAGCTCAACTGCAGTACTGTAAAAGATTTGATTTTCAGAAAGTGCTGATAGCTCACTTAAAGTTAAAAACCTCTTCTAAGGTGTCTGCTGTAAATTGTTCAAAATAATAAATATGTCAATTTTTTTTAATATAGCTTTTTTCAATTCTCCTATTCATTCTCTGATTTTAGTTTCATGTCTTTTATTTAGAAAAGTTCCTTTTTCCCTTTCAAAAACTTTCCATTTTAGCAAGCTCTTCTGTTTTGCTCAGTTCCTTCGTTCCTGCTCTGAGGCTGACTATGAGGAAGCAAGCAGATCTTTGGCCTCTTTAGTCTCCAACCACTCTCAGTCCTTAGGCCAAAAGCTCTGTAGATCTGTTAATATCTTTCGCTTTTGAAATCACAGTCTGTTTGTCCTTAGCTCTGATGTATTACATCCTTGGAGCTATCTTGTCTCACCGAGGCAGAAATCCACCGGAATTACCCTGAGAAATGGCTACACTTCAGAGGCTAGATCAGTTCAAATATGAGCTTATATATTTTGTTTTAATCTACTGGGTCTGCAAAAAGATTTTGATTCCTAGAATTTTTTAGGAACTCCTTTAAGCAATAA
Source organism: Apteryx mantelli (assembly GCF_036417845.1). Lineage (NCBI taxonomy): Eukaryota > Metazoa > Chordata > Aves > Apterygiformes > Apterygidae > Apteryx > Apteryx mantelli. Next base: position 19,073,655 of record NC_089979.1, on the reverse strand, counting down.
TCACCTCAATTTTAAGAAAAAAGGTAATTAGCAATACTGCGTCACGGCTGTCCCCTGAATTAAAGTGAGTGAAAGAAATAAGCTCTATGGCACACAATAAAAATAATACCAGAAACATTTTTATACTGTCTCCCATCCCTGCACAAACCCGCCAATTAGTCAGATATTTAAAATGAAACAGAAACACTAACTCTAGAGAACAGACTTTCTAACAGGTTATTCTGTAAGCTGAAATTTACTTCTTAATAAATCCTGTGAATAAAAATTCTTTCACTCTTTCTCCATCTTCTCATGAAGCTCTGTATTTTTTCCTGCTCAGTTGTAGTTTCCTAACAATCAACTCTTGGCACCCAAATTCATACTTGTTCTTAAAATATCTCTACTTCTCTATCTTTAAATGTGTCTCTTGCTTAAAGATTAGGCAAAAGGCCAAGAACTTGTCTTTTATCAATTGGTTCACCACCCATATTCCTCAGAAGAGGAATGTGGATGTCTCTTGAAGAAACACATTTGAACCTTAGCCCCGGGGACCTTATTGTGAGCTGCACGGGTGGATGGGGCTCCGGATCTGGGGTTGCCTTGCAAGCTGGTTGGCATTTCAGGCTCCAGCCAATAAGTGTCGTGGAAGCTCTTCAAACAACTCAGACGTTTATTTTATTAAAGTAATTCTTTGGAAAGAAAAGGTAAAGTACGATTTACATTTTGGGCTGCCTTTTTTCATGATGAAATTAAACCTTTATGTTGCTTCATGTTATATAATAATGTAGGTAACAAAAGAGAGTGCATTTACTGCTACTGTCCACTTTGAAAGCATAACGATAATTCTGAAGTATGCTAGCCATAGGGAGAACAGATGCTACTGTTAAGCTGGACTCCTTGTATTAGTTTGACAGATTTCATTGAAGCTACACTAATTTAGATGGGAATGATCTATACTGATTTACTTACCTGACTTTAAGTATACAGTCTAATATGTGCCCAAGTTAAGTAAGATGGCTCTTTTCAGATCTCTTTATCTGTAAGCTTTGAACAGAACTGTTTAATCAAATCACATTGCTTGAAAATCTTACAAAAGGATTGAGCCTGACTGTTTTCACTAAAATTAAGCCTTTGAATGGAAGTGATACAGGCACTGTTACAGCTTCCATCCAACCTCCTCTGTAGAACCAGAGAGAACTTCTTTTTCCAGAACTGACAATTTTATGGCTTTTCACAAGAAATGAACAAATGCAGAGATAAAGGGAAAAGAAAATCCACAACTGCCTGATGAACAAAAATCATTTTTTATAAGTACAACATCTAATATTTTTATCTAAAGAATAAAAGAATCGTTTTTTTTGGTTTGACTTTGAAAAGCCAGGCTTATTTCTGCAGTAACTTACCTACTGGGGGTTATGCTTTCTCCCTCTCTTTCTACATGTTAGATAGAGGTCTTTCCCAAGGCCTTGAAAGCTTCCCTTTTGGTTTCAGGAAGAGCACATGCCTGGTTCCCCACTCTGCTCCAGGAGTAGGTCCATTGCAGCACTAGGTACTGCTGCCATCTGAAAAGAATCTTTAGTATTCTTTTTCCTTCAGAATATATAGACACCTTTAAGTTTCCATTAAAACATTTTTGAGACATCTATAACTGATCTCACTCTTTAAGAATATATAACACTATAGACAGGATAAACAAAATAGACAATGCCCTGGAATTTTTAGCTGGGACTTTGGAGTTTGCAATATTTCATGAACATTAGATGCATTTCATCGCATCTAATATTGCCCAAGGGGGCACAGTAGGACTTGTTACTCATCCAAATACTGGACCAGTACAAACTTTCCTAATGGAAACAAAGATATTGAAGATTATAGGAATTATTTTTCCAAGCAAACCCTACTCTAGCGAATAAGAGTTTTCAGGATATGATTTTAAGAGCTTAACCTTCAGAACACTGCAGTTAGCTGTAGGAAAATACAAATGGTTACATTCTTGTGGACAAACATGGTTAGACAGGGCTAGCCTGATTGACACAAATGGTCCCTTTACGGACCCTATGATTATTTGACAATAAATGACATCCTAGTCTCAGGCATACAATACCCATTGTAGTAAATGTGCTATTACTGAAAAAGAAAAAACACAGTTCAGTCTTAAATGCAGCAATATTAATAACGTAGCACTGAAAATATTGAATTCTGTTTTCTGAGAGCATTAAAAGCTATTACTCAGATGATATAGGACTGAACTGAAAAATAATGATATGTTAGTATCCAATTATCCAAATAGATAGTAAAGTTCACCTTGAAGCCACTTTGCACTATTGGGTAGCAAAAAAAGAATAACAGCTCATTTTAGAATAATAATTGTTCATCTAAATAGGAATCTAAACATGGGGGTTTCAGGTTTTATTTACGTAAATAAATATTTTGTGCAGTCTAAGAGTTCTAAATTCTGACTTGTTCATACACTCCTTACAGTATTAGTAATTAAATTTTTGGACTAAAATATAAATAAATAAAATAGCTGCAATTTATATTTTAGGAAGAAAAGATATAGTAATTTTGAAACATTCCTTCAAGGACTGAGAAGTTCAGTTTTAACATGATTTCACCTTTTATTTTCCTATAGTACCACTCAGATAAAGAACATGGCTCTGCTGTATCTGAAGGATCATGATCATTTCAAAAACTAAAACGAATGTATTTCTAATTAAAAATGAGAAATTAATGTAAAAAGAGCAGAATAGTGTTTCAATTTTAATAACCTAACAGCAACAATAAGACTACTAATGGCATAACATGCAGTTGAATATCTTTTATACTGTTCTCCATTCAAAGACTGTGACTGAGAAAAGATCAATTTGTCTGAGTGATGGAACATGTGAGTTTGGAATATGGTGGAATTTAAGACTATTTCACAGAGCTGAATTGCTGCTGTTTTAAACACTATCCTGTTATTAACTCCTGAATTACCTTCTAGTGAGAAGTAATAGTCACAAAACACTTTCCAAAAGGTAACTCATCAGAATTACAGCAAAAAATATGCATTTGCTTTTCTGATTTATTTTCTCATGAATTTTAGTCATCCTAGTTTTTCTCCTGAAGTTTACTTCTAGTTGTCAGTTTGTAATGTTTGAATTTTGGGCATTCAGAATTGTACGAAACTACATAAGAACTTGCAAAATATTCTGGGTCAGAGGAAAGACTCTTCCAGCTCAATATTCTGTCTCTGACAGTGGCAGAAGATGCAGTTTAGGGAGAGCACAAAAACCTGGCCACTTGCAGAGGTCTCTCCCCCCCATACTCCACCTGCATCCAGGACTGCTGTAGTTGGGCTGCTAGAGGGCATCTCTCCTATCCTTACCGTCTGTTTGTGGCTATCTATGTATCTGCCTTATCCTTTTTAAGCCGACTGCTACTATTTGCCCCCATAGTCACCTACAGCAGCAAGTTCCCAAAGTTCACTACTCACAGAGCTAGGTGCTTTCTTTGGTGTGTTTTAAACTTATCTCCTACTAGTTTCATCAAGCAACCCCAGCTCTCACTGTGGGATTTGGTAAATAACAGTTGTGCTTATTTCAGTTTCTTTTGTAAATGTTGATCTTGTGTCCCCTCAGCCATGTCGTCTCCAAACTAAGTAGTCCCAGCCATTTCTGGTTGTTTCCTCATAAGGCAGCTGCTCCCACCCGTGATCATTTTTGCTCTCTTCTTTATCTCTTCTCTAACACCACTATGTCTTTCTTGAGATGTGGAGATGAGAACTGCATACTGGACTCAAGGTATGGGAACACCAAGTTTTATATAGTGAAAAAATTGCATCTTCTGTTTTGTTCTCAGTTCCCTTTCCCATAATATCCTACATTTTGTAGCACCTTATCAGGAACAGAAGCCAGACTCAATGCACCGTAGCTCTCAAGGTCCCTCCCTGAGCTGGCTATGTAGATAGGAGCTATATAGAGCCTCCTGGTAATCTGGTGCAATGTCTGTTTGTGATGGCAGGTTACACGCTTTGGCCAGCAGCTTCGCAATTTCACATTTGAGTCATCCAGTCAGCCAGTTCTGTTGATTTATGAACTTTTTTTGTTGTTATTTAACAATTCCTGTATATTTTCTTCAAGTTATCTTACCCCTTACCTATCTGCTACAAAAAATGCATCACATAGGGGAATCTGGACAACATTTACACTAGTTAGAAACCTACACAAAGAAATTCTTGCTTTTTTATGCTAAAGCCTTATCACTCCTGAGCATGCCTTTAAAAACTTTGTAATCAGGCATTGTCCTTAACTAGCTTCTCACTTTTGACATATTTAAAGAATTTATTGCTTTCAGCTTGCGCATTCTTTTCAAGGTGTTCTTCCATTACTTTTTTAGCTCTCTTAATTTCCTGTTTACATTTGACCTGCCATGTTTTACAGACTTTCCTGCTCTTGTCTTTAGCAATAGGCTATCCTAAACCCACATTTCCATTTAGTTATCACTCCAAATGAGGTACCTGTGTTTCTGTCCAGAGTTCCCTGTCATTGCTTTGTCTTTCTTCAGGTAATACACTTTTGTCAGTATTTTTTATTGTTTTCTCATATTTAAATACTTGATCCACCAGCTTGTACAGATATGGCATTTAAATTCTAACTTATATGAAATCACATCCATAGCCCTGAATTTCAGCTGCTGGGTATAATTTGAGGATCTTGCATTAAGGGTACCTGTCATCTATGGTCAAGTTTGAGCTTGAAGAGACTATGCTGGATCTTGCCACACTGTTTCTCAGCTCATCGTGTGAAACATCCATTTAGCACTTCCTCTGAAAAGGACGAGTCTAAGAGTTTGTGGGTTGGTAGTTCAAAGGGCAGAGAGGGGCAAATACAGACTCTATTTTTGGGTTCCAGCCTTGAAAAGCTGGAAATATGATGTGTAACTTTTCAAGTTTTACTTCTTTTTCTACCGCGGAGATGATCGTTGGAGATGCTGTAATCAGTCCTGGGAGTGATTTCACAAGCTTTATCTGTGCATGCTGATAAATCTGCTCCCTGTTCAGCTGTCGATCTGCGGTCATTAGAGGATTAAGTGCAGTTAGTAGACAGGGTGACTCAGTGGAGGGAAAAGCTGCTAGAGGCTTTGCAAACCACACCTGGGGCTGCCAAAGGAAATCATAGAGCCATGAGAGAACTTAGCAAATGAACTGTAAATTACTTGTATATCCTCTAGTCATTAACAAAAGCAAACAAGGCTGTGGGTTTGCATCTTATCAGGGCAAAGAGGGAGTTTAAACCTGCTTTGATTTTAACGTAAAATACATTTAGTTCAGACACACATCCACACAGCCAGCTATGGGTTTTCTTACCAGTGCCACTCCAAGTGTTGCACTCCGTATAATCATGGCCAGAGGTCTGGTTTCCTTAGAAATCTTCTCTTTGTGCCCCTGATTGTGAGGGAACGTAGGCTGAGAGGCTTGAGGGGATAAACAAACAAGGAATTTAACAAAAAAACCAAACACCCCTGGGGATAAGGGAGGTTCATTGCCTGAAAGTTGATCCTCTTCCCCAATCTGAGGAAGCATGAGTTGCATTGTCTTCAGGGCAAGCAGAGTTATGTATTTGGGAGTCATCTGTAAGGGGAGATTCAAGCTGAACAGTCCCACCAGCAGCGGGGGATCACACCCACCAGGGGGATCACACCCCTTAGTCTCCGGCAGCTCCAGTAATGGGTTGCGCTAGAAGCCACGGGCTACTGCTGCACACAGGTTGTGCATTAATTACACCTAGGGCCAGCAGTTTCATGAAGTAGATCTTCTTGACTCTAAGTGATTGTTACGTGCCGGGGGACCACCAGACACAGTGGCCCATGAGGATAAAAGTCCTCTGGACCTCTAAGGGAATAAAAACTTCATATTTCTGCTGTGATTCTTTAAGGGATGTAGCTCAGTACCACACACTCAGACTGTACGTTTTCAGATTAAACCCTTTCTTTGTAGGTTGATGTTTGGTCCAAGAGATATTACCTGTGATATTCTGTTAGCATTATTGACTTTTTGTTGAGGAAAAAATTCTAAAACTATTTTAAGAAGTTAAAATAGCTCATTTAATGACTTTTTCACAAATCTCTATCTTTTTTTATTTTCAAAGACAGGTTCTGATTTGAAATTCATTTGAAAGTAAAGTTAAAAAAAATCAAAAGCAATAAAAATGCACCAAACAGGCTAAATAAAAACTCCAATGAAATTGTCAGACTAGAATAAACCAAAAACTTAAAATGTTTTTATTCAACATCAACCTTGTTCTTTTATTTTTTTTTAAATTTCAGAAAATGAACAAAAAAAATCTTGAATCCTTTCCAAATCTTTGCTTAGGAGCCTTTCCTGTGGCTGGTCAGATTATGTGCCCATAGCAGAGAAGGCAGTGACCACTATTTTTCACCATTTCTGTTAAGTACAGGTGCTATGGAAAGGAGATGAATGGTATTAGGCAGCAGTACCTTCAGGGATAAATTGGAAAGTGAATTATTAGTCTTTTATTTTCTGGTGAAGCAGGAAGACAACTCTTAGTTCAAAGAGGTCGATATTGAAAAATGCTGATTTCACACAAAAGTTATTTCTTGAGTTAAAGAGATTAAAAAAGATTAAATATATCTATTAAAAATAGATAGTGTATCTACTGAAGATGAAACTATTGAAGATAGAAGACAGAACAGTATAGTAAATGCAGGACCAGTAGCTAATTATTTTTTTGAAATATAGTGTTTTTTCTCCATTATCACATTCTCAATGGTTTAGTTTTCTTCAAAGGTTAATGTGTATAATATTTCAATTTTGAAAGTAAAATTGCTTTCCATCTCCCATTTGCAAATCAGGCTTATAAAATATAGAATGGAAAAAGGCAATGCTTCTTAGCCATATCTGTAAATAGTTTGTTTCTGTTTTGTACTGAGATTTGTTTTCATACACAGTACTTAGACATCATCTGAACTACTAAGTCTTTAGTTTTTTTAAACTTCATGGCTAATAATTACTCGACTGCTGACCATATTCTATTTTCTCCTACATTTGAACTTTTTTGTTAACTTTCATGGAGGCTTCACCTAAAGTCAGTGGAGCTAAATACCCAGTGAATATGGTTGCATATCTCTCAATATGAATTCAAAATTCAACATATGATATTAATTGAAAAGATGTATAAACTTTGTTGATTCAGCTTCCTGCCTAATGAAATGGTAAATTTTGGATAAAATTTGTAGAAGTTAATGTTGAGATACATGATCTTTCCTTAGATTTTTTTCTAGGATTTTGATTTCAGTGTACCTGATAAATCATGGCTAGAGTTTTGTTTCAAATGTGACAAAACTAACATCCCACAAATTGTGTTTATATTATTTCCGTCATCTTGTGCCAAAATTTATTTTGGGTGCATCTAGAAAAGTCTTTCCCACGTTAGCTGTTACTAAAAGTGACAAGAACTAATTTTGGTAGAAGAGCAAATTTAAATATTGGCATTATTACCAGACTCCTTCGTCTTTGTAGGATTCTGATTTTACAATTTTAGATTAAGCCAACATCTAGTTTGGAGGCTTTATTTTAATACAGCCCCATGAAATACACTGCAGTTTGGCTGTTTGTAGGGTAGCAAGAGCAACAGTATGAGAGGTACTCCTTTTTCAGTAGCTGTATATTTTGTTGCACAGCAGCAACATAGGTAGAAGCTATATATGAATTATAACATTCAAAATGTGCACTAACATATAATAATAACTGTCAGAAATAATCCTAGGTAACTTAAATAAAACTACTGAAAAAACCATACTTTGTTAAGTAGATGAGAAAGAAGAATAACTACTCATATCAAAAAGTAAAATAACAAAAAAAAAATTCAGTATTTATTATTATGATGAACTATATGCAATCATTGGTCTTCGGTTCATTTTTAGAAAACTGAGTTAGCAATGACAACAACAACAACAAAGCTGGACAGAAAAAATGTATTAATCACAAACTATTAAATCTGTTATATGTTCCAGGTCAGACTAATTGCCCTACAGCGCACTGCAAGACTATCTGAAGTTTGTACAGCACCATTATGAAGATTATTTTGAAGAAAATACATGTTTAATCATCGATTGTATCTAGTTGTGAAATGAGAGCTATTATCAACTTACAAGTGCATGATTTTTTCTGCAGAGAGAACACAGTTCAGTTATGATATAGAGGTATTGCCTGAAAGGGTTGTACTTCAACTGTTCTCTCTTGGTAGAGCATCATATAAATTAGTTGTAGACTGGGTAGAAAACACTAAAATGTTACCACATCATAAGCAGTTTTCTGCTTATTACAATAAGTCTTTTTATGTTAATACACAATAATTGCTGAAAATAACTCCTGTTCTCCCACCCTAAAAGGACATTGATTGCAAAAGCCCATTGCTGTTATTTGGAATCTGTCTTTGTTTATGGAATTTTTTCTCCTCCTTTAAGACAGGGGGAATGTCACTGAGAGCCTGTATTCATCCGGTGTCAGAGAGAAAGATTTTTTTTTTATTTAAGAGTTATTAAATATGGTCCCTTTAATTGGCTAAAAAATGGACTGTTGGTAGGTTAGGCTTCATCTAGAATCATCACTGTTGTTAAATAATTTAAAAAAATATTTTAAAGGTATCTCCATTTTAAGTCCTGAACTTGCAACGAATAATAGGGCCATGATTTTCAGGAATAGGTCTGAATTTCCAGTTCTTAAACGTACAAGTATTTTTGTGTGTCAAAAATCCTAAGTTACAGAATCCCAGAATCACAGAATGGTTGAGGTTGGAAGGGACCTCTGGAGATCATCTAGCCCAACCCCCCTGCTCAAGCAGGGTCACCTAGAGCACCTTGCACAGGATCACGTCCAGGTGGGTTTTGAATATCTCCAAGGATGGAGACTCCACAACCTCTCTGGGCAACCTGTTCCAGTGCTCTGTCACCCTCACAGTGAAAAAGTATTTCCTCATGTTCAGATGGAACTGTCTGTGTTTCAGTTTGTGCCCGTTGCCTCACGTCCTGTCACTGGGCACCACTGAGAAGAGTCTGGCTCCATCCTCTTGACACCCTCCCTTCAGATACTTGTACACGTTGATAAGATCCCCTCTCAGCCTTCTCTTCTCCAGGCTAAACAGGCCCAGCTCGCTCAGCCTTTCCTCATAAGAGAGATGCTCCAGTCCCCTAATCATCTTTGTAGCCCTTCGCTGGACTTGCTGCAGTAGTGCCACATCCCTCTTGTACTGTTACTAATAACACAGTTGTACTCTCAAAGGAAGTGCCTAAAGATGTCCAAAAGGATAAAACATGCATTTTTTTTCCCTTACAAGTAATCTCACAAAAATATTGTAAAGAGAAGAGGCAGATAAAATGGTTCAGTTCTGTTTGATTATAAGTTTACTAAATATCTGAGAAATCTGATTGTAGAAATTAATGATGGGGTAAGATGTCTGCTCATACATGGCTGTTTGGGCAAACTGCCATAAACAGACTAAGAGGGTTGGAGTAGTTTGAGATTATGTCTGCAATACAGGCACCAAAAGGACTGTTTTCACAGCTACATCTGCAGTGAATGTAGACATACCTAATTAATTCAGTCATCAGAAGCAGACTTTCTATGGCATCATGAATTGTATCAGAGGCAGTTTCTCACCTTGATTTTTACCAGTACCTGACATGGCTGCAATATGTCTTGAAGGCATTGTATCTCTGTGGCACTACTTACTATACAATAAAATAGATCTCGGAAGCGAGCAAACCACAAATTACTCTTTTGAACTTATCTCATTTGCAAGGTTTCAGAAATTTTCCTCAAACAGCAAATACATGATTTAACATGTGGTCATGCCGTTCAAAAAGCCTCACTGCTCTTCTGAGCATATAACTTAACGCATCAGTCATGGATGTAAGTTTGCTCTCTTGCTCTGAATTGTAGTCCCTGTGGATTACAAGGTAGCATTTTGGGGAACAACACAAAGAAGCTTTCACTGATGATGCCTAACTTGTGCATTATGTAGGATGCTCGACTCCTTTGACTTTAATTATACATGCTGTCCACAAAGCGCCTTAATTTTTAAAGGAAGGGAAAGTTTAAAAAAGCTCAGTGTGGCTTATGACCTTTAAATCTCTTAAATATCCATTCTCCAAATATTAGGAAATTTTTATAACTATTATGTTCCTGGGTAAGACATTTAAATAAAAATAGGTGTAATAAAACATTTGCTAAAGCAAAAACCAGTGTTCTAGGTCATGATGAGCTCTATCTTCACATATTAGAAATATTTTTTGTTAAAAATGCAGGATAATAAGCAAAGACAAAACATTTTTCTTTATATGAAGGTCTTTGGAAGGAGCTTTACACAGTCTATCTTGGAGCTGTGTGGAGGACGGAACAGAGTCTAATGTTCTAAGTCTAGTCAACTAAGAAAAAATATAATCTTTTTCTATTGTAGATATAAATGTCTTTACTTTCAGTTTACAGAAGCAGGCTGCAAATAAATTGATGGAATGTCTGTATAGCTATTGTGGTTTATTCAGGACCATATTTAATAAAATATTGTTTAACAATTTTCAGCATGCAAATAAAAGGGACTTGTGTTCCGGAGAAAAACCCATGGACTCAGCTTCATAGTCATTAATACATTTGGAACATTTATCTTCTGGAGACAATCTATGTAAGAAAAAATGGGAAATTATTTTTCATTTTATTATTCTCTGTCATTCTCCTCCTCTTAATTTAACAGCCCTCACCATCACCTTCTAAGAAGAGCAGGTTTCCTTCTGATTTTTTCTTGATGCACTCTCACTGAGTTTATACTTTTTGTTGTTCACCTTTCAAAGGTGCAAATTGTGCTTTGGAAAAAAGGTGGCATGTGTCTGAGCTGTTTTGTATTTGTATAGCTTAGTCTCTGTCTCTTGAACAAGCCTCATGTTGTCAGATGGTTGTACCATAAAATGTTTGATTTTGTAGAAATTTCAGTGTGTGTTTCAAATGAAGGATCAGGACTATAGTATATAAACTCCTTCAATGGAGGGACATGTCTTCATTTATACAAACAACACTGCCACCCCCGCAATAAAATATTTTATAGAATCACTAGAAAATGTAGTTATTCTCAGAAAAAAAAAATTAATGGCAAATTTTCAACTATTTAATTATCATGCTGGAATTCAACTTACAGCTACTTCCAGGCTTTAGAACTAGAGAAATTTACAGGGAGGAAATAAGTGAGCAGGGTAATTCCCTATGTTGAAGTTCTTCATTGTCTCTGCAGTAAGAAGTTGATAGTGATGATGCATAAGGCAGAAAAATATAGATTAAAATTTACAGTCCTGGATGCTTGGTTCCCCTCTCTTCCTCCAGTCCTTCAACTTCCAGAATAAAGAAATCTGACATACTGTCATTATTTGATGAAGCCACATACTAGCAAATATTTTAAAAGCAGGCTACATGTTATACTTGGGGATTAATGGTGTTTTTTAACTCTTGGCCTTCCAATATAACGCTAAACGATGGCTAAGAAAACCTTATTCTTAAGCTTTTGTCACTTCCAATAATGGCTAACCTGCCTGAAGTTGTGTTTGTTCGTTTGTTTTTTTCCCCTTTTGATACTTCCTGCCATGGGGGTGTGTGGAGAAAACTCTTTTCTTCACTAATGTATTCTCGTCAGAGCTGTGTCTGCTGATCTGTTGGACTTTCTGTAGAAATGTGAAGGGCTGCCTAAATAGAAGGCCTTTATGATTCTTGGTCCTGTATATATTTCAGTCAACTGATGCACTGATTGATTGGTTTAGAATATTTTTAAGGACATATTGACACTGACATGCTAGAGACCGGCTATCCTTATGTTCAGATGACCACCAGCCCTGCATTAAGGCTCCAAACTATGTTAGTGATTAGTTGATTAATTAAATAGGAATACCTTGTACTGCTCTTTGATATCCTTCCAATTTGTTTGTTAGAGATGCATACATACTCTGTGATCCTCCAAGGTACAATATTGCTGAACGGCCCACATCTCAGCAGTCTCTGCTGCCATGTCTCCTGTATCTGATCACAGGCCTCTTAGTGCACGTTAGCATCTTCAGATGGCAGCTTGCCAGGAGACTAATGTGGTATCATTGACTCAGGTTATTTTCCAGACAGTCTGTTAGTTTTCATTTTGCATTTTTGTCAAGATTTGCTGTTTGCATTAATTCTGCCCCCGCTAGCAACTGCAGTTTTTCCTGTTTTAAAGGCATTTTCAACTAATACTAACATGCTTTTCATTCTTTTCCAGACCATCAATACTGAATAGGTAAGACATGACTTAATTCCAAACCTGCCAGACAGCCTCTCCATTTGACCTGATTCATTACTGTCTCCCCCTCACAGTCTTTGATCCAGTTTTAATTCACTAAGTGCTGATGTCTGTGTCAATCTGAACAAATGCTGTGCATAAGATTTGCGAGTACCAGAACAGATATTATTCCAAATATACACAAATCTGTATGGTCTCTTAATTCTTTATTCTATTCTTCTGTCTCTTTTTTACCTAAGTATTCATTAGTCCGTTGTCTCGGAATAGAAAATAAAAATGTCTTAACCAAGCTTAGCAAAGAAAATAGTCATATGCAATTAATATGAGAAGCTTCAATTACTGAAGAAATTATAAAAAGTGCCATTTGTGATACAAAGATGTAAAAAGAAATCCTGTGCCTTTGAGACTGCCAATTGCTGAAATGAAAGTAGAGCTGCTGAAATACTTGCACATTTCAAAACAGATTTAATGGACATGTAAAAATCCATCTAAATGTTTAGTGCTGAAGTTACAGCTGCCTTGGGGCACTAGTAACTTTTGCAACTTCTTTTTACAGTCTGCATTAACCTTTTATCATGAATGTATACTTCTAACCATGTCCTGTAAATCCTCTGTCTGTATTTTCCTTGTTGGTTTGTTGGACTCCTTTCCTGTCAGGTCTTGCTTTCTTACCCTTTGTAGCGAGACAAAACTACGCTATATATTATAGAAATAACACGTGTAGGCTGAAGAAAATACATTATCTGCCTATTTTGCCGTACATTTATCCTGAGTATTTGCATTGCATATTTCTTTATAGTGTGTATTAGGTTCTTACCTCTCTGGAACTATATTCATTCATATAATTTATTGACACATATCAGATTCATTAACAAGAATAATAGTTATCAAATGAGTATAAAAGCAACAAGTACTTGCTCAAGATTAATGTGAGCAATGCTTATTGTGATATTTCAGGTTATCAGTTTTTGAACATTTCTGTGTAAGCAGAAATGTAAATTTTTGGTAGATGGTTAAAATAAAATATAACACTAGTGTGACAGGTAATTTAAAATTTTTTTTTGATGTTTCTTGAGAACTGCTGAACTTTACAGTAAAATTTCATGCAATAGCTTAACAGTTTCAGTGATAAGTAGACATGCCATTTTGAAGATCTCTTTTTAGTAAAAATGTAAAAGCTCTTCAAGACTTTATTTCAGCAAGCTGAATATATATGTCTTAAACAAAAAATATATATCCTATATCTCATTCATATGATGAAGAATGAATTAAAAAATCTTATGAAAACTTATCTCATTCTAAAATGAAAACAATAAAATGACTGTGAAAGAGCTTAAGCTCTTAGGAAGTGGGAAAATACTTGAAAGCTGAGTCTTGCACTATGATCTCTATAATACTTTTTAACTAATAAAAAATATAAGTTTCTAGGTCTTCAGATATAATTAGGGTTTTATAGACTTAATTCCTTTTAATCATCAGATGCCTATCTTCCCAATCAGTTCAAAGTGTCCTTACCTTTAATACTGAAAATCTGAAGTAAGAAATCATGAAACAACGGTCAGAGTATGAATGAGTAAAAAAATACTTTACGTTTCCTGCTTCATCTATTTCTTCCCTTCATTTGAGATTTTCGTCATAATCTATATCCTGCATTTTGGTAGTAACAGAATGTATTTAGGCCCTTAAAGCACTTAGATACAGGAGGCCTTTTTAGAGGAGTTCACGTTACATAGCTCTTCAGCATAAGTGGTTTATTTACAAAGAGTCAAACCCACAACAACAAGGTTTCCAGAAGCTGTACAATAACTGACAGATGAGATGTTTTAGTTCTTGATAGCAAACTGGTTCAGAGGCCGTTGCCCTCAGTCAAAATTTTTTTCTTCTCACTGACATTTCCAAACAGGATGCAAAATGAGTGAAACCAGCCATGGCTTTCATGTAACATGCAGCCTGAAAGACTCTCCAACCTTTTAGTCCTTTGTTTCACATTCCACCAATGTACGTGCCTTCAGCTTGGCAAAGAAGGGCAGGGGGTGATGCTACCCACAGTGCATTGATTTCATTGCTTTTAGTCAGCCAGTGAAATCTGGGGAATACTGTGTTCAACCCTACCACAGAGTGACCTGAACTCACCGTGCTGGAAGTTGGAAGGCTGTGTCATTGCTTTGAGAGCTTAGATTTCATTTTAATACCACATACCATTGTACAATGTGATTAGTTTCTTTTTGGCCTCCATGTTCAGTTTTGTACTCATCCTTTGATTTCATCTGCTGATGGAATGAGCAACCAACCAACCAACCAAGCAGCGTACCCCTCCTCCCGCAAACCTTCTGCCTGATCAGGGTTGATTGAAATAACAGTCCATTCCTCTGCTTCCTTTTCTGATGTTGGTTTTCGGATTTGGGCTAGTAACTGTATCAATGCTCTCACTGGAAAATATTTGAAAGTTTGAAAGTAAATTTCTAGAGATCTTCTGTCAGGAACTTCAGACTAAATCATCATCAGCAACCCAGTGTCTGTGCAAAACTTTGAGGGTACAGAAGTGGAGGAATTTTCCAGGAGCCTGTTTTGAATGTCATTTGGTGCTTGATCACTACTGAGAAACACTTGTGTTTCTCTCTCTATATATAGTCTATCAATACACACATATCGAGATTTAAATGAAATGCAGTATGTCATATTTGCATTGTGATAGCACACTGGGGCTCCATTCATGGCTGAGGAGGTGTTATATAAACCCAGAACAAAAAGGAAAACCAAGACTTTCTATTAAAGATTCAAAATTCTACAGAAATATTTTTGGACTTGAAACAATGTTAAGAACATGAAAAGATAAGTTTAATGCTTCACTTCTCAAGTATAACCTAATGAATTTTAATGAATGATGCAGTAGTGCCCATGTACAGAAATCAGATGTTTTAATAGAGCACTGTAATTTTCAACTCCACCATGCTCAGGCAGAACTTAATTTCTGGCTTCCCTGATCAGACAAATAATACAAAATTACTTAGAACTAGCATGAAAGTACATCACTACCTGTTGTCAGGGATGGTCTATAATGTTATTTATAATAACTACTACTACAAAAAAAGAAGAAAGCCTATTTTCCAATCTGAGTTGAGATAAAGCCAAGTTTTGCAGCTTGTTATCAAATTAAATTTGCTTTTTTAAAATTTCTTTTCAATGGAGTATATGACAAGCATTTTCTTCTTTGCAGTTTGATTTTTGTTATTTTCACATTTTTAATACCTTGCCTATTACATTGAAAAATATATTATTTTTCTTTGCTGTTTACTGATTTTAAACAAGATTTTACTACTCTTAAGTAGAATTTCAGTCAAGTAGGCAATAGAAAGGAGAGAAATTTCATGAAACAAAGTTAATGCCAACAACTGAAAAAAAAGAAAAAAGAAAAAAGAAAGAAAAACTATTCAGCTGCCTAAAGCATTCTTCTGCAACTGTTTCTAACTCACCAGCTGGAATACAGCTTCTGTTTGTTGATAATGCAGGGTTGGTTGAATTGTAATTACAGAGCTTTCCATAGTAGGCTTGCTGGAATGCATGCGTGGCTAGATATCATAAAGAATTTATACTGAGGTGTTAGAAGTGATTTGAGAACCCCATTAAAAGAAATAGCCTTAATCATCCACAATAACATTGTATTAATTATTAATAGAGCTAATCAGTAGTCTGAAATTTTTCACATCAAATATTAATCATAAGGATAGATGAATTCATATTATTTGTGACAGGCATTCTGTCCCTACTTCTTATTACCTTTATCTTGTTATTATTTACCTGCCCAGAGAGGTGAGAAACATTTCAATAGTTGTTTGTAAAAAGATATTTGAAAATATTAGCTTCAGAGAGCTTGTTTTACTTACAAAATCTATTTATCAGCTAACAGGCAATATTATGAGAAGGCAGCAAACAGCTGGAAGGATACAAAAAAGCTCTTCTTTTAATATAAAGATTGGTCAGCTCCATTCAGGCTGCATGTAAGCTGACCGACACACCTTTACCTTTATGATATTCAGCACTCAGGTCTGTGAAAGCAGTGCTTACCAACTTTCATGGCTGTCCAAAAACACAGAGCAATTGTCACTTTGGAGTCATGTTTTTCAAACACCCATATGAGTTGTCACTGACGATGCAGAGTCGTAAGTGCTGGTGAATACAAATAACAATTTTTGTTGTCAGTTTTTTTTGTGAAAGAGGCAGATAGGACTGCTGAAGGAAAATGGCTATATATATCTTGATATCCACATGAGAACTGGTAGATTTTTCTAATTCTAATGAAATTTGAAAGAATTTGCTGCAGATGAAACTTAACAGATATGTTAACATCATAAGGCAGCAAACTTTTCTGTGGGCAAATATCATATCTCTACATTAATACTTAAATGTACAAAAATGTCCTTGTGGCATGCCTGTAATAGCAATTTTAACATGTATAATTCCGCTTATAAATTATAAACATGGCATATATTAAATTGGAATTAACCATATGTATTAGGCTCTGAGCCATATTTGTTGCTGTTGATCTGTAGTTGAGTTTTACAGAAGATAAATATTGTAACAATTACTGTGGGCATAATCTAATGGCCACTGAAATGAGTTGGAGCTTTTCTATTGTTTTCAATGGCCTTTGGAGTCTTTTTTAATCATGTAGCTACGCATGCCTATACTCAATTTGGTTACACTGCTTACCTGTAGAAGTCTTTAAAGGATTTGATTTTAAATGCATAGTAACCAAAAAAAAGAAAAAAAAAAGGTTAGAGGTAGGAGAACAATTCTTACTGCTACCACGTTTTCCTTATTTTTTCAAATTACATCTGAATAACTGAAGTGTTTTTTCTTCAAAGTAGTGCATACTTAAAGAAGCAGAATAATTGAACACAGCTGAAAAGACAATAAAATTAAAAATTCAAATATTTCTAAAATTCGTAGTTTGCTACATAACACTTTATGAAGAAAAATAAAGCAATGAACAAGTCAGACATACCATTGAAGATCTAAATTTATAAGGTTTTCCATAAATTGTACGAGCTCTTTAAATCATAAATGTGGCAGGTCTTATTTCAGAAATATAATGTGGTAGACCTAATAAAACAAAAATCCTTAAGACTTGTGTTTAAGATGAGTTTACAAATGTCAAGAGTATTAATATTGCACACTTGATTTAAAGAATGTTACCGATAAACCATTACTACCTTTTGTTTATGTATATTTTTAATAAATTCTGTTCTTTATAATCCTGACTGGGTAGGCTAAAGAAAAAAAATAGATATATATATATATTTTTCTTTATAACAGTAGCTTTTTCCAGCTTAATTGTACCGCTCTTCCTGGAAAGAAAAACAATCCTCAAATATTGTATTACCTCAGATATAAGGCCCCACTTTGAGTCTAAGGTTATCCTCAGTTTCTGAAGAAGGGGAACAAAAATAGACAAAATGTACCTTGGAAAATCCAGTGAGAAGTATGTTCCTCCACAGCCCACCCCTGTTCAGCCCTGGGGTGGTCTGTCCTCTCAGACCCCCTTTCAGCTCCAGAGCTTCCCCACATCCCCGTGAAGGTCCTGAAGTCCCTTCCCCACCCGAGGTGTACTGGCTTTGGGGTCTGCTCAGTGGACGCTTGTCAGCATCATGCTCCCACGAGGGTGGGAGCTGGGAGACCACATGGACTGGGCCTTGCTCCCATGCCGCAGTGCCCCCCGCCAGACATGGTGACCGGTGCTTGGTTTGAGCATTGGGTGCCTCCTTGCATGAACCTGTTTGCAGATGGATCTTCTTAGAAAAGATGCTCTCCAGCAGAGGTCTGGAGCCTGGCTCTCCCATCCACCTGACCCACAGGCAGAGTGAGCCCTCGGGACCTTGCTTTGGGTGGCCCCTGCATGGACTCTGGAAGGGCTTATCCATCAGAGGACAAAAGCTGAGATGCAGTGGCCAGAATCTGGCAAGCAGTCACCTAAAAGGCCCTGAACAAATACTCAGAACCTGAAAGAAATGGAGCGGTCGCTTCCTATTCTGTTCCACTATTTTTATCTGCTTTGGTTTACATGTGCGTTCCTAAATAAAGCACATCAGTGGTTGATGGGAATAATGCATGAACAGTGATCTGGATACTAATGCATTTGTATCACCAGTAAGCATATAAAAATATGAATGAACTTATACAGCTGTTAGCTGTCTGTTGTGTCTGTATAATCAAATTCCATAATCAGAGAAAAATTGAAACCATTATATAAAAAATACCGAAAAAAAAAGGATAAAAATGAAAAAAAAAAAAAGGAAAAAGGTAGCAATAGGGCATTTGCGGTAGGATTTACAAAGTAGCTGTCAGCCCACTCACAGGCAACTATTGTAGAGTATTTCTAAACATTTTGTCAAGTTTAGGACAGCACTGGAACACGGCAAGTAGGGACGTGGCTTATAAACCTCTCTGTGAAGTGCATTCCCCTCATGATGTTTGGTGAAACCTGCAGAAATACCCTTCTGTCTAGAACTGCAAGACAGAACATCTTCAGCTTTAAGGGAAGAAGGCAGCAATTTAGATCACTACAATATATGGTAGCTCGGTAGAGCTTAGAGTATCACTGCCAACAGTTAGCAGAAAGCTGGCTTGTTGGTTCTGCCTTTCATAGGAAATGTCATCTCCACTCCTGACCATCTGCTGAAATTTTGTAACAGTTTCAAATTCAGGACAATTGAGCAGAAAATAAGAGACTTGGAAGGACTGATACAGCCTGAGACTAAACAAAGACTAGCCTGTAGCCAATATGGTGACATCTGAACACCTCTTCTTCATGCTTTTCTATTACGGGGAGAGCAGAAATCTGCCACTTGGGCCTTCTGAAGAAGGATCCCTCCAGAAGCGCAGATAATTTCCCAGACAGAAATGAATCAGCTAGGCTACTTATGCATAACAGGACATATTATAACTGGCTGAACAGCCTTTAACTGAATGCAGAACAAAACCTCAATATTTTCATTAATTCTTTTTATATTTGTATTATCCAAATAGTAAACTTAGAACTGTAGACTTGTGAAGGTTTTCAAGCTACGTCTTTAAAATACATGTTCAAAAAACACTGAACATTGTAAGAACAATGTTTGCTGTATGTAACAAGATTTTTTCAGAGGCTAAAAAACTTCAGTTCATTTTAAATTTGCAGAATGCAATCCATGACCAAAATTACTATGTAGCCCCTTGTGAACATCAGGCATGAACTCAAGAAACCCACGCAAGCTGGTGTAGAGCTTTGGGCAGTCTGCAGATTCCTTCATAGGGCTGCTATGGTTGGATTAAAAGTTGAGAAAAGAAATTTCAGGCCAGGTGCAGGATGAGTGCAAGTTATAAGTGACTGAGGGATGCTTATTGGGAAAAGGGATATACACTCTGAATGAAAAAGGAAAATTCCTCTATACCAAAAGAATTGTCTTTGATAGAAGATCTTTTGTTCTCTAGGGCAATCATGTTTCACATGCACATGTCTTAAGCTGGCAACTTTCCCTTATTAGTTCTGGGCATTTCTTATAAACATTACATTTACATAACTAGCAAGATACAATGAAAAGGTCAAATATATAAAATGCTTCTAATACTAAGGCTTTGCAATATGTCTCAGAGAATTTCCAGATCATCACAGAAGTCCTTCTCCAGCATGCTGGGCTCTTTACTGTTTGAGTCACTTTCCACTGAATATAAGCAAAAGCTGAAAATCTATGGCACAGCTATCAGATTTCATCCTCCAGGCTGCATACGGACTTGGTGACATTTCACAAGTGCAGTTTCTAGTCTGTCTTGTTTTTCTGATTGTATTACTCAGCCTCCATGCCCACTGACTTTTGCCTCTCTACTGTTTTCCCAGGTTGCTCTGCAGTCTCCCCATACCAGATGTCTGGGATCCAGTGGGA
This sequence comes from Apteryx mantelli, assembly GCF_036417845.1. Taxonomy (NCBI): domain Eukaryota; kingdom Metazoa; phylum Chordata; class Aves; order Apterygiformes; family Apterygidae; genus Apteryx; species Apteryx mantelli. The sequence goes on along the minus strand of NC_089979.1, from coordinate 19,053,452 downwards.
ATGGCAGGGTCTGAGCAAATGAAAGGATGCTCAGCTGTACATGATTTCTTTAGTCTTAGTTCAGAGAAGAGAAGAGAAGGAAGTTGATGTATGGAGAAGCTATAGGCAGAGCTAAGGATCTGCTACTGTCCTGGATTGTTCTCTGAAGAAATCTGCAGACTGCCCAGGCAGTTTTCCTTTGAGAATGGCATCCCAAGTGAGGGAGAACTTCTGCCAAATTAGAAAAATATCTCCTCTACAGTCAAGGAGCACACTTTTGATGAGGCAGCAAGACTAGGCATTCTACTTTCCAGAGAGTACCCTAAGCATCAGACTGCAGAAATGTTCTCATATTATCCTCTCTGGCCATAATGAAAATTTATATAATTTACAGTAGCTGGAATGGCTCCAGAAGGTGTGACTGACAAAGACCCAGCATGAATATTCTGGACTCTGATGGTATAGAGTTATTCTGGAATTCTGAGTCTTCAGTTCCTGAAACTTCTCCATTAAAAAAAAAAAATCCTGAAAAAAGGAGAGGATTTGACACCACAAGAGAATTCTCTAACCACCACCAGGAGTTAGAGTTACCACTACCTACTCTAAGAAGGTTATCAAAGCCATTAATTCCTCTTGGCTTACCTTTCTGTGCGTTTAGTTTTTAGTGAGGAAAGCAACACTTTTTTAACCTCAAAATGCACCATTTTTAACTAAATCTTTTCTTATTTACTGTAATAACAGAAACAGTAATAACACCAAAGAATTTTGTCTTTACCAGATAGTGGATTTTTTTTTTTTTATTTGACAATATAATCAAGAAGAATCAATTCTTCATACATTTCCAAGTCTGTGGCTCCAATGGGTAGCATTGCTTGTAATAACTTTGCTTTTCTTCATAAGTTAATATCTTAACTTTCTATCCTGGTAACTAGGTATCCTGCTCACAGCTGATCACCCTAGCTCTTTCCTATACAAGTCACAGGACTGATTACTTAATTCATTAATAATTCCTATCTGACTCATTTCATAACTTGATTAAGTTTTTGGCTCCTTAATTAATCCATTCTTCAATGGTTTGTCTGCTGATCAGATTAATTGCTGAGCTAATTTTGAGTCACTTTACCTACTGGTCTAATTTCTCTCTATTAAAAAAATTCTTAATTCATTTCTTAACCATGTAATCTGTATAATTCACTCCTAAATGATTTCCCTGCTTCCCTGAGTTTTACTCTACCATAATGAACTTTAAACTTACTGGAATATATAACCAGTTAAAGAACATCTATTTATAGCTCTAGGCACTCTTTGCATTATTTAGAAAAAGAGAAAAAACAGGACTGCAAAGAAACCCTTTTCTTTGGGTGAAAAACTTTTTTCATTGCAGAGAATCAAATGAACCTCCTGTGAACCTGAAATGAACTTGTTAGACTCTGCACAAACATGATTCCTAGCATTATCTAATGTGTATTTTCCCACCGATGTAGGTTGTATAAACTGAAATCATGCGCCCTATCCAGTTATTAGGCTTTAGGTGCAATATCACTGGTCTAGTTTACCCTTGATACTGAGGTAGAATCAAGTCTACATAGATAAATGCTGGCAGAGCCAAATTCTTGTTAAAACCACAAAGGAAGGAAAATCCATAACATTCCTACAACGCCTGTCTCTATTTCAGCAGTGCAGCATTTTAGCATCTTCCCCTAATATCCAACCTGCATTTTCTGCAGATTAGGTTGACGCCTTGTTTTTTCAGTATTCGCAACGGAGAAAAAATGATTACCATCCTCTTTCTACTGGTAGACAGCTTATCATATTTCCCCTCAGCCTTCTCTTTTCTAAGACTAAATAAACCCAGCAGCTTAAAACCTTCTTCATAGGTCATAATTACTAATCCTTTTAGCATTCTTTCTTACTTCCTCTGGATACTTTCCAGCTTGCTGTTATCTTTTCTAACATTTGCTGTGCAAACATGTTACTTCAGCCAAGGCCTCACTAAAGCTGAATAACAGTAAAAGTTATCCTTTTCAAAAATGCATCATACTGCTTAGTTTGTTACCAGAATAATCCCTCACACTGCTACTCTGCTGCATAGCCAATTATGTCATATTTTCTTTTGTCCCTTTTCTGTGCATCCTCCATCCACATTTGTGAGAAGTGCATTGGTGTACTTCCATTTGTCTTTTCTGATTTTCATCTGAGTTCAAACCATCTATCTAGGTTCAAACTACCTTTTCAGCTTGTTAAGATAACTTTGAATTTTGACTGTATTACGATCTTAATCGTAAGATTATTTGCACTCTGCTTGACCCAGCAGATTTTATAGCACTCTCTCTTATATGATACAAGTCATTAATGAAAATACTAATGGGACAAAAGCAGACCATTGTGGATGCCATTTCCAAGAAACTCGCAATTTGGTGATGAATCATTGAAAAGTACTCCTTGACTGTAGTTTTCAGATGTGCATCTACTACATATAAATCATATTTACTTAGTTTTCTAATGAGAGTATTGTACAAAGGCCTAGATTTTTTACATCTACAACTTTTCATCTATCACAGCAGTTATCTTGGTCCAAGGAAGACAACAGGCTTATTTGACAGGATAAGGTTTTGACAGCTCCAAGTTGGCTATTTTATATAACACAATTTCTTGAAGATATTTGCAAACTGATTGCATTTAAATATTTTCCCATAACTTTCCCCACATATTTTCTGGGATTTCTCAGTCTCTTCTCCCATCCCATTACCCCATTATTTTAAATAACAATGCTACAAGTTTCCTTCTCTCAATTCTGTCTTCCACATGTTCACAGAAATTGCCATAAACAGTTAAAAGCTAGTTCCTTTAAGCTTTCGTTGTGAAAAGTGAAAAACTATCTTCCACTTGCACAAAATCCTAGACTCAGCGTAATTTGGATTGGAAGGGACCTTTGGAGGTCATCTAGTGCAAACCTCCACTCAAAGCAGATCCAAATAGTTCAGGTTTGGTTTATGGCCTTGTCCAGCTGAGTTTTGAATATCTCCAAGGCTAGCAATTCTACCTCTCTGGGTGACCTGTTCTTATATTGGACCACCCCCGTAGTTTCCTAAGATCTTATTGTACTTTTGCATGTTGTTACATGAGTCTGTTGCTTTTCATCCTATTGTTGTGCACCTCTGAGAAGAGTCTGGCACCATCTTTTCTACACCCTTCCATTAGGTAGTTGCAGACAGCAGTAAGGTCTTCCCTGAGCTTTCTCTCTGAAGGCTGAAGAGACCCACCTCTCAGCCTCTTCTCATCTGTCACACACTACTGTCCCCTGATCATCTCGATGGCCAGCCAACAATACTCACCCAGTATTTATGTATGTTTATATATTTATATACATTTTTCTTCTACTGGGGAGCCCCAGACTGAACACAGCACTCCAGATGTGGATTACTGTGCTGAATAGATGGGAATTATTGCTTCCCTTGACCTGCTGGCTACATGCTTGCTAAGACGTGGTTAGCCTTTTTTGCCTGAAGGGCACACTGTTGCATTTCTACCTTGCTCTTGTTCTTCCCTGTAGTAGCGTTTAGCTAACTGGATAAGGAAGATCTTTTAGTAAAATCTTTTTCCACAGTCACTCATTAATGTTATTCAGTAAGGAGTGGCTGATTATGTCTCATTAATATTATTCAGTAAGGAGACATAAACAACTACTTTATCTACCACGGACCACTGTGGCCCCAATATTTAAATCATATTCCTGCTCAAAGTCTGTAAATAGTAGACTTTGGTGCTCTAAAGACCAGAACAGTCAGAACCCAGAAGAGGCAAGCTTTAGAGAGAGTCGCTTGGCTGCAAAGACATAGTTCAAACATTCTTTGAGTCTCAGCCATAAGTAACAAGGCATGGGGAACACCAAGAACTCTGGCTGGTGAGTCCCAAGCTCTTTAGATTTCACATTACTTAACTGATATTTTCCCTAACAACAGATTACATTATTTATTGACTTCAATTAAATGAGTATGTAATTAATTGCTTTATTCCTCCATTTCCTAATCAGCTTGTCAATTGATTTTAACACTTTCTGAAGTGTTTACCTGTATTCACATAGCTTATCATAATCTCTGTTCTTGATCTCATCTAATAGTATCTTGTGTGTCTCTTCTTTTGACTATCTACTATTTTCAGCAGACCTATTTTTTTTCCTTTTTTCTTTCACATTTTTATCACTCCTGCAAATGTGACTTCCACCTTTTTATTGTTCTCCCAGGTAAGATTTACTAAAATACAGTTCATTGTCATTTTCTTCTCATGCACCCTTTTTCAGTAACATCATACTCTGATTAGCAGTCCTATATTTCACATCTCTATGTCTAAAAAAAGCAGCATGTTGGACTGACTATCACTGAACAAGATGCTCCTTTCTTACTCAGTATCATGTACTGCTTGATAGGATCTTTCAAACAACTTCCGCCTTACTCTTTGTTTTTCCAGGCCTGTTAACACAGGCACTATCACTGAAAACAAAATATTCTCATTACAGGTGTATTTTTCTGTTTGGATTTTGCTAGACACAAAGTTAAACTCACTGAGACTGCTTTAGAAGTATGGCCTTCCTCATTGTAAATAAAGATGGCAGAATCTTGACCTGTTGATGATAATAAACACTTTATCATGCAAATTAGCACAATAACAACATTTTGACATCTGTTTTAAAGAGTGATTTTTGTTCAAGAAGCCCAAACCTTTTGGATATTTATTGTCTGATGTGACAGGTTATGGCAGGTATGTTGAAATCTCTATTTATTAGAGTTAGCACTCTACTGAATGGTATCATCTCATATTTGCTTACTTGTCTTCATCTGTCTGGAAGCTCCCCATCTGCATTTTTTTGTTGTACAGTAAGGTCACTTTTGAGTCACTGCTTTTCTTTTTGTTTTATCTTTATATAGCAGTAACACAAAGACATTCTGGCACATGAACTTGATTTCTAGGTGCTGTGCAAGAAATAAACAAGAATGAATAGTTAGCTCATTTCTTTCATAGAGTTTGAAAGATGTGCATACTGCATCATATGTTGTAACAAATAAATAGATTTTGGAAATGCATCCAGCAAAGCAACAAAAAATATTTTGCATTTTTTCAGAGAAGGGCATCAGACCTCAGGACCTCTTCCATGGACATTTTTAGATAACTTTGATTTAATCAGCTAATCTAAGTTCTGCATTTGCTAAACTGATGTCTTATAAAATTTTGCATTTATAATACATTATGTTTTATATTTTAATATAATGATAGCCAAGAAGGTCCCAAAATAATGAAATTACTTCTCCTTAAATTGTAATTTGTTCTCTAGAGTAGGTAATTTTCAATGTTTTGCTTCTAGCCATGTAATATAAAATTACATCAGGCCTCATTTTCTCTCCTATTATATGTATAAATGAATGGATAGCTCTCTGATTTTATCAGGAAGAATGAATTTTAGTTGTCTTCTATGGAAGATAGTTGAGTTCTTTTATTGACTGTCAGGTCTCATGCAGTCCTTTTCAGTTTGCATTTCCATTCTGATCCTGTAATGAGTTAAGAGTGGGCAGATATCATGTGCAGCCCACACATTTGATTTGCAGGATCAAAACTTAATGAGAGATAGGTGGGAAATGCTTTTTCTGCCTCACAAAACTTGTCAGTATTCCTTATGTTCCTCACTGGGCAAATCTGAAATTGTTAGGGAGGAATATAAGGCAGAGAAGGATGAGAACAGATAAAATGACAATAGCAAAGGCACTCAGTAGAGTCCAAATCATGGACTGCTATTAAAAGAGAAAAATCCAGCTAAAAACAAACAAACAAACAAAAAAATCACTCCAAGCCAAACTTCCCACCTCCCTTAATTTTTCCAGTTTCATATGAAAAAGACCAAATCAGTGGAGAGATACTTAGACATTTCATCCTATTTTAAATCTGTTTTTGAATGCAGAATTATCTACAAAGTCATGACTGGGACTCCCATAATGATTTTATGCAATGTACTGCATACATACAAATATATCCAGAACAAGAATAAACTACAAATGTTTTATGTTAAAAATGATATCCAACAAGCTTTGTTTGCTGTAATCAGAGACAAATGTCTGAGCTGTTTTAACTCAGCAGGTTTGAATTCTATGGAGCACCTTGAACTCACATGCAGCTGAATTTCCTTTTTCAGTGTTCTACAACAGTTTTTGTTTTTTCATGTCAAAATAGAGAAAGGAAACTACAAGCACTAGTTGAGTTTCCTCTGCCAGAAAGAGTAATGTTTGTAACATATAAACATGAAAATTTACTGAGCTACTTTGATCTAATTGCCTGTTGAGGCTGAGGTACACAGCTGGCAAAGGTTATAAAGTAATGTTAATTACTGTGCAAGGCAGTATAGTTTATAAGGAATCATTCAGATTGCTTTAAGGACATAGACATACCAATAGAGATAGAGCAAAAAGATTAGGATAGATCAGAGAGATAAAAGCATAGAAAAAAGCATGAGGAAAAACTCAGTGTATCCATAGAAGATTTAAAAAAAAAAATCTCAGAGAAGCAAAATTACAATATAGCATGTCCCTCACTTGGAAATTATAATTGTTATTATTACAGCAGAATCCTGAAGCTTCAGCCAACCTGAACACTAATGATGGTATTCTCTTCTTCTAACGTTGGCCATCTAGTCCAGGGCTAAGCGTAGACACCTCCCTCAAACCCCTAAGCCTGTGGGGAGACACAGCAATCCCCAGAGCTTGATTCAACACCAATCTCAGGATAAGCTGAAAATGATGAGCTTAGGATAGATGCTTACATTTCAGACAGAAGAAATAAGGGAAGAAAAATCCCACTCTACTGTAATATATGAACTAAGGGACAATCTTGCCCTAAAGTTTTTGTAATCTAAATACACAAGCTAAAGAAAGAATGAAAGAGGAAGTGTTATCCTCCCTGCATGCAGATTAGCAGCTGGTTCCTAATGAGGAATCTGACTTGCTGTGGCAGCTATTGTCACAGCAGGAGCTGGGTAACCTCTCCATAGAGCTACTGACATTGAAACTGGTGAGCTATTTTAAGCTTACTTCTTTGTCTTCTCAAAACATAGCCAGGCATACATTTGAAGCTTAATGAAAGGCAATAACAATACTTGGTTGTAGTATCTGTGGTATTATTAAAAAAAACAAACCTAAACATATTGTGTGAAAGAGACTGCCAAAAACTAAACAAAGTGGCTAACTGGTTAACTCTGGAATATTTATTTTCATGTTTTTTAGGGTTATTCTGAAGGGGTACTCCCCTCCCCCAAATCTACTATTTTAGTCATCACTTTAAGAAGGCAATTACTGAATTAGATGGTTATAGTCAGTGCCATTATCTGCATTTGAGAACAGGGTCATCATAACTCCTCAGACATGAAAGAATATTGTTAAGATGCATATGATGCAGCTCAAGTTGGAGATTTTTGCTATGTTACATCAGCATGACTCTCTATTTACAGCTGCTTTCAAGGGCTAAGGGAAAAACATATAAATTAGCCCTAAGGCTTCATGTTATCAGTATTCCTGCTGGCTAATTTAAAGCTGTCCTGGTTTATATCTATGTTTGTCAGAGTCCAGTACTCTCTGACCAGATTCTTTTAGATATTCCACACATAAGAGTGCAAAGTTTAGTATAAAAATTTACTTTGAAGATATTTGATGTTACATGGAATTTTTGATTTAACAGAATGATACAGCAATATACTGAAATCACAATACAAGTGTATACACTTAAGAAAACACAGCAATTGCAATGTATGGTTCGATCACAACACCAATGTGATTCCCATTACTGGTCTCTATAATATGCTCACCATCACAGTGCTGGGCGTCCCCAGTCACTGGGAAGGAATACGTGGGTTGAAGCCAGCTCAAGCCCATTGCTCTCTTGGAAATTCCTTCGTTAGCTGGTCAGGTTTTATACTCTATGTTGGGCTGAGCCACATATACACTTCTTCCATGCTGGTCGGGCTATCTCAGGGAGATATTCACACTCTTTTTATAAACTCAGGAGGAGTTTACACCAGTTGGTGCACTCAACAGATACAGCTGCTTATCCAACACAAAGGCCACCCTCTGGTCCCCTTTGTGTTGAGATAAAATCAGCTTTCTGTGCAACAGCTGCAGTTAATGAGTTACACCCTACATTATTCCTGAGCTTCATGGGGCACCTTGTCCTCTGAGCCTTCTCCCATTATAGGGGTTATTGGTCAGTCACAATGTTTCACTACTATTCCTGCAGAGTAGAATACCCTAAATAGATGCAACTGATGCCATGTTACAATGTGGTCTTCTCGCCAGAAGTTAGGTACTATAAATCAGCATAACTCAATTGATTTAAAGACTCGCATGGCATCAGATATGATGTTAAGTGAAATTAAATTACCAAACCTAAAGGCTAAACCCATTACAGACCATACTGCAGCTGAGTAATTATAATAACTAAAGTATCTGATGATTTTTTTACAGAGTCACGGAGTCTGGAAAGGGCTACCTGCAGGATGACCAGGCAGTGATTTCTGCAATTAAGAGACAGATAGTTAAAGGATAAAGCATGTTATGAGAAACATACAGCTGTTTGATTTGTGTGATGTGTGACTAGAATTTCTGATGACTTTATGCAATTTCAGAGCAGGATGGTTTCAAGTATTACCTTGTAGAATGACTAGGAACCACCATTACTGATTTTCCTGTGGATTCTTGCATTATGTATATTTTTTTAGGTTGATGGAGAGGTTCATATCACTAGGAACATAACTAAAGCATATGAGTCTTTATATGTCTTAGAGCACAGAGTCTCAGAGCTTACTATCTGTTAGTAAACAGGCTATTTCTTGCAGTCGTCTTACTGCCCAAACATATCTCATGGTATCCAAGAGCTGCATACTTACCAGATCTTGATACTTTGCTGGGATATTGAAATTTACATGCTCATAAGGTTTTATAACCAGCTCTCCTGACAAGGAAATACATGATTAAAAAAATCTTTAGTATCTATTAAGCCTGTCCCAATATTCCTAATATTAATAAATTAATAAATTAATAAATCAGCAAAAGTATAATACCGTCTTTAATACATAGTTCCCAAAGTTGTGCTCCCTTATTCCTTTAATCTTCTGTGTCAGCTATTAATATAATGGATATCAGTGCAGAATGGACTTTCCATAAGACTTTTAAGACCAGTGTTTGCCCATGTGAGTGGAAAGGTGTTAGGGGGTGCACAAATTAGCTATACTCTCCAGTATGCTAGTCAGCTTTTTGGTGAGCTAAAGAGATACTTTTCACAGACAGAGTGTCATGTGAAAAGTGTCTAGACTAGGGGAAATTTTACTTAATTTTTTTGTCAATATTGAGAATATTCTCTTCCCAAGACTCAGCTTAATCAAGACACCTATCCTCTCCCTTCCTAGTCTCAACTACTGTTATTTTTGCTCAGTTCATCCCAGTTTTTCTGGGAGGCAATGGGCAGCTCAGGAGGTTGGGGTAATGTGCATATTGGTTTCCTTCTGCTGCTCTCTACTTCTTACTGCTTTTCCTCCACCTGTTCTTACTTCTTAGTTCCCTACCCTGGCGTGGGTCACCCACAGCCCTGGCCCCTGAGGGTGTCCCTGCCCCAGCATGGGATGCCCACAGGCTGGACCAGCTGTGACCAGCACACAGCATTGCATGACCTCTTCCCACACAGGTCACTGTGGCAGCCCCCCACACCTTAAGCCCTGGCATTTATGCCCAATACCACAGTTTGTTCAGTTTATACTTGGAGTCCTTAAACCTTCTCTATATTGCTTTATTCTTGAAATTTCTTAAACTTATTATTGTTACATAGTCACAGAGAAACAGTAGTAAACAACAATACTGACTTGAGTAGGAGGACTTCCACTGGATTCAAGGTAATTTCTTTCAATTGTATTATTTCATGGACAGGACATTTCTCAAGAACAGGGCCTGAAAAATATGTTTGTGGAGTGGAACATGAAACAGAAAATGATTAAGGAATCCTCTTGAGGCATTTCACTAAAGGGCATTTCAGTATAGGGAAGTTAGGCCAGGTACTCAGACTCCGATTTCAGTGGGCAAAAGTTTTCTCTATTGCTAGAGACCTACTCTCTAAAGCAGATCCAGTTTCTCCTGAAGGAAACATTTTCATTTAAATCTTATCAATACAGCAAGCATTTTTCATGGCAAAGATATAACAAGAGGGAGACATGAGAATCTAAAATTTTAATCAATTATAGACCAATGCACAAAATAAATACTAGTATCAAAAAGACAATACTAGTAGAAATGCAAATATGTTTTCCTTTGGATAGCCTAGCAGATTTTGTTCAAGATATAATTCGCATTAAAATATAAAGCTGCTAATTAATCAAAAGTTTATTTTCTTATGTCCTAATATTAGAAAGTCATTTCCAACATTTTGTGAATTTATTCATATTTAAATTTATACCATTAAAATATGCCTCCAGTGTGTGAGGGGAAAAATCAGAGAACTTGAGGCAAGACAACAATTTTCTCTTCTTTTTATTAAAACAGCAGAAATGGGTTTTTGGAAGAATAACAAAACATTTTCTGAAATGAAAGCTGTTTCTTGCAGTTGTTTAATTAATATGTACGCATGATGTGCGTGCAGCTTTGAAGGCTAATAAAATTCTGTCTTGCTCTTGCTCTCTCTATCCTCCCCTCCTCCCCTTCCCAGTGTTATGCTTTTCCTGCAAATATAAAACACAAGTAAGTTTCTCTTGTTTAATGACAAGCTCCTACTCACTTTAATGGGATCAATGCCTGGTGCACTGTGCCTGTCCTGACAGCTATATTTCAGGACTAGACTGTGTCCTGTAAGTTCCTGTTGGAGCTTCCCCTTGCTGATAAGGGGGAAAGATTATCTCCAATACATTTCATCTCTATACCCTCCTTCAAGACTATGGACTGGCACACAGAAAACGGCGGCAGGTAGGGCTTGCGCTAACAGAGAAGCACGGCGTTGTTCTGCTGTTAAACATCGCAGGCAGTCCTCTCAGGAGCCCCTGTGCTCTTAATGTACCGAAAGACAAAAAACTGACAAGGAATTGCTCGGACACTGGTAAGTCACATGGCTCAATAGGAAGAAGTGAGGAGGAGGTAAGATGGTTAAATGGTTGCTTACTGGAAGTTTATGGAAAACATATGCTTATAAAGATGCAATGTTATGTTTTGCAAATTGAGAGTTTTCCGTGGTATTTTATAGGGAAAATAATTTGCGATGAGCAAGGCAGGAAATAAAGTTGTATGAGGACTGGCATACCATGAACAAAAACTTCTAAATGGAAGATGGATTGTTCACAAATCAGGTGGAGAAAGAGAATTTATCTGAATTTACTGTGGCATTAAGATGTTACTCCTTTGCCAGAGTGGAAGCTATCATTTCACACATCTGAGGAAATGAGAGAGAAAGAATCAGAGAAGGAGATGAATAACTTTCAAAGAGAGAAAGAGACACTACTTATTTCTGGATGGCTGGCCAGCTACTCCAGTCTGGCTTTTTGCCAAAGCATAGCATTTAATTTGGGATATGTATTTAGAACCAGATAAAGGATTTTTAGTATTGCCATTTAATGGTGTTCTTAAATCCACTGTTTTATAGCTGTGAGTAGTATACATCTTACTGCTACTGTTAGTTATTTATGTTTATAACATTATTTATTATGTTGAAGTTTTTGTTGTTTTTTTTTTCTTTTAAAGCAAAGCTTGGACATCAGTTAGTTATAATATACCAACATGATTCTAGCATACGTGCACAAATTGTCATTTATGAACATTTTACAGAGCATTGTTTTTTCTGTGATTAGTCATTTCTACTCTGTATAATCTTTCTCCTCTCAAATCTCATTTTTGTGACATCACCATCAGTGCAAACTTGTGGAAGTGAAATTTGGCCCTTCTGACTGTTGATGTCTTCACCAGGGCCAGTATTCTACCCCTCACTCCTAATACAGAGGGCTAATAGTTACAGAAAATTTAAGCTTTAAAAAGACTGACTTGAAATGTTATCCCTTACAAAAATTCCAATTAAAGTGAGTATATGATTCATGATGGTTTTAAGTTTATTTTATCTGTAACTGTTGGTTTGGGGAAATTGTGTAAAATATATGAGAACAAAAGTTTCTAAATAACAAAATATTGACACATCTGTTTCCCACTTATATGCTTTGATTCTCCCTAGGAAGCTCCATCTCCCCAAATCATTGCCTTCAGCTATTGTTCCCTGCTCAAAGGACTCTATCTCACCAGGATCCATAAGAAAATGATAAATTAAAGTTTGTAGTATCAGTTTGCTTCCTGGATAAAAGCTTGGTGAACAAAGAGTAGTGCTACAAAGTGGGTACAAGCTAGCATTCCGGCTATGTGCGTGGGTTGTCTAAGGTAAACGAAGCATTATGCTGAAATTCAATAGCGCAGAGGTAGGTCAGTGACCTACCATCACATACAAGGTATAATGGAGAAAATGGATATTTTTAAATGAAATCATTTGATTAGTGAAGCAGTAACCTGTAGAAGAATGGGATACAAGAAGGCTGTATAGGTTTTTCCAATTTGCAAGTATTCTTCGTTACAAAAGCCATCTTGCTATTCAGTAATAAAAACAAAATTGTAAGAGCAAAATCTATTTTTCATTTGCATACAACCAGTTCTTTATTTTATTTTTTGCATGGGGGTATATTATTGGTATGGAGCCAGGTGCATAGGATTAAATGTGCATAACTATAAGCAAACTTCACTGCGCAGGTCATGAACATGTAAACTGACCCATGTGGTAGCCTCCTTTAAAGCCACCATTCCATTCACACTGTGGCGCAAAAGGTAATGTGCACAGGTCTGACTCACTCTGACCCAGTTCCCAGCACTTTGAGGGGTTGATATTGATCCAAAGCTCACTGAAGTCAATAGAAAGACCCATGCTTCCTTCAAGGGACATGTGCTCAGCTCCTGAGCTGGCAATTGCAGCCTTCGGAGCAAGTGAGGCTGCTTGGCACTGATGGCAGCTCACTGACTGGGGCTGTTTATTGTGTAGCTGAAGAGGAGGTTATGCTCCTAGGTGTTCTGGCGTGAAATGTATGTGAACAGGCTGCAGAAGGGGCGCGCCCTCGCTGGCATGCGAAAGGCAGAGGATGTCCCTCTCTGTTCCTGACCCATGCGTTGCCTCCCTCTGCCCCTCACAGCAGCCAGAACTGGCAGTGATAGAGCACCGCTGGTGGTGGATTTCCATCTGGCTACAATTGTGTCTTGCCCCTTCCACACTCTTCTGGGCCCTGGGACAACACACCCATTCATATGTCTGAAGCTTGCCACATTTTAACCAGGGTACCATACAGACGCCATAATTTCTGTGTGTCATGCTGTACAGTTTGGGCACCCCAAAAATGTGCTTGATTTCATCTCTTAATGCCCCTGACATATCTTGTTTTAGCTGCTGTTCAAGATAAGATACTGCATCAGTCAGGGCTCATATGGATTGTAATGCATTTGTTCCAAAAATTCTGCATGGAATAGTATATCCTTTGCATCCTACTCCTCCAAAAACGGGGACCCAGCTCCATGAAACTATGCAGATGCCCCACTTGCATTGATCTTGGGGGAACTTAGGCACTGATGCATCTTTGTGGACCAAGCCACAAATAATATGAAAATTTCATATCTTACTGAAATCAGAAAACAGTTCAACACCCTAAAAACTTAATTCTAATAAACGTATCAGGAAAATTACATCCTCCCTGTGACACCTAAGTGCTAAGGAAAGGAAATTACTCTTCTGAAGACTTTCCACCCTGAAATACCAGGGGCTTTAAACCTGGATCCTTTTCTGTGAAGTGTGATCAATTAATGCAAAATGTTATGTACATGCTATAAAGATTCAGTAAACAAAACAAAGAATAAGATTGTAAAACCAGAAAATATTATAAACAATGAAATCACTTACTTAGATCAGATAACATTTTTCATTACAGTCTAGAATCTTTCCATTAGGTCTTTCCCTCTCATACCTCACAGACCAGTCCAACTTCCAGCCTGCTCAGAGTGATTTCAGACACTTTGCTTCTTTTAAAACCTCAGTTTCAGAGATGTTCTCTACAGGGGGATTCATATAGAAATGGATCAGGCTTCTATCCATACAAGCAATCATTTGAGAACTAGCTTAACCATTTAAAAAATGTAATGGAAACAAAAAAAATACAGTTAAAGCAAATCTCTGATTGTTCTTCCCCAAGGGTTAATGGATGTCTATAATCAGTGAAATACAGGAGGGGGAAAAAAATAAAAAAATAAAAAAAAAATCAAGCCTTAGTTTTCTCAGTATTTTAAATAGGACACTTCTGTCTGTGATAAGTTGGAATTAATAACTTAGAGTCTCTATCAACATGTATACCAATTTTCCAATTGTACTAATGCTGCATTTGTAATGTGACTTGAGTCTTGATTTGGCAGAAGATGCAATTATTTTCTAAGGGACTTTATCAAGTTTTTAGGATTTTTTTTTCCTCTCTTCCCCAAAATTGTTAAATAAAAGAGTTGAAAGTTTCTGGTGAAAGAAAAAAATGTTGTTTTTGAAAATAAACTTATTTGTTTATAGTATTATTTATCTAATTTATTAGATCATTTTAATTGAAAAAGAGTATATTGCTAAGAAAATTCTCAGTTAACTGTTCTTGAGTTTCTTCTACAGTGTTTCATATTATGCCCAATAAAGAAAGGAAAGGAGATGATTTTTGCAGAGACTTTTCCTCTTCTATCTTTAGAAGAAGGGAAATCACACCTTCATCCCTCTCTGTTACATTTTTCGTGCCATGAAGTGATACACACCTGAGCTCAGGCAGAGCTCTTCTGCTGACTCTCTTACAGGCTACAAAGAGGCACCCTGCACCTTGCCCACTGGGTTCCCAGTTCTCATTTAAAATTCTGAAGAAGTGCAGCTGTAGTAGACATAGCAAGTAAAAGGTGAGAGTCGGGTCATGATGGCCATTGACAAGCACCACATAGAACTTCACTGAGAAAACTAATTTAATATTGGTTCCAATATGGTCAGAAAGTCCCAGCTGTGTTTAATTACTACTGAAGTTGTAGCCTCAGTGTATCTGCAGCTGTTCTCCAGCATCGAGGCCAAGAAGTATGGAGCAGCTGCATGCGCAGTATTTAATTCCCTAGTATTAATTTGTGCAGCATATCCACTGAGAGCAGTTACTGGTCCATGTTAACTCCCAAACCCTGCCTGAGATGTTGCTTCACAAAATCTCTAATTGACTTGAGTCAAACTATGTCAGGGATCATTCCAACAGTTTAACAGTACAAAAAGATCAAATTCCAGTGTCTGGAAATGTTCTCTGACATGGTTTAATATGGGACAAAACCATATTCTGCTGGGCTTTGTTAAAATCTTTTTTTCCTTCCTGTTTAATAAACATTATTAGGTGAAATACTTACTTTTCATGTTTCCATTAAGTAGCAAAATGCCATCGAATTAATAGGATTCTTGCAACATTGATTTTAATGTCACTTTGGATAATAAGAATATTATGTGGAACAATATTGCATAATATTTTTCAGGAAGAGAATAATTGAATATGTGCTGCTGTGTTTTATGTCATAAGAATATAATTTCCTGATGAATTATTGAAGTTGTGAAATAAAACGAATGATGTATATGACAATACTGCTGTATTGTGTAAACATCTACACTGCAGCATAAAGGTAATACATGAAAAGAATGATGTCTTTGTAGGTGTAATTTAGGTGAAAATAATCTCTTTTCTGTAAGCAATTATACACAAGCTTAAAGCAGACATTATCAGATGAAGTTTAGTCAAAAAAGTAGGTTACTATGCTGGTAAGTATTTGACACCTGTGACCAGTAAGGAGATGGTGGTGGTGGTGGTGACCACTGGTCAGTGGTGGTGGTGTTTTTTGTTTTTGATTAATCCATTTAGATTCATAAGCATCTTCCTGGACTAATCAACTCCAGTAGTTTGCTAAGACTTGAGAGTCTGAATAGAAAACTAACTAGAAATGGACTAAAACACAAGAACAGAGATGAATAACAGCATCACTACAAGTTTATGTGATATGAAGATAGGAAGCCACTGGGTAGAGAGCAAAAGGCCTAGAAGGAAAAAACGATTCAGAGTTCTTGTGGAGATTAGACTGGGGATGATATCACACCTCCCCATATTATGACTTCACATGGACACCTCACTGCAATTATTTGTCTGTCATGAATGACGATGTAAGACAGAACATTAGAAAATCACATATTCATTGTAGGAATTTGTTAAATCAGTGAAACACTGCTGTTCACTCAGTGTAAGAACTGACACTTCAGGTCTGGATGCTAGTGGTAGTATATGAAACATATTTGGTCTGACTGGTAATCATCTCCATTTTTCAGTTATTTTCAGTGAGAAAATGCAAAGTATGTAGCAGAGATGGATTTAGCCATGATTAATAAAGTCTGGTATTCTTCATTTGCTTTAATTAATACTTCCAGTCTGAAACTGGCTGTCTACCAGCTACTATGAGCAAGTACCATCTATCTTTGTTTCTTTCATCATCTCCTCCAAATACCTTTTTGTTGCACATAGTTATAGTTTGGAGTGCCAGTATTAAGAGTATTAGCCGCTAGAAGAGTGGGCCTATCCTCTCTCATTAAGGGAGTTTGATTTTGATTAATGTTTCTGTGTTCTGTAACAAACTACAAAAAAAAAAAAAATTGGCCTCTTGAAAGCACGGATAGTGAACAGACATTATCAGTGAGGACCACTGTTCAAGGGTTGACAGGCTGACATTTGGCAAATAACTTCAAGTTATTAATACAATCAAAAAAACTGTAATAGATATATGGATATAAATCTATTACAAGTAGACTGGCCGAAAAAAGTGACTGAAATTGTTGAAAAGGTCTGAGTTACTTTCCGTTCTTGAGTCTCCTTACTTTAAGGAGCAAGCCACCTACTCTAATGTAATTCAACAGGTCTGCTGTCTGTATATCTGTGCTGTTGCAGTATCTATAAGCTCTAGATACGGACTCCGGCATTGATAGTTTTAGTGCTGCACAGTAAGAGCAAAGAATGCTCTTATAATAAAGAGTATTCATGCATATATGTTGCAATGCCTATGAACATCTGTTCACCTTTTAATGTCAAGATGTCTGTCCTATAAGGCAGGCCTTATAGGAAGCCTTATAGGAAGATAGTTCTATGCTTTAAAAGCTGAACTGTTTTAGCCTATGGATGCCAGAAGGAGGCATCCAGAAGAAGAATAAAAGGAAGTGGTCAAGAAGAGAATTAGTGTTAAAACAAAACAAACAAAAACATAAAAAAATTTTCTTGTCTACACTGCTTTGTTTCGGTTTTAACTACTAGACAGAAAATCAAGCTGATTCAGGTAATCTGCAGCATAGTGAAATAAAAACCAAGTTTAATCAAGTCAGCCCAAAGACAGGTGACAAAGTTAGAGGTATTAACTTGCCATGTTTGCATAAATGTGATCAGCAATTAGATGATAAAAGGACTCTTCTTGAGATGACTGAGTTTACCTGGCACGCAACTCCTATTCCTTCTGAGATTGTTACTTCCAGGTTTTAAGAAGTTCGGATTAGAAAAGGCTGGCCATCTGCTAGATTTTTTTTTAATGCTAGAACTTTGTATGTGAATTAGAATTCCTTTATTTGTTAAGTTTATGCATAATGCAATGCATACATTTCTTATATACTGTACTTCATTTTCTGTCCTCACATTTAATATTTTCAGGAAGATTTGTTAACTCAGTGCTCTCAGGTACTTTATTTGGGGCAGGCTCCTTAAACTTCTCTTGGCCCCCAGGTTACAACTGATGTAATACTCAAGGAGCTGACAAAAATTTGAATAATGCTGCTTTCCAATACAATTTTGAGTTGTTAGTACCTGCTATAGTTTAGGAGACTACTAAAGTAAAGACTACTGTAATTTGTGCCTGTTAGAGGCCTACTGGAGCTTTTCTGATGGCCAGAGGACAGTGGGAAGCAGAGTAACTAATGCAGCTGCTCTGCCCAGAAACTCTAGAAAGACTGAACTCCTTCATGCAGAGGATTCACATAGCAGCCAGTTTGGTCTATTTTAGGGTTGTTTTTTTTTCCCCTACCAGAACCACAGAACACACACAGTGCAGATCATAACTTAGCACTAAAGATCCTTTCCCTCAATAGTCACAGTCAGGAATTCCTCCGAGTTTGCAGTAAAGTAAGTAGTTCTGTACATGAGTTCAGAAGAGATTGTGCTCCAAGCCAGTTACTTCAGTTCTAATCTAAGTGCTTGTAGAAGTTAGTCATCCATGATATTGCGGTATTCTGGTGTTCAGATCCTTCATGGAAACCTCAGTGCCTAGGAATGACTGTTAAACTAATAAATTAATCATGCTCTCAGTTAACTCTGGCAATGTAATGATGTAATCATCATTATGAATTTGTGCATTCACATTGCTCTTTGCCTTAAATATTTTAATTTTTCCTATGAAAAAGAAAGATGAAAACAAAATACCAAATCACTGAATCATGACCATCCTGTAAATGAAGTGAATGAAGGTTAATTGGAACTTTTCACAAAATATAATGCAATATTTCCTTATAAGAAACAACAGCGAGATTCAGAGTGCCTGCTTTGTTACTTAAAAATGGGACTTGACGTGATTAGCTTCTGTGTTGAAGAAAGTGATCAGAAAAGCTACCTCACATTCATTAAATACTCTCCTCAGACTTAAAGTTCCTTAGATACCTGCATATGTAAAGGAGCACTTCAGCATGAAGTGCTGGGTGCTCGTTTCCCACCTAAGCTAAAGTACGACTAGTAGACTAAGAAGGAGGACACTTGAACTCCTTCCAAATCATAAGGTGTACCTGGCCATTAGCGGCTTCTTCTGCTCATCTCTTTTTAGATAAAATATCATTCCAAATAAATTATATTTATATAAAGCAGTTAGAACATCCATCCAGGAAGCTGAAGGTCTTGCTTAATTTCTCTGCTCAAGCCTCAGGAAATTCAAACTTGGAGCATCCTACTCATAAGACTGTTCAATAGTATAGAGTGAGGACTGCGTGGGAGTGGAGCAGAGAAGAGCACTTGCCATGTTATCAACCTATACCACTGCGCAGGCATGAGTACCAGACTTTTTGGCTAGAGGAAAAATGGGCAAGCAGGAGCCCGGTTTTGTTGTCCAATGATCAGAGAATTCACCTGAAAAAAGGGAAGTAGGTCACAGGCTCCCTAGGTTTTTGTTTTGATTCTCTTTGACCCAGTTAAAAAAAAAAAAAAAAGAAAGAAAGAAAAAGTACAGGCAGTCCTGAGAGAAGACCACATCCTAGCTTTACCTCTCCTTCTATCTGAATTCTCTAACTGCTAAGATAGAGGACATATGCATTGCTCAATTAATACTTAATAATTCCATATATCCTGGAATATCTTAACTATATGGGGCTGAGAATATTCTACCCTGGAACAAATGGCAACCAGCTGGTGACAGCTGAGCAGGAGACATGCATGCATACCTCTTTGGGGAAAAGGAGGGCTCTAACCCAAGTCTTCCACATCCCAGTGGAAGTGCTCCAGCCATAAAGAATTAGGAAAACAAAGGAGCATTTTCTCTGTTTTTGATTATGCTGTATATGAACTCAGCACAGATCTCAGCTCTCAGTGAGAAAAGGCATCACTGTTCTATTCCTAGAGGAACAGAGAGAAGTCATACTCAGAGACTTTCATCCCTTTCTCCACCTTCCTGATGTGATCTCCTAGAAAAATCAGATTCTCCTGTCCATCCTCACACTAGGCTTAACCAAACTATTTTTGCCTTATCCTGTAAGCTAAGGCTCTTCTGATCAACGTGACAGTCCATCTCTTTGCTATTTCTAATGAAATTAGTATTTCTTGAACACAGATGGCCACAGTTGCACACAGGATTTCAGATACAGTCTTGTCTTTGTCTTTTACAAATGCCTATTAACACTTCTATTTCTTACCTGATGCATTTTTTGGATTGAATTTTCCATCTTCTGGCTATTACAATGGTGGATCACTGTCATTTTCTGACTGACTAGTATAAAAGATGTTTCTCTTCTGCTTTAATATGGTGACCCCTAGGCAAAAACAAAAGTTCTTTTTATATCACATTTGTGATATGTCAATTTATAATAATTTGTTTAATCTCATTTCTGCTTTTCCACTCTTCAAGATCTAGTTTTTAGTGTCTCATACAGTCCTCCCTATATTGCCCGTTTTTTTTTTTAATAGAAAAATGTCATCACTATGTGCCAATTTTATGCCATTTTTTTGCCAGTTTACTTTGGTAAATTGTTTAATGTTTTATCAAATCACAAAAACATAATCTTTTATTTATCATAGTCCTCTAATTTACCTTATTAATAAGGAATACATTTTAAGATCTCAAATACATCTAAAGACTTCTTCCTAAACAGAATACACTGTTCCCAAACAGAAATCATAGAGTGAATGCAGTGAGAGCAGTTTTGTAACACTGACCAGAGAATTCTGCCAGTGCTCATATTGTGTATTCTTCCCAACCATACAAGGCAATACTACTGAACCTGGGAACTCAAACATATGTTTAAAAAGACATCCAATGGAGAATTAAAATATCCAGGTTACAAGTGTTTGTTAAATCTTTTAGCAGTTTGTTTCAAGAGTTAATCAATGTTACTGTTAAAAATGTTACATCTATAGTCAGCTTGCATGTTTTTCCTATTAACAAATACAATTTACACATTTTCTAGAACAGCTTTCCTATTAATCAGCACTACTAAAGCTTTAGTAGATCATCTGTAAGAGTTATGAAACAAAAGCAAGACATATTGAAAGCAGGTTTAGCAATAGTAAATCCTTGGGGATAAAAACTCTAAGAGCAAATTTTAAACTGAGTCATCTAGAGAGGGGAAAAAACAACAACAAAAAACCCCCACAAAATTGTCCCCAAAAACCATAAGTACCAAGAATGGATTTTTTTTTTCCTGTTTCTATAGGCTGACCAAAAGTTTCTTTGTATTACTGGGAGGTTTATTAATCACTGTTTGATATTGCTATTTTCCTGCAATGCTAAACAGAAGAATTTCCTCTAACCATGACTAAGTTCTTGCTGAAATGTTTATTTGCTGTGCAGTTATGAAATGTCTCTTTGAAGTTTTTTTTTTTTCCTCCCCTCTGCCTAAGTAAAAGTCTGACCTGCTCATAATCAGCATCCTCTTTTCCTTCCTACCTTTTTTTCCTCTCAGCCTTCAGGCACTTTCCAACACCTCTGTCTTGGTATCTCCCTAAAGAGCAGACTCAGAGGCCTTATGTGCCTCAGGCATCTTGCACTCATCAGTGTTTACAGCTGTGCCACTTCTTGACACCACATACGCCTTTCAACACTACTGACCATGGCTTACATATATCCAGAGAAACGAAACAGATTCTGGCATTGCTCTCATGTTAAATCAGAAAGCTTTCAAGAGCATCTTCCATTGAATTACCTCCTGGGCTAACTCAGAGGAATATTTTGGAGTCACTCATCTTCTAATATCCTCAGTGCTGCCACATTATTTCAAATACAAAGTGAAATAAAACTATTTGATAATTAGGCTATATCAATAGATTTAGCCCTCACTATACAATTGCCAGTGTTAATACATTACTTCCTCAATGGAAAATATTTCAACATTCCAATCAAATCCGTTTTTAAAAACTAATGTGAAAACACAGACTGTTACTAGTTCACATTTATCACACACTAATCCTACAAGATGTGTATTTATAGCACCCCTCTAAAAACAGTACCACAAAATCACTCAAGCCAGTATAACCTCTTTGATTGACTTTAGTGGGCTCTGAAGCAATTTCTAAATGCATTGCTGACAAAGTAGAGTTGGGGGGGGGGGAAAGAGTTGGACTTAACTCCAAGACTATTTATCAGGATTGTTAAATGTACCATTCACAATGTTTCACTACAGTAGTAAGAGAATGTCACTGTCAGTGATAATGAATTGTGTGACCAACCTGTTCCACTGCAAAGCTTGCAACAGTGTACATGACCATGCCAGGCATTCTGATTACTTTCTTTCATTATTCTGAAACTAATTTCTTTGTACTTATAACAAAGGATGGCATTGACTAATGTCTGTCAAGAGTAAAGCTCTTAACTTGTCATGTAAACAAGGGCATATTTTAGAAGCAAACAAATAGCAACAAAGCAGATAGATATGTGTTTAGAAGAAGTAAAAAAAAAGTATACTTCTCAGGGAACTGTAAGACTGTCAAAGTATTTCATCCTAAGTAGAGCAAAATACTCCAAAACATTTAATTTGAACTTTTTAACAATATGTTGTTGAGACATTTTATACCTTATATTTTTCTTATAGATTTTTTAATAATATTTCAAAGAAAAGATAAAATAGTAAATTAAAATAAAACAAAAAATAAAGTGAAAATCTTCATTCTTTCCAATTAAAAATGTTGGAAAAAAATCATTTGTAAAAAATGTTTTGATTTTGTAGAATCGTCATTTTCTATAAAATTTTGACTATCTTTAGGTGCTGTTAATTTATCTTTGGAAAGTATATACCTTTCTAAGGGTATTAAAAATAAAAGCAATTTGCTTTCAAGAGGAAACTGGCTTGCTTTTGGACTGGTAAAAAGATGTCTTTATCTAGCTAGTATGTTATATTGTATCACCTTAAGACCAATTTATAGCTTGATCATTTTATATTGGAACACTTTATGACAGCACATAATTTGATCATTTTAAATGTTATATAGAGTCAATATAAAGGAAATACTTCAGGAGGTTTCCTGTAGGTTTTAGAACAATAAATGTAGTTCATATTTTATAGAGACATAGCTAAGTAAGTAGTCATCTTTTAAATAAAACTAAACTAGCACCTGCCTTAAAGCAGGTATTTAACCACTTTTTAAATCAAAAGACTTAAAGGACTCATGCCAGATCTGTCCTTTAACTTGTATTTTTAACCTCCATCTTGATTAACAACTGATTTCGTGTGTATCAGGAGAACTGTGCCGATGTTGATTGGAAAAAAGTCCTTCCCATTGCTCCAAACTCACTAGCTCACTTGCTCCCCTAAAGACTCTCGGCTCAACGCATCTGTCTCTTCCGTTATTAAATACAGGGTCAAAATTACATGCTGTTTTCCTCAAAGTCTCATACTTGACTCTCCTAAGTTATTCAAATGACTTCTATAATGTCACTGATCACCTTTGCTTTTCTTTAATGACACTACTGTCAATCTTAAGAAGGACAGTTTTCTCAGTGTCTGGCCAGCCAGAATTTAGGAAATGGATGGTATGAATACTTTCCCAGCCTTTGTAACTTTATCACAAACACATAGTGTCTGTGCTACACTAGAGAACTGCACCTGTATTTTTCATTGGTTGGTAGGCTTTTCTATCTGCTCTTTAGCAATAATCATCCCAATATTGTTATTTATTTTTTAATATAGTTTCACCATATAGGGCAAATGGAGAACAGGGTTCCACTAAGGTAAGCGCTGTACAAAGACAAAATTAAGAGAGTCCCTGTCTGAAGACCTTATCATCTAAACAATGAAAGAAATACAAAATAAGATGTATATACCTCCAGTATAACAGTGCAGTAAACTGAGTGATATCATACTAATATCACATTAATTCCTCAAGGCTTTTTGACTGAGGGAATGGAATAAGGGGGAAATAAGAGGGAAATGTTTTAGATGGAGGAAAGAAGAGTCTGATCAGGAAGGATAAACAAGAAAAGAAGCAAGGAAATATGGAAGAGAAGAGAGATGGAATGAAGCAAATTTGACAAATTTGTGACAAAGATGTCAGAAAAGACCGGGAGGTAGTGGTGAATTATACAACGGAGAGAATTTTTAATGTAAAAACAATAAAAAGCTGATGTGTTACTGATGGGAACAGAACACTCTAGAGGTATTTTGAGACTGGTTCTATGATATAATTCTGCGGTAGTTATCCCGAGGAGTGTTCTGTAGTTCTCAGATCAAGTGGTCCCACAAGCTCAAGTTTAAATTGGTCAGGTGTCAGGACACTTATGCTATGTCCATATTGAAAAACAGTAGAGCACACCATACTATAAGAGCTACCACACAGTCCTTTGCATCTCAACAACATAATGCACCCTCGTACCACCCTCATTGCCATTACAGAGACATGGTGGGATAGCTCGCATGACTGGAGTGCTGTCATGGATGGCTACGTGCTTTTTAGGAAAGACAGGCCAGGAAAGCGAGGTGGTGGAGTTGCTCTTTATGTGAGAGAGCAACTGGAATGTATTGAGCTGTGCCTAGGGGTGGATGAAGAGCGAGTCGAGAGCTTATGGGTAAGGATCAAAGGGCAGGCTAATAGAGGTGACACTGTTGTGGGTGTTTACTACAGGCCACCTGATCAGGATGAGGAAGTTGATGAGGCCTTCTACAGACAGCTGGAAGTAGCCTCACGATCCCAGGCCCTGGTTCTCATGGGGGACTTCAACCACCCCGATATCTGCTGGAAAGACAACACAGCTAGGCACAAACAGTCCTGGAGGTTCCTGCAGAGCATTGGTGACAACTTCTTGACCCAGGTGGTGGAGGAGCCAACAAGGAGAGGTGTGCTGCTGGACCTCGTACTAACAAACAAAGAAGGACTGGTGGAAGATGTGAAGGTTGGGGGCTGCCTTGGCTGCAGTGACCATGAGATGGTGGAGTTCAGGATCCTGCGAGGAGGCAGCAGGGCACCAAGTAGGATCGCAACCCTGGACTTCAGGAGAGCAAACTTTGTCCTCTTCAGGGACCTACTTGGAGGAATCCCATGGGTGAGGGCCCTGGAAGGAAGGAGTGTTCAAGAGAGTTGGTTAATATTCAAATATCACTTCCTCCAGGCTCAAGAGCGGTGCATCCCTATGAGTAGGAAGTCAAGCAAAGGAGGTAGGAGACCTGCATGGATGAGCAAGGAGCTCCTGGCAAAACTCAACCAGAAGAAGGAAGTCTACAGAAAGTGGAAAGGGGGACAGGCCACTTGGGATGAATATAGGAATGTTGTCAGAGTATGCAGGGATGCGACGAGGAAGGCTAAGGCCCGTTTGGAATTAAATCTGGCTAGAGATGTCAAGGACAACAAGAAGGGCTTCTTCAAATACATCAGCAGCAAGAGGAAGACTAGGGAAAATGTGGGCCCTTTCCTGAATGGGGTGGGTGCCCTGGTGACGAAGGATGCAGAGAAGGCAGAGTTACTGAATGCCTTCTTTGCTTCAGTCTTTACTGCTCAGGCCAGCCCTCAGGAACCCCAGACCCTGGAGGCAAGAGAGAAAGTCTGGAGAGAGGAAGACTTTCCCTTGGTGGAGGAGGAGTGGGTTAGAGATCATTTAAGCAAACTTGACACCCACAAATCCATGGGCCCTGATGGGATGCACCCACGAGTGCTGAGGGAGCTGGCGGACATTATTGCTAAGCCACTCTCCATCATCTTTGAAAGGTCATGGAGAACAGGAGAGGTGCCCGAGGACTGGAAGAAAGCCAATGTCACCCCAGTCTTCAAAAAGGGCAAGAAGGAGGACCCAGGCAACTACAGGCCAGTCAGCCTCACCTCCATCCCTGGAAAGGTGATGGAGCAGCTCATCCTGGAAGCCATCTCCACGCATGTGGAGGACAAGAAGGTGATCAGGAGTAGTCAGCATGGCTTCACCAAGGGGAAATCATGCCTAACCAATCTGATAGCCTTCTATGATGGAATGACTGGCTGGGTAGATGAGGGGAGAGCAGTGGATGTTGTCTACCTAGACTTCAGCAAGGCTTTTGACACTGTCTCCCATAGCATCCTCATAGGGAAGCTCAGGAAGTGTGGGTTAGATGAGTGGACAGTGAGGTGGATTGAGAACTGGCTGAATGGCAGAGCTCAGAGAGTTGTGATCAGTGGCACAGAGTCTAGTTGGAGGCCTGTAGCTAGCGGTGTCCCCCAGGGGTCAGTCCTGGGTCCAGTCTTGTTCAACTTCTTCATCAATGACCTGGATGAAGGCACAGAGTGCACCCTCAGCAAGTTTGCTGATGATACAAAACTGGGAGGAGTGGCTGATACACCAGAGGGCTGTGCTGCCATTCAAAGAGACTTGGACAGGCTGGAGAGGTGGGCAGAGAGGAACCTCATGAAGTTCAACAAAGGCAAGTGCAGGGTCCTGCACCTGGGGAGGAATAACCCCAGTCACCAGTACAGGTTGGGGGTTGACCTGCTGGAAAGCAGCTCTGCTGAGAAGGACCTGGGAGTGCTGGTGGACACCAAGTTAAGTATGAGACAGCAATGTGCCCTTGTGGCCAAGAAGGCCAATGGTGTCCTGGGCTGCATCAGAAAGAGTGTTGCCAGCAGGTCGAGGGAGGTGATTCTCCCCCTCTACTCAGCCCTGGTGAGGCCACATCTGGAGTACTGCGTCCAGTTCTGGGCTCCCCAGTACAAGAGGGATGTGGCACTACTGGAGCAAGTCCAGCGAAGGGCCACAAAGATGATTAGGGGACTGGAGCATCTCTCTTATGAGGAAAGGCTGAGAGAGCTGGGCCTGTTTAGCCTGGAGAAGAGAAGGCTGAGAGGAGATCTTATCAATGTGTACAAGTATCTGAAGGGAGGGTGTCGAGAGGATGGGGCCAGACTCTTTTCAGTGGTGCCGAGCGACAGGACGCGAGGCAATGGGCACAAACTGAAACACAGACACTTCCATCTTAACATGAGGAAAAACTTCTTCACTGTGAGGGTGACAGAGCACTGGAACAGGTTGCCCAGAGAGGTTGTGGAGTCTCCTTCTCTGGAGATATTCAAAATGCGCCTGGATGCAATCCTGTGCAATGTGCTCTAGGTGACCCTGCTTGAGCAGGGGGGTTGGACTAGATGATCTCCAGAGGTCCCTTCCAACCTCAGTGATTCTGTGATTCTGTGATTCTGTACACACCTTTCTCTAACTCGCTTGCCTCATACACAATTTATGACCCAAGAGAACAGTACATAAGTAGGTAAGAACAGTATGTAAGTGTGTAGGTGCTTAGGTCCAGCATTGCCACTTATCCTTGCCTTTGTATTCATGTATGGTCACATCATCCGCTAATGAGTCTGGAGAAGATTGGAGTGCAGAGGACTGCCTGTGGTCATTCACTTGCTCTAAGATAGTGCAAGGTGACCATGATGGGCTAGGTACACCTTGACATAAAAGATCTCTTTCTCATTCTAAAGCTAAGGACATGTACAGTTGGCTTACTCAGGTCACAGCTTTTTACTTTCCTTCTAAGTTATTGGCCAGGATCATTACTGTGCCAGTCTTCAATAATGTCTAGAACAATAATTCACTGAACCAGACCCAGACTTAACTTCCTGAGACATATGCTGCCTAAGGTCACACTTCACATCTTTCTGGGGATATTTAGGCTATATCTGTTCCTTTAAAGATTGTATTTCTGGAGAAATGTTTGGACAGGCCCCTTGATAGTATGATGCAGCAGCTCCTAGAAGATGCCAGAGAGCCTAGAAGAGATGGTAGGGCCCTGAAGTCATCATCAAAGGGGAACTGAAAAATGCTGGCAGGGGATCAAGAAAGAGGAAGAACTTTTTTCTGCTGTGTTATTATAGCTTATTCTAAGCTGTAAGTAGTTCAGGAAATGCCTTTCAGGTGTCCTCCTGGAAAGTAGATGGGCCATTTGAGGTTTACTGAGTAGCTATTTCATATTATTCTGCCCCCATCTTGATCCAGAAGTTGACCATCGTAGAATGCTACCAGGGATGTTCTAGTCAGCATCAGTGCCTCCACTGGATGAGAACCATCCAGAATGCCTGCAGGATTAGCAGTCAGATTATATATTTTGTCCTGAGAGGGCTCCCATCATGCATGTCATAAACAGCACTTTCGGGTAGACAGCTGAGGTCCAGGGAATCTTGGAAGAGGTTATGGAAGAGTGTCCTGGCCATGGAAAGCTGTCCTGCCACTTTGCCTGTGTCCTGACCCTGCCTGCATGAAGAAATCCCTCTGACTCTAGCATCAGCATGAGGAGCTCTGGTTCAGACAACAGAGAACGTTTTGCAGCCTGGCATGTAAAGAACAGCTACTCTAGCTGTGACTCAGGCTCAGGCTCCTGTTCCCCAGATGGATATGTCTTTTAGTTTTTTTAAATTTGAACCATGTTTGCTTGTTTATATGGAGTCCAACTATGCCCGGTCCTTTTGCTGTTTCTTCTTTATTGCTGTTTGAGAAAGTTCCTGTTGGGAAATGCGTGGTTGTGGTTTCAGTTGTTGACCCAGTCAGTGGTCTTCTGTTCCTCTGACACATTCTTTGAAGGTGTAGACAGATGGGAGAGATGTAAAGAGAGCTAGTTAACCCCACAGAGGAGCCCACGTGTGACCTAACGTGCCTGCTGTAAGGACAGTGAGACAATGAAATGTTGCTGAAAAAAGCTGTCAGCAGGTGCAGTCATGTCTGCTTTGTTTGCTAAGATTGTCTGCCTTTACTTCAGTGCTGCCACAGGGGTTCAGCTGGGGTTTTCACTAAGGTCTGTGCCAAGGCAAGTATTGAAAGAACGGCATATTATATGGTCCCACCTGAAAGAATCTGATTCTGTGCAGGCTATAAAGGACTCTTATTCTGCTGAATATTCAGAGATTCAGAAGGAAACTGTGGTGAGGCCATTTTGATGACTGTTGTTGCTTGAGAAGCAGAACTAACAAAACTCAGTTCTTCACAGTCTTTTTGCCTTATACTCCTACTCCAGCACAATAAACACATATTCCTACTCCCGGTGTTTCCTACATCTTAGCTCCTGCTCCCCTAACACCTTGTAAACCCCTCCTCATAATTTCTTCCCCAATTTCTTCCCAAATAACAGATTGTTCTTCGCCTGCCAAGGCAGACTTCTGATCACTGAGGACACCAGTTTATGTCCCTCTGTTCCAACCACAAGAAACCCCTACTGTAGGCTATCATCTGATATTTTCAGAAACCTGTTTTAGGATGTTTTAGAATGGCTTGCCATCTGGAGATGTCTGTCTCTCTTTAGTAACTATAAAGGGAGTCTAGACAGCCAGCTTTGATTTCAATATGCAACTTCAGATTTCTAAATTTGGTGAGATGAAACCCATCTTAGGTTGAGAATGTATATATTACTTGTTAAATGCATTTGTTTTCCCTAATTTTGTATATTCTGTTGTCTACAGTGAGATTCTTCAATGCTCTGTAATTTAGGCAGCCATCTTGTTTGTTAGAAGTTGCTTTGGGCCTATTTATGATCCAAGCTTATGAGCCACAGCTCGATAACCCAGTCACAGGTTTTTAAGGGGATGAGACAAATGATCAAGGGTTTTGGTTCTGTCAGATGGCACTTGTGTAGCATGGAATAATAGCTACAATAAGCTTAATAGATTCCCTTTAGCAAAAAAATAAAAGGAACATTGAACACACATTTTAGAATGTGAAGTTTGAAATGGTAAAAACACAGAAATAGTTTTTTATCACAGTGTGTGGCAAAGTGATGTAAACTATATGAAACAGATGAATAATTACTGTGTATTACAGATGAATAACATCTAATGAAGGGACTGTAGATAAGATTTCTATTGGCTGACTGCATGAATAGGGTGGTAGAAATCTAGTTGCCAGATATAATTTTACCTGACACTTGTGTTTTGTTATAAAAGCGCCATTGTGGAGACCAGTTCCCTGTCTGCCAGCCAGATTTTTTTTAAGTTAAATTGAAATGACTGACTCTATTGCAGATGGCTGCAGGCTGCATTTCTACTTCCTGCTAGAGGACTGAGAAGTACAGCACCACCACAAAGCAGCAGGTTGATTACACTGGCAAATCAGTTGCTAGATTTTCATTTGTACCTGGACCATTCTTGTTGAAGCAAGTTGAAGGAATTCATCTGAAATTCAGCTTTGTTTAATGCTGAAGTTTGTCTAGCTGAAATCTCTGGAAAGAGTAGCATTTCTTAACCTTTCAGTATTTAAATCAGTCAATCACCTATTTCCCTACTGCATTTTTGACCTGGAGGTCAAAGAACAACAGCTTACAAATAACAACAGGTAACCTACATCTCCATTAATGCGAAGTGAAGCAAGATGTGTGCTCATTAGGTCTATTACCATTATTGACAATGAATTCTAATGTGCCTATGAGCAAATACATGTTTTTAAATATAAGGCAGTGTAGATTTCTTTCTAATTTTGGCTCCAAGTGTAATGTGCTCACTTATTAACTCTAGTATTGATCCAAAGCCCGTTGCAGTAAGAAGTGGAGCATTCTCACAAGAGTGATATATATCTGGTATTGACTGCCAGACTGACTTCCATGAAGTCATGATGACTCATCCAGCAGCGGATGTGCTCACTGACTTTCATAGGCATTGGACTGAGGGCTGGGTTCTGCAACTGACAGTAACCAAATGGCATCATATGGGCAATATTAATTACAAGATCAAATGTCGGTACTTAGTCATTCAAAATGTTCAGTCTTGTCTTCTCTAGCACAACTGTTCCTGATCTCAAATGCCGTGAACACTTTCTTCATGACCTCTTTACACCAAAAGAGATCTGAAATTATCAATTGTGTAAAATGCCCAAATTTATCCATAAATTCAAGATACTTGTATTACCTAGATGTGATCTGATCTACAGGTATACAGTTTTTCCTTGCAGCTCTTCCTTCTGCAATGTATTAAACAATTATGTATTACATTTCTATTATGCTATGGAGGAACAATTATTAAAAAAACAATAATTCTTAGCATATTATCAATGTTATGGTCATATTTATTTGGCTCACAATTGAGCCATTACTCCTATCAGCAATTATAGCTTGCCTTGTTCTTTTATTGCTACTAAGGGTGAATGACTAAGGAATGATAGAGACTTGCTTCACCTCAGCTTTCTAAAAAAAGTTAAAGTATGGATGCTTTTTCAGCTTCAGGTTCTAATCTGTAAGTTTAAATATTAACAGTTCACGTTTTAAAATAACCTGCATATCATTGTGTTTCATTCAGAATCAAAAATCCTAGACAACTTCAAATGACTTCTCTTACAGTATCTTTAGCTTGGTAGAAAAGAAGCTTTATTGAAAATCTTACTATGTTACACTGATCAGCCAGACTTCTAGATCAAAGATCCTCAAATAAATTAAAAGAAATACCTCTGGCTACTGGAATACATCTTTAGTGCTTGCACTTAATATGATCATTTACATCTGAGTTAAATGGGAATAAAGTGCTATCAAATTAGTAACATTTATGTACAGATATAGTATTTTATTCATGTCTTGCTAACAATATAAATTAACACTGTGAATGTTTTCAGAGAGACTGTATGCATTTAAAAACTACACCCACTGTTTGACAGTGACCAGTGATTCATGAGGATTATGAAATAAATGTATCATGTCCATGCCTTATATTTTTTAGAAAAAATACAGTGGAAAAACATAGCTGTTACATATACAAATAAAAAGCAATGGAGGCCGATGCCTCCAAAATGTTAAAAAAAAAAATGTAGTGAGAATGTGAAGAAAATGAGAAATTAAGACTTCCCATTCGGAAATAATTAGGAGACAAGGAAAATCTTATCTGGATGATAGCTGCTGATGATACATTTGAGAATAACATGTCTTTTCCTTGGAGGTCAAATGGAAATGTATCCACAAAGCCTCCATGAAGTTCTCAGAGGTAAGTTTATAATGGAAAGGTATAATTCCCTTTGGAAATTCCCAATATATAATGTAGCTCCTTCTCTTCAGGCTATGATGTCTCCATATCCTTGATACCGTATAGCTCTAGAGACTGATATATAGTGAAGCTATGATGTCTGTCTCTTCCTTTGCCTCTATCTTGCTTTGTGATCAGAGGTACTATGTGGGAGGAATCCCTTTTACCAAGAGAATCTGGTTATACAGCACACATGGTTGTCTTCTGGCATCCTGAGAAGAGTATTACCTCTCTCCCAACAGAAGTAACACACTTTCTAGATCCTGGAAAATAATGTGCCTGCATTCAACAAACAGTATGAGTTTTAAAGAAAAGATCTGGAGAGAAATTGCACTTCACTTAAAAAAAAAAAAAGAATTAAAAAAAGTGGATTAAGGAAAAATAACAGATGCAATAAACAATTAAAATAATATATTTGTTAGAGTCTTGTTATCTTGCACAAAATTATAATTGGATTATATATTGGTGGACTCCTGTGGGATAAATAGTGCAAAATCCCACTACAGGATTTCTCCAAATGTCCATTTACACAGGAAGACAGAGAATACTGAGGGAGTGGTAGAAGAGATACCATTAATGATACAGAGACAACAAATAAAGATAAAAAGATATAGAGATGCTACTATATTGCCTGGCATTTTAAGCATCAATAGCAGCAGAAAATGCACAGGGATCAGTGAGCATTAGCAACAGGGGAACTCAAGTTAGTAGCTCTGTGAGAAAATGCCATCCAAGACACAGAGGGGAGACACCTCGGAACTGTAATGTCAGGAAAATCCTTGAAGCAATAGAGGCAATCAAAGTAGGTATAGGTCCAAGGACTAGTGACCCATTAAGGCCAGAAATATTACCAGAATATAGGAAGTTGACATTTCCTTTCTTTGGGGCTTTCTGTTTCTTTTATAATATATGCAGTTACTACAATATCTGTAATATCAGACATAACTCTGGGCACCCCAACATAAAGTACAGATAAACACAATAATTGTTCAGTGATGAACAACAATAACAGTGAGGGACTAGTTTATGAGAAAGGCTAAGTACTACAGCTTGGCTAAACAGTCACTAACAGCAAACATGCTAGCAGTCTATTCCTGAAGTGTGCAGTCAACCAAGAGCCCAGTCAAATTTCTTAGCATAATGAAAAGAGGTGTAAAAAGGAGCAGAGGGGTGAAATTATGAAAAGAAAAATTTAGGCTGAATAATCGAAGAAGAGTTCTTGACAGAGAGATTTATTATCCTTGGGAATAATCTTACAAAAGATGCAGTAGGAGCTCTATAGCTGGGCAAATTTGAATGAAAGTGGACAAAATGCTAGTGTATATACAACAGAGAACAATCTGGGAAAGAAATAGATTGAATGTCTTAAGAGGTAGATAATTCCTGTTTAGATTCTAAATTACACAGACATAAATAAGTGACTGTTCTCTGTCAGTCTGCAAAACTAAATCAGTAAAACAAACTGATCAGAATCTATTCACAGAATCTATTACTTGAACCAAAGTGGTTTTCTAAAGTGTTTGACAATAATCTATCACCTTTTGGGTTTTTCTTGTCATATAAACAACTCTTTAAGCTACTGTAGCAGAAACACTGAAAAACAAAACCAAAAATGTCTGTTTCTGTACATGGAATATCCTCACCTTTTCACAGAGGCAGGTATTCACACACAATTCCTTGTGCAGTTTTGAGGAAATAGCTTGGAGAAGAGAAGACTGAGGGGGGATCTTATCAATGTGTACAAGTATCTGAAGGGAGGGTGTCAAGAGGATGGGGCCAGACTCTTTTCAGTGGTGCCCAGCGACAGGACGTGAGGCAATGGGCACAAACTGAAACACAGACAGTTCCATCTGAACATGAGGAAAAACTTTTTCACTGTGAGGGTGACAGAGCACTGGAACAGGTTGCCCAGAGAGGTTGTGGCGTCTCCTTCTCTGGAGATATTCAAAACACGCCTGGATGCGATCCTGTGCAACATTCTCTAGGTGACCCTGCTTGAGCAGGGGGGTTGGACTGGATGATCTCCAGAGGTCCCTTCCAACCTCAACCGTTCTGTGATTCTGTGATTCTGTGACTGCCTCATCTCAAAACTCAGGTTTTATGAAAATCTGCCTTACTGTGACTGTTTAAGTGAAATGTTCTTTATCACATTTTCACAACAGCCACAGTGCTGGCGTGTGCAAAATGTATGAACTGAGTCATAAAGATGTACTTTGC
Organism: Apteryx mantelli; assembly: GCF_036417845.1. NCBI lineage: Eukaryota > Metazoa > Chordata > Aves > Apterygiformes > Apterygidae > Apteryx > Apteryx mantelli. The sequence continues at coordinate 19,019,479 of NC_089979.1, read as the reverse complement.
AAAGAAAAAAACACGGTATTGGAAGAGGACTAGCTGAGCCGTCACATCCCTCCTACTTCCTACAATTGCAAACAACTGTAAACAAACATTTTGTTCAGGAAATGCACAAAATAACTGCTTCAGACTGTCTACAAACCAGTCACAAAACACTTCCAAACCTCTGTGATAGTCTTTTGGTCTAGTAAAGAAAAGAAAGGCACTGGGGTGGAGAAAGGAGATGTGGGCCATTGCCGGTGTCCGTGGTCCCTGCTGTAACAGAGCTTCCCTGAGACTCAGGTCAAGGGAATACAAATAAGCTCACTTCACGGGGGCTAGCTCTAAGATTTCGCTGGAAACAAAAATGGAAGATATCCATTATTAAGACTGGAATATGATTGCTTTAGATAGCAATACTAATGTCTTTCTCTCATACTTTTTTTCATATCTTTTCATGTTTTACAAAGCAATGCAGTACCCTCATTTTATAGATGCAAAGCTGAATTATCCAAATTCACACACAGCCATCTGAAAGTGTTGCCAGGAATAGAATTAGGTCTCTTGGATCAGGTTTGCAACTGTTGTAAATTGGCGTTTCACCACAGGGACAGCAGAGGTGTAATGGAGATGCAATAATTTATATCAAGTGAGGATCAGCTTCAGGTCTCACATCCCATGCCCTATTCACTATCATGTGTTGCCTCACTTAATGACTGCTCCCCTACTCTCTGCAGTATGTGTAGTCTCTGTGGAAGCATGTAAAAAACATATGCTGGTGCTGCCTGTGCTATATTTGTTTTCTGGACAGAGAACAGTAATCTTCAGGGCTGCCAAGGCTTATATAACATCAAAATTCATGACAGCAAGTTCTTCTTGCTCCCCCTTCTCTCCCATTTCACTCCCCCTACTCCTTTACTTGAAAAGGCAATTTCGAAAGGCAATAATTTTTTCTTTTTTTGTTTTTTTTTTTTTCATTCTGTCACAGAGCTATCTGGAATAGTTACACGGCCACAGTGGCAGTAACATGCCCTATGTGGCTGCAGAATTAAGGAGGAAACATCTGGAATCAACTTCTATTTCCTTTAGTACTTTCACAAATAACTGTGGATCTATATGAAAGCCAGAATGGTAAGGTACGTCTGCTAATTTGCTGGATTGTTGCAAACCTTCAAAATAGATACTCCTTTTGCAAACAACCTATTTTCCCCATGTTATGAATGTTAAAACCTTTGTTACTTAGGAAAGCAGTTGTTAATTAGGTATGAAAAGTACCTAGCAACTTGCCTATGACTTTTTTTGACTGTTGCTTGAAGTGATAGAGACAACCCTGTTTTTCTTGCTGCAGGCAATTTATGGCACAAGGCTCCTCAGCAGTGTCTAGGTAGCAAATAAAGTTTATATCTCATCTTTATTTTACCATCTAACAACATGAAATCTTTCTGGAGACATTTATTTTTAAGCCCCAGAGACTCCCTTAATAAGACATAAAAAGATGTGCAAAGTCATATTTTTAGAATAAAATGCTTGATGCCTTGTTTAGAATGCTGGGTCCATAATCATTGAAAAAGAAGCAGAAATACTGACTGCTGTCATGATGATACGCTACAAAAATTTTTGAGTATTATTCCACAGTATAAATATTGTTGCTTGTAAGTTTTCATGAAATTAACCATAACAAATGTAGACAATGATACAGAAGAGGGTGGACGGAACTGTATCTCCCAGCTAGTCACCTCTAGAGGCATGGTTTGATTTTGCTAGACTTCTTGACATTGAAGTACACTCTGCATACACACCCCAGGGAATGATCTGTATCAAGCATTTTTATGTTGATAAAATAGAAATATTTCAAATTAGAAATATCAGACTCTTCTTCCTTGTTACTATCACTACTTTCACATTAAAGTTATCTACAGTAAACCCTAAAAATGAATTGTGCTGCTGTAGGAAAACAATTTATCCAGTGATAATGTCCCATCAAACACAATTGGATGGCAGCTCTTGAGCTATTATTTCAAGGACAGCAAGTTGCCTGTGAATGGCATCCTGCCAGGTACTGTCTGAATAAGAATGAACACTACAAATTAGTATACTGATTTCTTTATCGCTCTGTTCTGACCTGGTTAGGAATAAATGTAGAGAGCAGACACAAAAGGACCGATAGACACGAGGCGTGAGCATGGGATGTGACTCAGCAGAAACTTGGTGGGACTGGATGACTCAAGGGATAGGAAAATGGGACATGGAGCTGTTCAGACTGATTATCTGGATCTGTAGTCATCAGCATAAGTGCCATGGGATGACTGTTCCTTGACTTATGTGAGAGAAATTGATGGACTTGGTAACCTTCTATTGTACAAGTAATTCTCTGGATCCTTAAAAGAAGTTGTGGAATTGGCACTGAAGTTTTGGGCAGTGACTTATTTTTTCAAAACTGGGTTAATCCAAAGCAATTTTAAAGTGGGTGACTCATGTTGGTGCTTGGAAGCAGGACAAAGCTTCTAGCAGTTTAGGAACAAGAGATTAGAAGAAACTTAATGAGCCAGGTCCAGTGCTTACTAACTTACACAGACCTATTATTTAGTCTTTGATAAATTTAGTGGTGTTAAATCAACTCTCTAATAGATAAAATCTTAATTTTGACTAATAAATTAATGAAAGGTCATGATCTATACATTTTTTCCTGCACATTAGGCCATGGAGGAAAGAACATCAATCATACGAAAAATATCAGGAGAGGAATCAAGCATACCTCACGATCCTTTAAACATTCTCCGGACACTTTCCATTTTTAATGCAAGCCACCCTCTGCCAATAGCATAGTGCAGTAGGGGTGGATTAGAGGGCACAGATCAATCTCTGGCTGAAATGTTAGAAAACTGCTTCTATTAGACTGAAAACAAGAAGTAAGACTTTTCAAGGAGACTAGATCTGTGTCTTGCTCCCATTTCCAACAGCTACTTGAAATAAAAGCCTAGACTAAGCCTGACCCAGAAACAAGAAAAGTTTATTCTCTCCCTCCTTGTGACATTTATAATTTATATATTAAAAAAAATCCATCTGAATAATTCCATAGATGAGTTCCTGTTTGCTCTCATGGACATTTAATAGGTTATTTTGGTGTGGACAGCAAAATACCAGGGCTTGCATTAGGATCTGCTGGTAGCTGAAGACCTGTGACAGAAACATCTCTAATAATGGCACCAATTCAAACAAACAGAGCTCAAATGTATGTAAAATATGCTCTGCTGCATCATTCCCTGCTTGTAAAAATAACTGGCAATCCAGCTTCAATAAACATAGAGCATAATGGTAAAAATACCCCAAACAAACACTGCACTTTTTCACTAACTGTATTTTGAAGCCTAAATTATATTTCTATCATTCCATAAGCTGAAGTACCTTTCAGTGTCTTTTACTAATCAAGCACATTAGCCAGCTTGCTAGTGTCAAAGTCAAATACCAATTTATACATGATCATTTGTTTTATCTGAAGACCATTAATTAATAAATTAAGTGATCAAATTCCAGATGAAGCCTTATCTACTCATGTACCTACATGTAAATCTGCTCATGTACATGTATCATGAGATACTATGACTTTATAAGTATAGGTGAAAACAAATCTCGGAGAACTAAATAGCTCTAAAGAATAACTTGTTTAAAGCACAGACTGTTGGGGTATGTTTGAGGATTTTTTATTTCTGCAGTGAATTTAAATTGCTTCACCAGAAGGTGCCAGTCTTGATCCATAAAACCAAGTATGTAGTAATTGCATTTCAGTAAATTCCATTATAAGGATTTCAGTGGAAGCTAAAAGCACAGAGTTCTGGTGTCAAAGAAGAAAGCAACTAATGAACTCTGAAGGCAGAACACAAAACAAACTCCAGAACAAGCATAACACTCCATAACAAATCTACGAAAAAGATTAATCATTCTTTGCTGATTTTTTTACATTGATGTAAAAATAATATGGTCCCCATGAAGGAGAAGATGGGAGATGGCAGGTTGTAGGTGGCACTTACTGAAGATATTTGTCTCTTCAACTTCACTGGCTTTTCATTTTTACATTTTTTATTTTTATGTTTTGATGGATGTAGAATAAATGTGCATCATTACAGCCAAGATGGTGTAGACTGGGAAGTAATGAACTGCAAAAGCTTTTAGTTCTTGTTCGAGTCACAAGTGACATGCATCTCACTGTCCACTGCAATATGTGTGAAGTGAGGTTTCTTGCTTATGTTATGGATCCTCCTCTTGTTTTGGGTCTGCCAAAATATATGCCTCAGGCTTTTGTGTTCTAAAACTGTTCAAATGTAGAGTGAACCCATTTTCAACAATACTCTATGTTTATCAACAGCTGTTTTCTAGCCATACACAAAAAAAATATTTGTTATTGATGAATTCTTAGAACTTCATTTATTGGGAAGTCATAATGTGGCACTCTTCCATACCACATTTATATAGTGCAGTATTTGTACTATTTTACAGTGGTATAGCTTCAGGACCAATTGTTTACTATGCCAGTAGCTTTCCTGCTTTTGCAGCCTAAATTCTACTCTGGGACTTTGTGACAGTGTGCTCTGTTCCCCCGCAATGTGCTCTCTCCCCCTCAACCTGACCTCCCAGTAAACAGCACGTAGACAGGGGCTAACTGAGCATGTGCTGACTAAGACCCGTCTAGCATGCAAATATGGCTATGAGTCAATCATCTCCCCCCCCATAAACAGAGGCAGCCCAGAGCCCACTGAGCTCTCCTGCACAGCAGTGGGCTGCACTGCAGAACCTCCTCTTGAGCAGGGATGCCTCTCAAGGTTACTCCTCGAGGTTGAGAGATTTCTTACCCATGACAGGTCCTTGGTAAGTGATTAATAGCATGCTGAAACTTTGCAAAAGTTGGTGAAACTTTGCTGAGTTATATCTCTGATTGATTGTGCACATAATCCCTTAGACATAAACCATTGACCAAGTCTGGGACTAGGACTGGATCCAGCCGCACCTAGGCTCCTCTCAGAAGGAGTTTGGAGAGCAAGGGGGTCCAGTCTGAACCTCCTGAGTCAACGGGAGGTTCTCCTTCACACACACTCCTTTAGACATAAACCGTTGACCAAGTCTGGGACTAAGATTGGATCCAGCCACACCCAGACTCCTCTCAGGAGGAGTTTGGAAAGCAAGGGGATCCAGTCTGAACCTTGTGACTCAATGGCAGGGTCTCCTTGACATGTTAGCTGACCCTGTCCTTCACACAATAAATAACTGAGTGAACCTTGCCATCGAACCTCATTAAATCATTGTCTTATTTACAATTGAACTTTGTTAAATCACTATCTTACTGCAATAAAACATAGTGCTGCTTCTCTCTTACGAGTGAAGTGCATTACTCTCCACTCATCCACAACAGACTTGATCCTTGTTCAAAATTTTTTTCCTTTTTGTGCATCAGGAGAAAGCAGTCTGCCTTAATGCAAGAATTACTAAGCTATTCCTTGCACTGCTACTTCAGTCTAAGTGCTCTGCTACCTTAGTGAAGCATGTAGAAAAAATACCTAGATAGACAAACAGATGCCTGAAATTTCCTATGGTTTGGAGTCTATCACGTAGGCTGTCATAGAGTCTGACAAAGGCTGAGAGTTGCAGCATGCAGTAACAGCTTCATCCTGAATTTATTCCAGTAATTAGACTATCACAGCCACCACATGTCATTTCCCTGATTAAAAAACAGGAGAACAAGGGGCTGTGAAGAGAAGAGGAAAATATATTCATCCTATTTTCTCAGAAACATTAAATAAACCATGAGAAAATGGATCCATTTCTGTACTCTAGCAGTAAAAGAAATAAGAGGCTGTGAAAATAGCTACTAAACTTTAAAAACAAACAAACAAACAAGCAAACACAAAATACATATCTGAGTGCTTAGGAACAGAAGGAATGGAGGTTGGTCTGGAAAACTAATTTAATTTGAGAATACAGTGGTGTTGAAAGCAGTATCTTTGTCCCAGAACTTTATGAAATAACACGGCTAAAATACTTTCCTGGGTAAATAACCTGGGCCGGGCCATTTCACAACTTTGATATGAAACATCTAAAGAGCAGCAGGTTGCACTTCACTTTGTTTGTGCTGAACTAATAGCCACAGCATGGTATTAGGAGACATAAGGTGGCTGGAGGCCCTAGCTTTCAAATGAGATATAAAATTGAAGCCCTCAGTGGTTAGAGATCTGAAAGAACTTAAGATCTTACAAATGGCCTAAACAAATTCCTTCTTGAGTTTTTTCTCTTGTTTTTCTATGTAAATACACAGGTGTGTCTATGCAAACCCCTGGGTCTGTTAGTCTACCCCTAATAACTTGTGACAAATATCTGCTGGCAAATTTTGGCTAAATTTGGCGGAGCAGGAGAGGTCTCAAAATCTCTATGCACTTCATAGTAATATGCGTCCAGGTAAGGAAGAGAGATCCCATCAATACTCGAACAACGGAAAGAATTCAGCACGAACTTAGGGCTTATTCAAGTGGTGAGAGAGATAATATATAGTCAAACCACAGGGAAAACATTTATTTCTTACTAGACACCAGAGAATCAGCTCTTCAGACAAGAGTTCTTTGCTGTATGGTTTCTCTAGTGTCTAATAATGCATATCTTCTCATTGAAGCTTTTCCTGTGGTTATGGTAATCATAATAGTTTTTGCCTCTGCAGATTCTCTGACATCTAGTAAGAAGCGAGTTCCAACAGCAGCCTTATTAAAATTCGCTTATAAAATAAATCAACCACAAGACACAAATCCATAGGAACCTAAGCTTCATTAATTCCACTTCCAATAGAACTATTTGTTTGCTTACCATGATTTCCCTGCAGTTTCAGATGGATATAGTTTTTTTGCAGCTTCCTGTGGCTTTGGCATATTTAATCAAAGTTTATATAGCTCCTTTAAATTCTGCGGAAATAAAGGCTCTGCACATTAATATTGCTTTGCTACTTACCGTTGATTTCAATGGGACAATTCAGGCAGGAAGACACTACTCACTGGGGCTGGGATTCATCTCACCAAACTTTGAGCATTTACAGTGCAGATATCCACGTCTGAGCTAATTATCTAAACTCCCTTTATAGTCGCAGGAAAAAAATAGACACTTCCAGAGCATGATTCATCTCCTCCCAAGGCTGACATCTAAAACAGGCCAGATGAATCACCCTCTGAAAGTGCTCTTTTCTTTCCATCAACTATAAAGGGAATTTAGACAACTATCTCAGATAAAGATGGCTACTGTTGCAGGAGTCTAGAGTTAGGTGACATGACAGAATCTTATATGTCTAACCCTGCTCTGAATTATACCACTACTACTGTGGAGTCCCTAAACTGGAAGCAATAGCCTGGAATAACGATTATGGATCTTAGAGAGTACCTAGCTCTCATAGATGCATTTTGAGCGAAGTTTAACTGCAAACATTTGTGATTCAAGAAGCAACACTGTCATGTGAAAGGAAATGATACTTATATTTCCTCTCTCTGTGTGAAATGCATGAGCCATCATGGTGTTTCCTGTCTAGGGGAATAATTAGGCAATTGGGTTTTGGATCTCAAATTTGGGAGAACTGATATTTAACTTTTTGATCTTCTTCCTTCCTAGCTGATTTGCTCATATGGTTCGAGTCCATATATTTCTAGTAGAGCTAGAACTGGGGCACAAGTCTTTGGTAGTTACAGTTACTACGAATTGCTTTGATTTTACCCTGTATTTTTCCTGTAAATAGAAGCTCACTATCTGAAGAATAAAGACCTCTATACGCATAGCCTTCTAAACATTATTTTCAGTCCCTCTAAAAAAGCACTAAAGAGTACCAAATCCCTCTGGAACTCAAGGAAACAACCCATTTCAAAGTGTTAAAGTTCCAGTAAAAATTTTAAATCCTTATCTTGCATTTAACTAAGACCCCATTTTTCAGCAGTAAGCAGAGAGATGGCTCTGTTCTCTTCCTGCTACAGCATGCATTTCTATCTATCATATTTAAACGTTTCTTACCTCAAAAAGCATAATCAATGCTATGCATTGCATATACTTAAAAGTCTACTGGGTAGTGCATTTTTATTTTGGCGTTGCTTTCAGTGTTTATCTTTGATTTATTCATCTTTTATACATTTAAGTTTATATTTATTTTTGATTTCTCTTATTACTTACAGAAAATGCTGTGGCATCACAGAAATTCTAATATGATGAGGATAATTTGCAAAAAATCTCCATGAGAACTGTGTAAACAAGTGGAGAGTATAACTGGCCCAGTGAGTATCATTCTGGTGATAAAGTGACAACTATTTGACATAATGTTCACATAGGTCTTTCCTACTTCTCCTTTCCAAATTTAACATAGAGAAAGGGATATGACTGTAGTTAGAATTTACAGTTTTTAAAGCTATTTTCATCATGCAGCATAGTTTCTTGCCAGAATAACACACCACTGCATTTTTGGTCTCTTAGGACCGAAAGAAACAGGCATATTTTACAGCAGTCTTCATCTACCTGAACATACAGATCTCTGAATCCCCTTCTTTCAACCTTAAACCCACCAGCTTCCTGCAGATTGAGTGTGTTTATGTAGGCAGAAAGCAAAATGTATGCCTTATATGAAAGAAAAAACCCAACACCCTACAACCCTGAGCATGATTCTGTAGTATAGTACATGCGGACAGACAAAGAGAAAGGCATACACATGAATATCTGATCAAAACTTTTAACATCCTGGCTAAGCTCATTGCCATGAGCATGATTGTACGCAGTCCTCCTGCTAGGCGTATACATCATACAACATTATCATTTCAGGTAATTCCACAGCAAAGCAAAATGGCTTACAAAAGCAAAGCGTAGCAACAGAACCTGATCCTGCTCTAGCTTTACCTCATTTGCTCTTGATGTGGCAGCAGGTACAGAGGCTAATGGTTTCCTCTTATGAGCTGGCACGTGTTAGCACTGGTGAAGAGGGCAAGGTCTGGGTTCCCGCAAGCCTTAGGTGTCACTGCCCAACTCCAGACACGCAGCTCCTGCCGTGGGGCTGGGTAGGGGTGTGCCCTGCGCTGCGGCAGGCAGCCACACAAATCATATCAGCTCATTAGGGGCCGGAGGTTTCGCAGAGGTGATACGCAGTCTCCGAGGCAAAGGATGTCAGATTCATTGCGTGCAGATAAAACAGGAAAGAGAAGGGCCTGAAACTTTCCTTCTGACTGATGCAGTCACTCTTTCTCACATCATACCTCAGATTTATTTAATATTTGTTAGGAGTCGCTGAATCTGGCAGCCTGATAGAGGTGAGGCTGCTGCAGCTCCAGTCCTCAGGTCCAGAGTAGTGAGGGTGAACGTGTGTTCCTGACAGGCGCGTGCTCACACACACACACACACACACACACACACTGGATCTCCCCAGCAGCTGGTCCTTGGGTGCCCCGGGCCTCCCCTTGCTTCCTGCATGGACACACAGGTGCAGACTAGTCTCTCAGTTGACCCCAGACCCCACAGCCTCCCCGTAGCCAGCTGGGACCTCCTGGGCCCCTCCAGTAGCCAACCCACAGACCCTCCGGTCTCTCCAGCATCCACCAAAAACTTTCAGCTGCTTCAACCCCTGGCTCCCAAGGCTCCTATTGCAAAAGCTGGCCCGTCCAGCTTGATGTCTGCCGTCTCCATGGGGCTGGGGCTCTCCTGGGACAGCCCTGGGGGCCGCGCAGGGGCTGCTGGCTCTGACGGGGCTGTTGGGGCTCCCCCACCTGCCCCTGGGCTGTGGGGCTCCTGTGTGTGTGTGGGGGGGAGCTTTAATCATATATCTTAAGAGAGCTGTCTTAGAGAGCTGTTTTGAAGTTTATCATATGAGAGAAAATGTTCACTAGCAACCTTCTCCTTCATCCCTCTGGCACATTCAAACTCAGGGAAGGAAGGGATATTCAGCACTTGCCCTGTGTTCCTGCACAGGGCAAGTGCTGAAATCAATCCTGTGCTAAAATCTTGGGATTTGTTACAGCTTTTCATTTTACTGGGTTACGAGGTTGTTGTGCCTCAGGGCTCCTGTGCATGTGGGGGTGAGCTTTAATCACATATCTTAACAATATTCTTCTTCCCCCCCCCCCCCTTTTTTTTAAATCAGGCTGGTACAACATCTTATAAAATAAATTCAAATAGAAACAATGTTAGCTGTCTGGACTGGATTAATCTTTATTTCTTCTTCTATTTTATTCATCACCTTTTCTGTGGTCGGCATATATTACAATGACACTAAGGTCAAGAGCAGCATTTCAAGGTGAAAAAGACAACAAAATATAAGATAAGACTCTAAGATACTCCAGCCACCCAAAGGAAAAGTGCCATCAAACTATCTAAGGATAGAGATGCCGCCCCCTCATTGTGATTCAAACCCTTCCAGAAGTGTGTAGGATCCTTTGCATGATTACTGCTTTCACCTCACTTTCATTTCCTGTAAAAGCTGGGTTCACATTAGACTAAAATGTGTGGTATTAAACACAGATAAAGAATACTTGCTGAACTAAAAAACAGACAGTCTTTAACAATAGGAGCAGCATGACATCCAAAGCCATAATTACAGATTGACAAATCTTCTGAAATAACAGCCTGAATGTCATGTATCTTTATCTAATCCCAAGTAGATACAGTTACAGTTTAGGAGAAAAATTACCAGTCCTGGAACCTTGATAATGTAATTGAAAGTTTAAAATAAACAATTACAAAACAAGGGGAAAAGTTAACCTTTGCATGAAGCACTGAACTGAAGGTCTGTGGTGCTTGCCATTCAACCTGAACTCTGGCCTTGTAGAAGGTTAACTAGAAGTTTTTTTATACTCATGTTTCACAATTCAGTGTTGAGTATTTTGGGGATCAAAGGAGCACTCTACCAAATTAAACTAATCAATCAGGCAAAAACACATTTAGAAATATCTAAATACAATCAAACAGAAGGCAACCAACCTGCACCTTAATTTTCGTGATTATTGTAATTTTTTGGAAGCTGTTCTGGATGCCACTGCAGGTTCTGAACTATAAAATAATCTGATTCCCCATTCTAATAATTAAAAACACTCAGCAATTCCTGTGGCATGCATTCTAGGAGAGGTTAGCAGATATACCTGTTTTGATGATGGTGGCTTTACATTCTATTTGAAGAGCAGTTTTGGCTATCAGAAAATATCCCATAATTGCACATGAAAAACTTCAATGCTGCTGTAAAACCAGAAGCACTGGTAAAGAACACCAAGACACATACACACAATGCAATGGGATATACTTCAACCACTGCATGTTTTCACATATGCCATGGCTAAAGTGCAGTTGTTTGAACATTAACCATTTATCTATAGCTGCTTAATGATAACAGTAGAAATTACACTGGTTAAAAAAAAAAAACACAAAAAACCCAAAACATACAGATTTTCAAGTTAACAGAAACTCAGTATGACAAATTTATGCCTTGAAGGACATTATGGAAAAAGGTATTGGGTGATTGGACTGTACATGGAGTTGTCTGATGGATGAGCCTGAGGACACATCAGGTTACGCATAGGCAGATACAAAGTAGTAGGTTGCTGCTAGGGAATTTTCCTTCTGCTGATTGCTTTTTTTTCCTCTGTTGCAAATGCCATGCTCTAGGCTGCTTTTAGTTTCAGGTGCCATGTGAGCGAACATGATGTAGAGGCCTTGCAAACTTCCTGCTTAGTTTGATACTTGGCAAATCTGCAAATTGTGTGAACATAGCTAGACATTTAGCTACTTCTTTCTCTCTGCAAATCCCTCTGAATTTATACCTGTATACTTTTTTTACATGTTTGCTCAATTAAAATCAACTTGATGCTCGGTGCTGAGAAACTAGTGAAGGCTTGTTGCTCTTATGCCCACACTTAGTCTTGGTGTAATTGTCTTTCAGAAAACTACATCTATCACATTTGGCTGAGTATACTGAAGCTTTGGAAAACCTTTTAAAAATGCTGACCCTCTACTTAACTCTGCTTGCGCTCTTCCAGTTTAATGTGCTTAGATACCTATAACCATCTGGAAAAGTGAATGTGATTAAACACTGTTTCATTGTAAAATTGTACAGTTCTTTTGGAGCACTTAAAAAGCAGCTTGAACCAACTGAAGTCAATGTTAATGTAGCCATAATAATTACAGGAGAATGAATTAGTATTGAAGGTATTATTATTCACACTTTAAAAGTGTTCTTTGATATAATATAGACTTTTTAATACTTGCATGATAAGGATATATTTCTATTGCATTTGTAGTTTATTCTATTCATCCATATATGATATATAACTCACCTTTGGGAATGGGTAAATAATTTATTCTGGGAACAACAAAGATGGTCAGGGCCAAGTCTTTTCTTCTGAGGTATCCTGAACTCCCTTGTTTGGGACAAACCAGAGTATGGCATGTGCAAGGCATGTAGAACTGGGTTTAAGTAGCACTTAGCAGCAAAATAAGGCACTGAAAATTGAGGTCAGTTACAGTGCTTTTTGCTCTGATTCTCTGAGTGTCTTTACCACTGATTTTCCTGTAAGATTTTCTGCATGTAGTTTGGGTAATGGATAAAAGCAATTCTTCTTTGTGCCATGTAGCATTCTCTATAATGCGACTCATTAGTCTACTGTGCAGAACAATGATAGCTCAACCAGGTTGATTTTTTTAAAGCTAATGAGCCACTGATTAGTATCTGACTGAATGAAGCTAACAAGATACGCTTTCTTCCAATGATTCACAGTGATTAATTAATTCCAAAATTCCATCTCCAGTGAAAGACGTGCCTTTCCTGCTAGCTTTATAACACTGTGTGCAGCTGTTGAACATACAGGCTGAATATGAAGCTTTAGTAATGGTCTGCCAGTGTTCTTCAAATGATACACCTTGCATGTGTTCATGCACATGTACTTTAAATACAAAAGTGGATTAAAAATACTAGAAAGTGGAAATTAGTAACTGGATTCTGTGTGCTTGAAATGTGGAAGGACTAGAGAAGCAATATATTTGTTAATGTATCTCTAAAGAAATGATGTATGTCCTTCAACACGAGCAAATGGAGACAATTTCTAACTTCCTCTTCCCTTAAAAAATGTTATTTTAGGAACTGTAGTTTTTTAACTATTATTACTTTGAGCACTAGTATTATGCTCTCCTCAGTCTCATTGGGCAAATCTGGTCCATATCCTTTAAACCAGCCTGTACAAGGCTAGACACAACTCTAAACTTTCCCTAAAGAATTTTCTGGCTGTCATGATTCCAGAGAACAAATTAAAAAAAAAAAAAAAAATGCCTCATACGCAAAAATAATAATGAATTTAACAGATGGTGTGGTAGTTTAGCTTAAAAAATGAGGTTTTCAAAACAAGTCTCATGTTTGTAGGAGTGCAATTTTTGCATGTTTGGAGCTGACAAGTTTGGGATTTAATTCTTTGAAATCTTACGTTCCTTATTTTCATGAAGTTAGTGATAGCTTAAGGAATTAAGTTTTCTTTTTCTTTGCTGGGTCCATTAAAATATTTTTTAGGAGAAACAAAATTTGTTTGGAGAAAGGTCTGTCAAGCACACACATTCCTATCTCTAAAAATTAACTACATCAGAATGAAACTTAAATGCAAGTAAATATTCATATACGCATGTACATGGACACACTCCCTCTTCTTTCAGACAATTAAAAAAAAATAGTCCAAGCAATTGTTTCTCTATGTTGGGAACAGAAAGTGAAATAAAAGACTGTTGGCACACATTGCATTCAGCAAGGTGAGAAGCAATAAATCATTTGATAGATGTGCCCCATCACCCTGAACACTAGTGTGAGTGAAATAATGTCCCAGTCAATGCAATGTCTTGCTGAGAATTAGCTATTTTAAAATAAATGTAACAGAGACTGGATTTTACTCTGTCTTTTTAATGAGCAAAAACAAATAAATAAATGATCAATTTCATTGAATGTAGACACAGCCATGAAATGTCAGGAAGCCAGTTATTCCTTAATGTGTTTAATTAAATACTAATCTTATTATTTAGTTCACTGAAAAGCAGTGAACATAAGTCACTTAACCTTTTGTGATACAGTTTAGCTTAATTCTTTCCCCCCTCCCTCTTTTAAGATGAATCATTAGGATATTTTTCTTTCTTTTAAAATGTTACACTTCAAATGAGATTACACTAATTAAATTTACAATGCACAAAACAAAAATTAATAAGACTGCCAGGAAGCCTACAAAACTTCTTTTGTTCTTAATTCTTTCCCCCTACCAATCCCCCTTTACTGTTTTCCATTTTCCCCCTAATAAGTTCTCCTCTGAATTGTTTCCAGGATCTTTTGGCATTTTGTGTGTGTGACAAAAATTAGCAAAACAATCCCTATTGCTTTTTACCAAAAGCCTGATCATTGATGTACCTAATTAAGTTGAGCTTAATATACTGTGCAAATTTATCCCCTGAAGCTTTTTGAGATCCACAGCCTTACTTCCAGTTCATTTGGACTAAAGAGGACAGAGGATGTCTCACAAAGGTCAGGTATCTGATTGCAATACATAAATAATAACAGTCAGTGTTCCTTGGAAAAAAAGAGTTTCCTGAGAAGATAACCCTTGGACTTAACAAAGTCAACCAAAGGTATGAACACTGTGGGTTTACTCTGAATTTGTCCCTTGAGTTCTAGGCAAAATCTGCCCCATGGATATCACTAGCCTTTTGCTCTGATCTGTGTCAGAGCAGAATACCAGCTTCCAAATAAAAGAATTAGAAAGCAAAACTAGCAAGTTACAAGCTGCTTGATTCAAGGAGTGAAATTTAATATTTGTGTAAATTAGAAATAGGGAATTTCACTGCAGATTACAATAGATGTATCTGCTCAGAACCCATTATTAAAATAAAGGAAAAGAACCTGGATTTTGGTCACATCATGCTTGATTAAAAGTAAAGAATTTCACTGATATCAGAATTTCTTTGGATTTATACTGAAGTAAGGACTTGATCATATAAGGAAATAGAAAAGGCACTACATGAGATTAAATTTGTGATTTGTGCAATTGTGAAGTTAATTTTAAAAGAAAAACTGTTTAAGATAAATTTATCTTTAAACTAACAGGATTACAAAAAGAATGATTATTTATGTCTATGTCTTAAATTAAGGTAACACATCATGGTTTGTTTCAGATTTTCAATGAAAGAAAAGCCAATCTTGTATTTATTTTTTAAGCAAATGGAGAAATAAGTCTAGATAGGCAACTTTTCCTTGCACTTTTTGTGCAACCTGATTAAAATGTGAACTACATGCTTTAGCTCTACTGCAAAAAGTTATTTTTTAAAAAACAACGGAGGAATAATTGAAAATTTTTTTTCCTGCAACTCCTGAATCCTTCAAGAATCTGCACATTTTGAAAGTGTAATCAAAACCTTATATAGATAGGTTTTACTCTTCTTTTTGTTCCCCTACTAAAATATAGGATGCAATGTTATCCAAAAAGGTGTTCACCATGTATGATGGTGAATTAGCCAGCCAGTGTCTTAGGATGAGCAATAGGTCAATTATGAGACATAGCAATTTTTGCACAAGACTGCTAAAGCACTGTCAGTCCTATTCCTTCAAAGAAAAACAAAAAAGCCTGCAAAACACTTCCACCTTCTCCCATTTTCATTTTTAAAGAAGTGAGCAGCAATTATCATTTTTTTGCTGATGATGCTATAAACAACAGAGGTAATTAATTATTTTCCATTAAAATGATCTTTTTGAACATTAAAAAAGATGTCAAGAATAAAAGGCAGTAATTAAAGAAAGTCTGAAAGAAAGAATCTTTGAAATTTTTAAAATATTTTCAATTTATTGAAATACTGAGCACACTTGCTGTGGGGGAAAGGGGTGTTTGTTTTTCAGTAGCCGGGATATATAGGTGGTGCTTTGAAAGGCAGTGAGCAGTGCTGGGGAGGTGCCTGCAATGGGTGCAGTTGTTAACTGCCCTGACTCTACAAGCAGTCAAAAGGAATTATCTCAGCAGATTTGGAGCCGCCTGCCACCTTCTCACGGCTTGGGGCACTGCAGCCTGGGTGGATGTATACGTTTTCCTGACCAGAGTCTGGTGACTTAGCCTCTCATAAAAGGCTGAAGAAACCTATCTATAGATCACATAAATTACTGAGCAAACATTTCAGTGCACTTAGGAACACAAAAGTGGATTTTTCTAATTTTGCAGGCATTACCAGAGATGGGCTGAAAAAATACAAACTAGTATCTTGATAGAACATTTTGTCTTGTCTCCTTTGGGCTAGAAGTGTTTTTGTATTTTTCAGTGCAGCCAGGTACCTTTCTGCAGCAATTTGGAACCAACGTGTCTACCTTAGATGAATCCTTAATACTGTCAGACACTGTTTCTAATATGTGCAATCCATTAGCGTGAGTAGCTCAAATTCACTGTTTTTTCACATGGTTTGAGGCAAAGTGTAAAATTCCCCCCAAAAACATTCAAGGGACTCCGAATATAAAAATTACCAGTCTGACGTATAAGCTTGTTTTTCAGCCTGCGTCATTCCATCAATATTTTAAAAGTCCCCGCCAAACTGAATTTTATTGACTTAGTGTTTTACTTAGACTCAGTGAATCAGCAGCTGTATCAGTTTATGCCATTATTTGATCCTTCTTTTCCACACTGTTTTTTAAGAAGTGAAGCTGGTAACTTCATATTAGGCCATTACTGGTAGCTAATAGCTTTTCCATTTTCCAACCCACAACACTGAGCCAGTGCAATTCACATTACAGGCCTTAGTTGCATTTTACTTTTCAAAAATCTGAAAGCAGAGTAACCTTAACAGTATGGTATATTTTCATCTTCCTTTTTTATACTGAAAAAGTGTTCCACAAAATTCCTCTTTGTTGAAGTGTTTCATAATTTGTTGCAGTGGAAAGATGGAACTGTGCCACAAAGTCCCAGTCACGCACAACCCTTTTTTCACTCCTTTTTCTCCCTTTCTTCTGATTTTATTTCACACAGAGTGTCCTCTAATGAGTATAGAATAAATAAAGAAGCGTTATTACGCTGATGGCCAATATCAGCTTTCATGGGAAGACAAGATATACATGTAATACATTGTTTTATTTCATTTTTGTACTTTATAGGTGATAAAGGTACATGAGTCTTTGATCCATTCAGTCAACAAAAGCGGTAAGGGTACACCTGAGTGTTGGTAAAGTCTTAACTTAAACATGTGAACAAGCATTCTGTAAAACCGGACAGCTCACAGACTCCTAAAATAGCTCTTATACTTCGTTTCTAAGTGATGTAACAATACATGAAGTTCTCTAATGAAATTTCTGAGCTCAGCAAACAAAGATTTATTAAAATAGTATTATGATTGCAAGTGGCCTGAAACAATAAAAGAACTTATTGACAGAATAATTTTTTTTCTTAAATACTTTTTAAGAGGGAGAATGACCACTACAAAAAGGAAAGAACATATAGAAGAGTAAGAGAAGCAAATATAAAGCCAGAACATTGTTTTGCCTCTATCTTAAGAATTTAGTATGGTTATTTTCTTAATAGGGAAGCTCATGTACACAACAGTTAAAACTGAATAAATATACTTCTCTGTGTCTTGGAAAAAAAGTGATATTTTCACTAGTAAATCATATTTGGTTTAGAAAATGAAGATTATGGTTAAAAGAAGAGAATGATTATTACTTCACAAATCAGATCTTGATATTCGGTTTCATCTAGCGTACCGACTCATACTGTAAGGTTACCCATTGAAGAGACATTGCTAATTTTACTTCCTTGTTTTTAACTGCTCAGAAAAAAACACCACCAGTAAACAGCATAAGTAGCTTTATAAATCTAGTACTATTTTTATTCTACTTAGGCTATGCAAGAAGGTGAATAATACATTCTGTAAATGAACTTATTTTAATCCAACCTCTGGAATTTGGCTTTTTTTAATATATATTTTATTTTTAAAAATACAGCTTTGTATTATGTAAGTTTTTTTTTCTTTTTTTCCGCATTCCTTGCCAAAAAGAACAGAATTGAATAACCAACCAACTAATTTGCTCATTAAGACTCTGGTTGACTGACTGGCAACATTTTTCTAGTGAGGTGATCCCCTGAGAAAATAGAAAAAGCTCAAAATCTGACAAAAACTGCAGAGTGAAAAATCATATAGATATACTTAAGTCCTTGTAGGGCCACAGGCATAGTTTCTATAAAGAAGAAAGTTAAAAATCATCTTTGGTAAGGAGGAAAAGCTTGTAGTCCATGTGACATTCTTAGGTACTTCTGTTTTCGGTAATACTTCTCAGGAAACATACTTATATTTTGAGGGTAGAAAGATTAGGTGGCACAACAACCTATCAGAATTTACCCAGCTTTTGTTTACAGAGCACGTACTTTTGAATTCAAATACCATCAATATCCTATTAACTTATGTCCTGAAGCAAAATGAACTAAAATGTAGATTCAAATAACAAACATTAATCTGCCACATATTCTGTCACTGTAAAAAGTTGTTGTTGCTATTTTTTGTCTACCATTTGTGTAATAATTGGAAAAAGTGTGATACTTCTATGAGTTTTTGTTTGTTCTTTTCTTTTCTGAGTATCTTAACTTTATGCATATGTCAAACAACTGATAAAACTGCAAACTTTCAATTTAATAAGCAAAGTAAGCGTATCAAAGAGCAATTGATCTTTTTAAGCAAATCTTTAATGGCTTTCCTCCCTGGTTGTTTTATATTTCCAGCAGGAAAGGGAAAAAAGAAATACAAGAAGAATGAACAGACAAAGCATAAATGACAAATTGGTCTCTGCTGTAACAAATTGCAGACAGTCCTATATAATACCACCACTTCTTACTAAACTACATAATCCAAAATTGAACAGATTAGGCAGCTTCAAAAGTGATGGAAGTACTATTTTTTTCCATCTTGGAATTTCAGCCTTTTCCACTGCATTCTTTTGCAAGTTTTAAAGAGGAGAGTGGTGAGTTAAAACTGTGAAGCAACAAAAGACAGAAAATAAAAAGTTCTGCCAGAACTGCACAAGTCAGACTCAAAAGCCATAAACTCTTCCTCACTCTGTCCATTTTGATAACTACTGTAGCACACAGAGTTTGTGAACTAGAAGCTCAGCACATGGTTAAAATAGATGTAGCTTTCAAATCATGAATACCCAGGGAAAGTCTCTGTGGAGTAACAAACCTCATGAAAACGGCTGGGATAAAAGTTTCAAACTGACAAAAGTACCAATATCTGTGGTACAATCAGGGAGTGCCTCAAGGACTTAACACAAATCAGACAAATGTCATTAAAATTAAAGATACTCATAAGCCATTTGAACAAGAAGGAATTTTCATAAAGATCAAACTACAGCTGTGTTAATGTAGGTGCATGAGGAGCAAGGAAACTATTACAGGACAAACACGAGAAGCAGATATAATGTCCTGGGGCATTTTATGAATGCTAAAAGTTAATGCTGTTGCTGACAAATGTATATATCTAGGAAGTGACAAAATCATATATACAGCCCTTAAATACCTTGAAGGAGCAACCCTTCGTCAAGGGCTGCATGGAGCATAACTGGCTTCATATAATTGGAAGCTATTAAATGCAAAAGACAAATCCTGTTGGTTTGGATGTCTCTGCGCCGCAGATCACTAGGGCTGGAGAAGTATTTCGGGGAGGTGAGGAATCAGCCCACTCTTGCCCTATTCTCCAGGCACCTTCTGTTGTTCTCTGTTGAAGACAGATTTTGGAATGGACAGACCTCTGCTCTGGCATGACCAGATCAGCATCAAAAGCAGATCAGAAAAATCTGGGCATACATACATGCATAAAAATGGCCTAAATATCAGCTTTTCATTTTCCCATAGACTCTCTTCAGGGTTGTTCCCCTTACAGTACTTAAGAATTTCTCTTTTCTTTGTTATCCCAAACAGACTCAAACACAAGGATTTAGGTTGCTGTAATCCTCTATAGAGGAAACATCTTTGCACAGAAACAGTAACAGGAATGAGAGAACGTCGCCTTTGAACATGCAACTCTGTTCTCCAAGGGAAACGGTTTTGACCCCAGGATATGGCCCACAGACTAGGTCCAGGTCTTTGTCATTAAACTTTAACTAATCTTGATGGTTGGCAGTCTGTTGGCAGACCCTATTTGACTCTTTCGGTTAGTATTTCTGTCTAAATGACTGCTCGTCACAAATGGACATGATTTTTCTTTTCCAAATGGTTTCAAACTGTTTAAAGTAATTGCCTGCTCACCAAGGTCAGCTAAGCAAGAATACATCAGCAGTCCTGTAGCTGATTGTACAGCCAAACAGCTATAGGCAGCTCAGGAGTTTATATATTTAAAATGTATAAGCATTTCTCAGATATATTTTTATAGGAATGATATTTCAATAACGTTCTATTTCAGTTAAATCAGAATATTCCTAAAAATATTTGAAGTTCATCTTCCTTCTGTGCTAAGCACTGAAATATCATATAGGGCACAAAGCACTCATTTGTTGCAAAAGAGATGTTTTGTGATATTAAAATCCTCAGAACAGGAAACAGAGCTAGAGACAGGGTTTATATAAAACATTCTACTACTGCAGCAACTGAATGAAGTTAAAATTACTACTTTTCTTTTTCTTGCACTCATGGTGTTGCATTTGTCTATGTTTAAATGCTTAACAAAGTGCTTATAAAAAGATGCTTTTTTTGCCTGTTTCTGTTATTATGAAGTATTCAGGTGTATAGTCTGGGAAATTCCAAGATAATAGGAATCTAGATTAATAGGTAATGGGCGATAGTACATGAATTAAATTCTTGTATATCAGTAGGAACATGCTGTAAGGGCACTTTAAACCTGGGCCTTTTGCCTGTTTCTAGTGTAGACAATTTAATGTCCATAATACGAAAAAAAAATAGCTAAACAGCCTGAACAGCCAAAAATACCTAATTTGCACACAGTCTATATCTGTATTATTTCCACATAAAAGTTATGTGGAAATGTTTGATATTTTATTTGACGTCTGATGTCTTTATTTGACAAATAAAGATTATTTTAGAATTAGGTAATCAAAAGTAACAGGATCTGCAAATGTCGGCACCAGGTAATGATACAATAGACTTCCTTGTAATTCAGGTTAAGATCATAATAGTCAGTGATGGAAGTTTTAAGAGAGTATTTCCTGAATAAGATCTGAATAACAGTTTTACCCCATAAACTGTACATACACGTTCAATCTGAATCATAAAACATCACAATTTTTTTCTTACAATAAATTGTCCCAATTAAGAAGTGGTGGGAAAAGTCTATGGAACAAAGAAAACCTTTGGAAGAGAAGGTTTCCAAAAGTATCTGTACTTTCCAGTGAAATCAGGCTGCCTAAAGAAGGATCACAACCATGAGCTGGAATAATTGTCAGATCCTTCAACTTCAGAGGCATGGACTGCTGCCTCTCATACTGTTTATGGATCCAGGCTGAAGCACTAGAGGAAATAGAAACAGGCATTTCTCACACGGATACCAACCTAAATAATAATACTTGCATAGCAGACAGGGAGAGTGTGAATGCCGTTCTTCAATGACTGGCTCCCGATGTAGTTTTGACTAGTAGCTATAAAATACGACCATTTTATATTACTTATTTACAAGCTGAAATTACCTAACATAAGGCTTAAATACCGTACATGTTCATTGGATTGAAGTATATGTTTCAGAACACCTGCCAAGGATGAGGCAGTCCATTTAAGCTGACTGTATCCCTTCCTCTGCTTCATATAAAACCCTCCATAGAGTGAACTACTACACATCCATCAGATGTCCACTTCTGCTACTGAGAGTTTTAGGGAGCTACAGAAAATGTTAGATATCTCTACCTGTTTGAGAATTAGTCTGCCTGCCCTCCTTCTGTGGATGAGAGGTTGATAGGACAGAAGACTTGATGAGAACCTGGTTTCTGGACTCAACAACCAGGGATATATATGAGTTAACATCAGTAAAAAGAAGAAACAGAAGATGTTCTGGCAGCAGGAATCAACACCTAGGGTAGAATTCAGCTTCGCACTAGGACTCCCAAATTAGATGCTGTTCCACTCAAAAGCTTGTTTATGAGCAAAGAGGAAATACACCATATATATAAGTAAAGCCAAGAATTTATTGTCAGTATAGTTGAAAACTTAACAGTCTAATTCAAGAATCATTATTAGTCTAGTTCTACTTATTACAGAAAAAGAAAAAAATAATAATGCATTTAGAGTACATCTATAGAGAAAAAGTCTCAATAATAGGAATAATAAAATGAAAATTGTAACACACGAACTTCCTAGTTTCAATTCCTTTTTCCTCGTGTAATGCTCATCCTTCCCGCGCTCAGAGCATTAACCTTTTGAATGCTCCAACCAATAGATGGACAAAAGAGGGACAGCTGCAACATACAACTTCTGCTGAGTTTAGGTGTATTGAATCCCAAGAGGACTATTGGTTTCTTAAACTCTTCACAGGAGTGGACATGGTCACTTGCACGGACTGATGAGCCTCTGGAGATGCCCTCACTTCACTTTCTACAGTGCTAAGCAGCCCTGAGAAGCAGGAAGATGAAATTGCTGTTTGGGACTTTCAATACCCAAATCACAGGTAAATGAGATTCAGTCCTAAATACATTGCACAAATTCACATGGGAAGTCAGCCTTGGGACAGAGGCTTGCCTACTGCCTTAATCACCGGAGAGTTTTTCCATATTATTGTACCTGTATTATACAGTTTTGTGGAGAGCAGGCGAGTCTCAGCAGCTAAGTCAGATTTCCTCTTGGAATTAGACTTTATCTTTCTACTGAGAGTTTCCTGGGAGACTAGTCTTCTAACTAGTCACCTGAATAGTGAGGCTGAATTTAGGCAGGGTGAGTGCCTCCCTTTACCCCATACCTATGCATACCTAGTAGCATTTATAGGACAAATCCCAAACTTTAAACTGCCACACAATTATTAGACACATGTCAGTCCCCAAATATGTTATAACTTTTAGTCTTAAAAAGTGATATGGTTTATGGTATCCAATATTTGCTGGATTTTTTAAAGCTGTCACTTCTTAAAAACTAAAAAGAAAATGTGCTCTGAAAAAATAAAATTTCATTTTTTGGACACTGTAAGAAACCGATATAGACAACAGATTTAAAAGCTTACTGTTATCTCTGATCAGGTTGTTGAGAGAAATATCATTAGTTTCCAAATGAAAAAAGAAAGAAATATATTTATATTCTCGTATGTTATCCTACAAAGTCTAGAGGAATTTTGTTTCATCGCCTTGGCCATATGGGGATATTAAAAAGCTCATGAAAGCAAAGAGAATAATGTTTAAGAAAAGGAAAGAGGAAAAAGGATGTGAAGAGTTTATTTCAGTGAAATAGATAGCAAAAATCATTATTATAATAAACCAACTAATGGGTCTTATACAAAGAAGGGAACAGATTAAGATTTGAATCTTATCAGCTATGAAACTTCATAAACAATTGTAAACTTTTGGAAAGGCTTTCCAAAACTTTTTGGAAATCATTCAAGCAATCTGCTAAGAGGCTTCATAGTCATGACTGAATGTTTTTAAAGAACTTATTCTTGTTTTGAGATTGCCTAAGGTTTTGTCAAGTTACATTAATCATTTTGAACCTCAAACCTAGTTGAACTGAACTCAAATTTAAATAAGGAGGTTCCCTGGGAGTATCTCTAAATGGCAAGAATTCCTATTTCAACACAACCACTTTAAGTTTTATATTCAGCTAGTTTCCTATGAATGTTACAGTACTTAAATAATATTTCAAATGATAGCAAAGCTACCAGATTTTCTTTGCTAAAAAAAATCAAAGAACAGTGTAAAGAAGGTCTGTCATGATTTCCTTAATTAAACCAATATTTCATTTTGTCCTGTTTTCCATGTATCTATTATCTAAAATAAATCTTATTGATGATTACTTGTAATATAACTAATGTCTCTTTAAATTTAAATTCTGATCTCATCTAAGTTCATAGTATGGTTAAAAAAGCTTTTTGTAAATAGAGCTTAAATTTTTCAAATAAGTTTGATACATAGGTGTAGATTATACAGCCATATATAAAAAATTAAATTATTTAAATTGAAAAATGAAAGTAGGAAGTAACTAAAAGAAACATTTATTTACCTTATAGAGGAACAGAAACACCTTAATGCATTTTATTTTATTGGAATATGTCAGACTTTATGTGGAATATAAGAGATTATTAGACTTGAATGAGTTTTCAGATAATTTATATAGCATTAAGTGTAGGATTGCTGGCAAACATTTGGGACTATTTTCCATGCTATAAGCCATAAGAGGCAAATCTGCACTCACTTTCTACCAAGAGGGGGAGGGGGAACAATCACCCACAATAGGAATGAACTTGAGTTCAATTCATTAGAAATCCAAGAAAAAGACTATGTGAGTTGATAACTCACAAATTAACACAGTAATCAGGTATTACCAAATGAAACCTTTAATGACTGATTCATATGGGATCAACAGTTTTGGTCCTTATGATAATATTGATTTCATATTAAATGTTTTTCTTAGCAAAAAAAAAAAAAAAAAAAAAGGCAAAAACAATAAAATCATGAGGGCATGTCCCAAAGTGCTTGCTTTGCAGTTGTTATATTCAAAAGACGTCTGTAAAATAAATTGTTATTCTAAGTGTTTCTGTTTTGGTAGCCCCAGGTTATTTGAAAGCTGGCCCAAGAAGTGTATTACATTTCACCTGAGTATGTATGGCAAGATAAGCAAAATAGGGTTAAGCAGCATAAACTTTCACATTTATCCTTGGTTTATTTAAAGCATTTAAAGTTTTTCTAAAGTAGGGTTTTTACAATTTTAGCCACATCATTTCTTTTTCTCTTGTTTTTTTTGAAAAGTGTCCTGTCCCCAACATCCCTTTCCTTCTACAGATATTAAGCTACAGCCTAACTTTGTTAGAAGAATTGATCAGAAATATTTACAACCTTTAGTTGTTTTAAAACTACTCAGGCATGGTGGGAAGAGTTTTTCAGTGCTGTATGTAGAAGGCACTGTGATTTGTTCTGCTCTGCAAGAACCCTACCTCATTTTATATGGTATAAAAATGACAAATGAAAAAGTTGATCAATATAGATACTTAATTTTTTTCACTATTCTTTGTGTTTCTGCACCAGGAACTAAAAAATATTTAATTCTTGAATAGAATGAGACTATCCACAGAGAATCCTTGCTCCTTCCCTAGATAAAACTTCCTCACCACCTATCTCACACATTAACTGGAATATAACTTAAAAAGTATTTGCAGGATCAAAGGCAGCATGTGATCAAAACAGAAGACGATCACAACTCACTCGTGCTCATCAGCATATGAGGGATCACAGTCAACTCTGTATTGGTTACTTAAACCTTGACTACTTTAACTCTCATAAATTGATTTTTTTTTCTTGCCTTTTAGGGATTTAAGATTCTTGGGATAGATTCCTTATGCTTGACAGACTCTAACGTTAAACTGGTGTGTTACTAGAATAATGTCTATCAGATAGCTACGGGGCGCCCTCCACAGTGTGTAAGCTCCATAAGCCAAAACACAATATTGCATCTCATTCAGAAAAGCAAAGGTTACTGAAAATCATAACCTTATTTCATGTATACTCTTCTATAAAAATTTAAATAATAATAATCTCTACCCGGAGTTTATTCTACAGTGGCAAATCTCAATTTTTTAGGAAAGAAACATTGAGAAGAGAAATGATTGCTGCTTGTTAGAATGTGGGAGGAATAAGCCCAGAGAGAAAGAAAAGTCATTAAATGAAAACATTGTTGAGACAAGAACAATTAGATGTAAAACTGCTATGGATTAATTTAGGCTGGAAATAGGAAGCAGATAAACATAAGTTTCTTAGACAGCTTTATATTATGTCCTACCACACTCTGTGCTTCTTGTTGATTTGTATCTCCCTGTCACTTCCACAGTCTCACACAGATTCTGGTCTCTTGGATTTACGCGTCATTTACCTGTGTAGGCTATTCACTAACACTTTAGCTCAAATCCTGGAAAGAATACCTGCATGAATGGAAGCCAAAAACACAAAGACAGTATATAAAATGATGTCCTGTCATCCTGTCTAAACGTAACATGTGGGAAAGCTGCTGATTTTTAAAGACAACATTTTTCAGAAAGACCTGTTGCTAAATAAAGGATATTTTTAGCTTGCATAACTTAGACAAGTAAAAAAGAATTTTTATTGGAAATCCAAAAGGTACTTTTGGGAGTAATGGACCATATTATGGCCAGATTTCAGCAAAGTTCTGTATGAGTTAAATTTTCTTTGAACAAGGGTAGCAATTCTCAGCATTTTATCTTCCACCTGGAATATATCTGGGATCAAGAAAGTAGAAGAAAATTACTTGTAGACCAAGACAAAAATTCAGATGAAAATTAAGTCTTAGAGAAATAAAGTATCTAGAAAAGATCTCTGGAAATTAAAGAAGTAATTCCATAAATAGGAACAATTATGATCCTATTTTTCAATACCTTTTCAGGATTCTCCCATGTCTAATACATAGAATCACAGAATCACAGAATGGTTGAGGTTGGAAGGGACCTTTAGAGATCGTCTAGTCCAACCCCCCTGCTCAAGCAGGGGCACCTACAGCAGGTTGCCCAAGACCCTACCCTGTCAGGTTTTGAATATTTCCAAGGACGGAGACTCTACAACCTCCCTGGGCAACCTGTTCCAGTGCTCAGTCACCCTCACAGTGTTTCCTTAGATTCAGACAGAATTTCCTGCGTTTCAGTTTGTGCCCGCTGCTTCTCAACCTATCACTGGGCACCACTGAAAAGAGTCTGGCACTGTCTTCTTTACACCCTCCCTTCAGGTATTTATAAACATTGATAAGATCCCTCTTAAGCCTTCTCTTCTCCAGACTAAACAACCCCAGCTCTCTCAGCATCTCCTCCTATGAGAGATGCTCCAGTCCCTTAATCATCTTAGTGGCCCTTTCCTGGACTCACTCCAGTAGCTCCATGCCTCTCTTGTATTGGGGAGCCCAGAACTGGGCACAGCACTCCAGATGTGTCTCACCAGCACTGAGTAGAGGGGAAGGATCACCTCCCTCGACCTGCTGGCAACACTCTGCCTAATGCAGCTCAGGGTACCGCCAGTCGTCTTTGCCAGAAGAGCACATTGCTGGCTCCTGGTCAACTTGTCCACCAGGACTCTTAGGTCCTTCTCTGCAGAGCTGCTTTCCAGCAGATTAGCCCCTAGCATGTATTGGTGCATGAGGTTATTTGTCCCCAGGGGCAGGACTCTGCACTTTCATTTATTGAACTTCATGAGGTTCCTTTCTGACCATTCCTCTAGCCTATAAAGGTCCCTCTGATGGGCAGCACAACCATCTCAGGAGTGGTGCATCACGAAGAGGCCATTAGTCTTTCTCTCTTTGGGTGTAAGCAGAGCAATTTCCTTTTAAACATCACCTGTTTCCTCTCACCTGCTTTTTTACAAAACTTGTAAGAAATACCTTTGAACTTCTACCAAAGGATCACATTTTGCAAAAGTCCATCAAAAATTCAAAGTTTATTAGGAATGCATTCACTGATATGAAAATACATGGAATGATAGTATAAACCATCATTAATAAAACAAGCTAAAAACATTGACACAGACCCCAGGAGTGGATCTGCTAGGGTGACTAAGGAGGCTGAATTTCCCCCACATCAAGACCATTGATATATATTATGTGCTCTTGGTCATGTATGACACACACCAGCAGCAATGCACCTACAGCAATCCGTATCCTCCTCATCTGCTGGAGCATTCTGGTTGCAGCATTATTCTAGGTTCTTTATAGTAATGACCATAATGCAGTATCAGAACATGCATATAACACTGTGTGGTGTCTTATGAAGGAATTACAATGCGAACTCAACGAACACTTAAAGACCATATTGTGAGGTACTACCTAGACACAACTCTTCCTGTGTACCTATGACTTAAGTGATCTCTGCCTTTTTTCTGAAAAATGTTAGTATCCTGGAAAACTAGATTTTATTTTACTCGTGTAGAAGAACTTTCAATATGTTAAAATGTTTATGTAATGAGGAGCATGATGCGAGAGGAACTTTCCAGGGATAAACAACATTTAATTTTTGAAAGAAGACAGTTATATGAACAGATAGACATGAAAGTTCTGCAGAATAAAGCATCTCTCTTGCCTTAACAAATATCATATAGACCTTGTTAGATCCGAGAATATAACAGCTACAATGTAGTCAAGAGAAAAATCAGAATTTGTATTTTGAGGGAGTTGGAGATCTGAAGATGTTCCAAAAAAAAGGACATATGTCATATTTTTAAGTCACGAGACTACTTTCTCTTTCAGAACTTTACATCTGATCACGTTTAAGATTTTTATGAAACCACATTTCAGAAATTGCCCTAAAAGTTGCTTATATTTGCTCAAATCTAGTTTAAAACATGAAATCCTAGAGGCTGCCTACTTTTAATTGTCTCTAAAAGTTAACATAATTTATTGTGTCTACTGTGAAATGGCTAACTTACACATAAGTGAGCTCTATTAAACACACTTCTACTGTCAAAGTCAACTGCTTCTAGCAGTGCCATTCCTGAGAAGCTACTGATCAAAAGGTAATGAGAACTGACAGGCAACATCACAAACGCTCCATTGTAAACAGAATGTTAGACTAGGAATTAAGTGAACGGTGCTAATTGATTGTTCCTACATTAGTGAAATCTAGCAGAAAGAACAAGGATTTCTGACATTTGCTTATGCATCAAGATGACTAAGCCTGCACATTAAAGTATACTGGAAATAGCTAGCTACTCTGAAGCATGTGGCAGCATGTATATAAATTGCCTTCAGAATGAATCTGAATTTCATGGGCCCCTAAAACACAAAATTCTTATGAGCGATTCCTTTGCTACACAGTTATTACTGTATCTGTAATCAGTTAGCAAATCCTAAAAGAATAAAACAATGGAAATAAAAATATCTGACAGATGAGACAATATCTCAGTTCAGTGCAATTCTTTCAACACTTTGCATTTGTTGGTCTGGCTAATGGTTGCAGATCCAGTTTGTTGGTGCCATGCTATACTCCTCTATTTGTCAGAAAACAATAGAGCTCTAACTTCTGGCAGCACATCTCTATAACTACAGAGAACAATAGAATCATTTGAAGTGTATGCGCTTGGACAGGTCTGTGACCATTACTTTTTGTCCTATTCCTTGTGGACACAGCAGTCTATTTTCTTCCTAGTGACAGCCTTTAACACACCTGATGATCATTATCACATCATCCTCTCAGTTTTCTGTTTTCTGTTCTAAACAATCCCATTTATTTCAACTTTTCATGTATCTTTGAACATCCTTGTTACTCTCCACTGGACTGTTTCCAACTCATTTAATGTGCTTGAAGGCCCAGTGCTTTTTTCTGCATTTTCATATCCTTTACATGCTGGTTAACATTTTTCTCATCCATTGCTCAAATCATTAATTACAATATTGGCTAGTAGGACATCAAGGACAGATTCCTTGGCTGCACTGCTTGATGCAGCCTTCCAGTTTGATGATAACCTATTTGACACTGCTTAACTATCTGTGCACCCTTCTACTAAGGTTTCATCTAGCCGATGTTTGCCTGGCTTTCTTATGAAAAAGTTAGAGGCGTTCTGGTATCTGATCCTGTAATTAAGGCATGTGACACTTGCTACTATTCTGTCATCTATGAAGACTTTTATCCTGTCAGAAAAAGACACTAGGTTGGTTTGATTTGTTTTGTTCTTGACAGATGCATGTTGATTGCTACTCATTTCCAACTTAAAAATAGGTGATTTACTTTTTTGTTCCAGGATTTGGGGTTTTCTGGATATTTCTGTATACTGAAGCTAGGCTGACTTGTCTGAAATTACTAATCATCTTTGTTTCTCTTTTTTTCTTTAAAGACATTACCTACATTTGTAGCTTTCTAATTTTCTGGATTTTCTCTCTTCCTTAATTAGCCTATATGAGTTTCTACAGGTCCACTTAATCTGAGAGAATTTAACAAATCTAAACATTCTCTAACTGGTAGCTTCATTTTAGCTTCTGCATTTATATATGACATTAGTTGTACTAAGCTTCTGATCACAGCTGCTTATGTTAGTATATACAGCAGCAAGAAAAGCTTCAAAAAACTTGGCTTTCTCGTCCTCATCTATCATCAGCCTTCCATTCTCACTGAGGATCTGGTAAATGCATTCCTTTTTTGTTTCCTAACTAATTTATGTGTAGCTTTTCTTTTTTGTTACTGTGTTTCACAGTAGTGTATTCTGTGCCTTATCCCTCCTGATTTTGTTTTCTCATGCTACAGCAGCTCTTTTAGACTAATTCTTAGTAATTTAACAAGCTTCTCATGTGTGTATGCTTCCTTTTTGAGTTTCAAATCACTGTAAAGCTGAATTTAGCCAGAATGGGCTTTTAGTACGTTTTATTCCATTCAGCCTGATGTTTGGTTTTTGCTTCACCCAAATTCCTTTCTCCTGTTTATTGTTTCAGCCATGAAACTAGAAAATCAATTATCAAAAAGCCCCTTCACATTACACATGTAGGAGGCCTAATTTAAGTTATAAATAAACCAAAATTATGGTATTTCCAGCTTCTGAGTGCTTGACCTTGCATCCTGAGTAATATATTGCAGAACCATGTAGAAGAAGAGAAGCGAACAGAAGAAAGCAGGAGACGGAATTGTTACCTAAAGCATACCTTTTCACTGGCCTCCACAACGTTTCCTTCCAATAAATGTAGCCTTAAAACACAGCTACATCTTTAGCAGAAATATAGCAGTGCAGATTGTTGACAATGCCACTCCTGCTTGCTATGACATGATAAAGTCATGGTAAGAAGAGCTGCCCAGAAAGCTGCTGCTTTACTGCATGTGAAGTTTTCCAGGTAAATAGCAAGTTCATATTTTGTCTGATTTCTCAAACTGTTCAGAACATTTAAAGAACCATGAATATCCTATGACATCATTAACTTTTGATATGGAATGACTGAGACTGTTTGGAAAGGTTAAGTCACAGGCTATGGACTCTCGTTCTTTAGTTTGCTCTCTGTCACTAGATTCAGGAAGGACAGCAGGAGTGTTTATTACTGTTTCTTTGAAAAGGAAGAAGTAGTTATGTTGGTCAACATGAGACAGTTAGAAAAGACATTATTTGTTCAATGTTCATTAATAATCATAATTTAGAACTTTGCACTAATATTCATACACACTGAAGACAAACTGTTTTTCAGACTCCCTCTGTTCCCACAGATTGTTTAACAAGAATATGGACAGCACAGACTAGGAAAGACCAGGAAAGCCTGTGATTCTCAAGGCTTTGTTTACCTAATTTATAAAGCCAGGAAAAGTATTTCAGTCTTCTTTGCATTTGTTAATTTATTCATCACTCTGTAAAACATAATCTTCTGTAAGCAACTAACCTTTGCATATCCTTTGCCTATGTCATTAATATAAATCTGAAGACCATTTTTGTAATTATCAGTTCACATCTGAGAACATAGATTTAGACGCTGAATACAATCCCTTAAATTGAGCTGCTCCTGTGAATGACTCAACTTATGCAGGGCTATTTCAGGAACACTTCAGGAATGGGCACTTAGTTTTTGTGTCATGGAAACAGCTCTCATCCTTCCATATATTTTAGGTCCAATCTAATCCTACAGTGAGTACATAACCATGGAAATGCTGTATTTCAGTCCATCTGATATTGTGGTAAAATCTTACATGTACTAGCCTTTTCACAGAACATCCCAGTAAAGATCACAGCTATGTACTGATAAGTGGAGACTGAGGGAACTTGTACATAATGAAATCATGTGCAAGCAGCAACAGCAGCATTATCTGCACTAGACAGAGAAGACAGAGAGATAGATTTTTATTAGTAAACTGAATAAAGGTCCAAATCCTGAAAACTGCAATATAGCTGCCTTATTATCAATATCCTGATATTTGAAGATCCCAAAGAACTACCATGCAGAGACTTGCATTTATTTTCCCAACAGTATTACATAAAGGCTGCATATTTCAGAAGGTAGATAGTTTTCCAGACTTCTTTCTAGTACTTTCACTTTGAGATTTTTAAATAAGGAACTTTCAGCAAAATCATCTATTTTTTTTAACTGCCTCTTTCCTAATGGCCATGTTGAGAGTTTCCTTTAAAACTTGAATTAGGAATATCTCTTAGATATTCAAAGCAATAAAAACCAGCAGAATAAGAAGATGGAACTATGCTGAGGCAATATTCTGTTGAACTTGAAAGCTATCCTTTCTTTGAACATATACTTAAATTATACTAGTGTGCTGAAATTCATGTTTTTTCTTCACTGTTTCTCTTTCTTGGTGGGAATAAATCAAAGATTGTGGCATTAAGTATTTATTAAGGATTTATTTATTTATTTATTCAGTTTTTATTTGAAAAGGTGAAGATATTTTCCTATTATTCTGAAGATGATAACAGAAGTACAAGTTAATGTACATGGAAGAAATAAATTAAATTTTATGTTTCTTTTTAAAGGCTATCATTCCTTAGTTAATATTTATAGAATCATATTAATGCAAATAATGCAAAAGTAACATTTTTAAAAGTAGTTTGTAAAACAAAAGGTTAGCAAGGAGCCGTAAGAATGTAGTCCACAATAAGACTACATTAATTTGGTAGTTTTCATCTTTTCCATAATATGGTAAATTGCCTGAAGTTTTGTTGTTGTTGTTGTTGTTGTTGTTAGGGAATTAGTAACACAGTCTAAATTATATATAGGATTGAAATTTATCCAAACTTTGAAGTAGTTGCCACTTGCTTTAGCTTCAGTCTGAAGGGAAGATGTTGCTACAAAATACCTACTATTTTAAGACAATTAAATACTTCAGAAAGTGTCAAAGGATCCTTAATTTGTCAAACTGTTTTTATTCTCTGACATATCTGCAGAAAACAATGATGCATTCTCTCAGTTGCAGGTTAAGCAAGTCAAGGTCTTCTGGTATCCACTCTATCTATCCGATCATCACACTCAATTCTCCTCTCTACACTTATGATACTTTGAAATTGTTTTTCATGTGCAATCAGATATAGACACAGGATTGCAGAAAAGGTCTCACTGTTACTGTATTTAAAGGCATTAAAACTCTGTTATCTCTTCTAGGGAGGATTAGTCCACTAGCGCAAACTGTGATCATGTTTGTCTTTTAAACAGTTGCACATGTTGGGTGAATCATCATCAGTTAAGGAGTACACACAGTTTTTCTTCTTCTCATTTTTTTCTCAGATATCCTTGTATGCCTTTTACTTTCCTGTTGCTGTCATATCAGTTCTCAGAGTTTCTACATATATCATAAATAAATAGGTCCTGAGAGAACTTCCAACCTTTTGGCGTATACGTGGGATATAAATGCCATATACACCTTCCAGATTCAGGATAATATTATGCCTTCCTCTGCTAGAGTAAAGAATCAACTAATAACAGAAGTCTTTTTTCCTTCAGTGCACATATAGATAACGAACAATTCTTTCTATTATTGGGTAAATTTGATTGATCTGCTTTATCTTCTCAAATTAGACTTGTTTCCATCCTCTGATTATGATTGTGTTCCTCTATGAAATTCTTCCAGTTTGACAACATCCTTTTTCCAAATGTGAATAACAGGTCCAGACACCAGGTCAGTATCAGTATTAGTGATTATATTATACATAACAGGAAAACCACTTTTTTATTTCTCTTAGTTTTCCTTTGCTGCTGCAAGAAACTGAATAACTAAACTTTATAAGCAAAGCAGGCCAGCAAGGAGCTCACATTCAGGATCTAAATTACCATTATCCCTGTTTTTTTTCAGTATCTGTACACTCAGATACTGTTCATCAACTTGCAAGGGTACTTACAGGACTTCTTTTTTCATGTATGTTCTGCCAGTTTGTTGTCTTAAAGGACACATTATTAACACAAATTTATTTTAATGATCAATCTAGACTCATTTATACAGCTGACCTACCCTTTATTAACCAAACATCTTTGCTTATGATTTTCTTCATCTTTTAGTCAACAATTCATATTTTTTCCAAGTCACAACAAATGTAAAAATAACACTGGACCAAAAGGAGATTTCTCAGTGATGTAAGGATTCCCTGTTTACAATTGCATTTTATCATCTTTCAGTTAAGAAATTTTAATGAATTTATGTAGTTCTCATTTCTGTGAGACTATTAAGATGGGATAAATCAAACAAAAAGAGCTTTACTCAGCGTTTCTTTTCCTATTAGAATCTTTAGCATGTAAACTATGTGTAAATACTAGCCCTAATGATGATGGTAGTATATCAGTATTTCTCTGATATGGAAATGACACTGATTGCTGGATACTGGATGCAAAGAAATTCATAAAATTGAAAAAAAAAAGGTAAAACCAGAATGGAATTTAATTTTTTAAAAATAACCAATATAGTGGGAATGCGAGAATGTCTGGATTTGTTTAAAAAAAATTGGACAAAGATAATTTTTTCTCTTCCTCTCCTTTCAGTAATATCATATCCTGTGCATATAGTTGGGAAAAAAAATCAATAAAATATGAAATATTCGAATATAAACTAACACAGAATAGTCTAAGGCAGCCTGCTTTTAGGAGTAGGGACAAGGAAGCAATATTTCCTTCCCAAAAAGCCTTGCTGTTATGACACAGACTATGATCATTTCTGAGTTGCGGACTTTGTAAAAATACTCAGATGAAGGGAGATTGGGGAAGGATGGCTGATTTATGAGCTAAAACAATGGGAATAAGAATAATTCATGTAATTATCAACTATTATGTAACATGATAACTTGTGCATAATTAAAGGCAAAAATATACAGGATGAGTGTGCTACAAAGTGACTATGAGAAGAGGTTAAAGTGATCTCTTTAGTTTGTAAGCATTTTAATGAATAAAGTAGCTAAAAGCATGACAAACTAGACTGTTGATCCTTCTCATGTGCTTGTGACTTTGTTGGTATTTCTGCTCCTGCTAAAATGAAAATACAAATTCTCTGAGTAAAATAGAGGAAATGCAAGCTGAGGGAGTTTAGATACACTTGCTGCAGAATAAACTTCTGGCTCAGCAGACCAGGAATATGTCCTGAGAAGCTGCAGCATTAGAAAGGGCATTTGGAATGGGACATCCTAAGCAAAAGTCTGATTCATATAGCAAAAGGAAGGAAGGACAACTTCCCTGTCTTGATTTTGGGAATGGCATTCAAGTGTCTTCTAATCAGATCCAAAGAGTAAATGGTTTGCTTTAATAACATCAAAACAAAGTGTTTCCAATTTGAGTGAATGTATCTTTTAGAAAACAAATGCAAGTTCATAGCAGCAAGTAACTGTAAAATAACTTATCCCAAACACTCATCATTTGCTGTATTCTTGCCTTAATCTATACTTCCACAACTGTATCCTAAATTCAGAATTCAGAGTAGTCTTTCAGTACACACAACACTTATCCCATTACTTGTTCCACAAGATATTTTTAAAACTGCAGATTGGACAAAATATAAAAAAAGCATCCAGCTTTACAAACCTGTTTGTTGTTTAGCTACATATTACCTCACAGTTCTCTTCTGTCACTGCAGCTCAGCTTCTGCTTCCCTTATTGGATACGTTCCCTCAACTTTCTTGTTTCCTTTTTGTACGTTATTTCTTGGTTCGGTGACATACCTTTTTCCTTTCAGCCTCTGACAACACTGAAGGAAGAGCACCATCATTATCTGTCATCAGCCAGAAGGGTCTCATCACTCTAGTCACAAACTCAACTGGAACCACGATTGCCACTCAGGCAAGTGGCAGAGAATTGGTGTGCCCCTGGCTAAAAAATCACCAGAGGAGCACAGGCACCTCTGTTATTCACTCATAAGATTACAATTTTTAGTTTTTTTAACAAGATTACAAGTATTTCAGCATGTAATCTGTCAAAATACAGTAATCACCTGATCCTATACCTAGGGAGGAATAACCCTTGGCACCAGTACAGGTTGGGGGTTGACCTGCTGGAAAGCAGCCCTGCGGAGAAGGACCTGGGAGTGCTGGTGGACACCAAGTTAAGCATGAGGCAGCAATGTGCCCTTGTGGCCAAGAAGGCCAATGGTATCCTGGAGTGCATCAGAAAGAGTGTTGCCAGCAGGTCGAGGGAGGTGATCCTCCCCCTCTACTCAGCCCTGCTGAGGCCACATCTAGAGTGCTGCGTCCAGTTCTGGGCTCCCCAGTACAAGAGGGATGTGGCACTACTGGAGCAAGTCCAGCGAAGGGCTACAAAGATGATTAGGGGACTGGAGCATCTCTCTTATGAGGAGAGACTGAAAGAGCTTGGCCTGTTTAGCCTGCAGAAGAGAAGGCTGAGAGGGGATCTTATCAACATGTACAAGTATCTGAAGGGAGGGTGTCAAGAGGATGGGACCAGACTCTTTTCAGTGGTGCTGAGCAACAGGACGCGAGGCAACGGGCACAAACTGAAACACAGGAAGTTCCATCTGAACATGAGGAAAAACTTTTTCACTGTGAGGGTGACAGAGCACTGGAACAGGTTGCCCCGAGAGGTTGTGGAATCTCCATCCTTGGAGATATTCAAAACCCACCTGGACGTGATCCTGTGCAAGGTGCTCTAGGTGACCCTGCTTGAGCAGGGGGGTTGGACTGGATGATCTCCAGAGGTCCCTTCCAACCTCAACCATTCCGTGATTCTGTGATTCTGTGATCTCTGACTACCTAGTTTTTTGGATATGTACTGATCATGCTTGTGGTATGTTGAGACAAGAGTGAGTTGGTCAGAGATCTAAGATTTAACAATCTGCACATTTTCTTCATAATAAGAATATGTCAAAATACCAAAGTTCTTTGAATTTTAAAAGCTGGGTTTTATTGGAACATTAACTTCAAAATAAGTTATTTTAGACAAAGAAAACACAGCGTATCTGATAGGACAGAACAGAAGTCTGAGGGATATAAGCAAAACTCCCCTTTTCCCTGTAGGCTTTCAGGATGACTACTTTCCTCTAGTTTTACTTTGAGGCCAGCAACTTTCAGTGGGTTTCTGAGTTGCACCAAAATTTATGTAGTCCCTAAGAACCACCCCTCCTGCCCTTTTTTTTCCTGCCCATTTTGAATTACAGTTGTCTTCCACCTGCTCTTCCCAGCTATCTCCCAGTCTCTGCTTTGCAGTCTCTCTCCTGGCCGTGAGCAACCTCCCCTCTCTCTGCTGGCACCCTGCCTTCCTGTTACCCTTCAAAGGTAACATAGCACAAAGCACCACATCACACCATAACCTGCCAATAAATAAAAGAAATATGAGTCATACATGGTTATCACTCCTACAACTGTTCTCATCACCATGAAAGATCCATTTACTTATCTTACAAGTAGCCAGGTTTTGCCAGTCATTGTCACTTTAATTCGACTGTACCTTTCTCGTGTCACTATAACTTGATTTGCCGGGACTGTGTAATCAGCCACAGAGATTCTTTTCTGTGTTTGGGGAATTCAGGCTGACATGTACATGCTCTGGCA
Source organism: Apteryx mantelli (assembly GCF_036417845.1). NCBI lineage: Eukaryota > Metazoa > Chordata > Aves > Apterygiformes > Apterygidae > Apteryx > Apteryx mantelli. Next base: position 18,981,918 of record NC_089979.1, on the reverse strand, counting down.
ATTAACAGAACTCATACCTGCATTTGGTACGAAAAGCTAGATAATTCTGTTTCTTAAACAAGGAGTGGTGTTGTATGTGCATATTAATGTTATGAAAGGCTTCACTCAGTGGTGGGTGGATATATTATTAAAAAAATGAAGAAAACCAGATCTCAGAGTTGTCAAATTAGGCTTCTAAGCAAATGGATTTGCTTTGAGTGAACTACTGACTGGAAGAGAGTAATCAGGGGGATGATTAGGACTATTTGAATCTACCATGTACATGCCAGGAGAATCCCCTGCTATCTTACGAGAAAAAGACAAATATATAACCTAACTAAGGGAGTCAGTCACTGATTAATAAAAATACAACCAGGCCCAGAAAATAACCACTTCACCACACAACCAAGGCAAGTTTGATTTTTACTCATGGAGAAACTGGGAATACGAACTAATTACAATTAAAACGTAAGCACAGCTGCACAACAATACCAAGTCAGTGACTGCAGTAGACTTAGAAAGAAATTAAAATAATTATGTTAAAATTAACTCCTCCTCTGATATATCTCTTTGTGCATAGCTTGAAATTCTCACACTTATGTCATTCCAGTTTATTCTCTTTTGTAAAAAAATAATCCTTCTGGCAGTACTCAACTGACTTTCAAATGTAAATCAGACTTCATCAAGGTATTCTACGACAAATATATCATTTCTCCTTTTAGAGGTATGCTTTCTCAGCTTCAGCAGCTTGTATCAGATTGTATAATTAACTGCCTTTCCCTGCATTTCATTCTAATCTTCAACTCTATGTATACTGCAAGCAGTACAAGCCGAATTTCACAACCAACAGATAAAAACGAACAAACCTCTTAACTATTTGTGGAATCCATAGCCATCTTAAGACCAGTTTCACTTTCAGCTGACACAGGTAGACATGGAATTCAGTTTCTCCCACTTGGCACTTCTTAGATTAAAGTAGCTGGAATGAGTCCCCCTCCACAATGAACAGACGATTTCTGCTCTGTTTAGGATTTCCCTGGACAGTCCCAAAAGAGGTATGAAGGTCAGAGAGGTCCCAGAACTCTCTCTTTGCCTTTTGGTAGATTTAATTTATAATAAAACATAAATTCAATTTTTAAAATAATTTTCATCCTTGAAAAACATTAAATTTAGTGGAAAATATCTGTCTAGAACACTGTTGACTTTTATTGCAGTATATAGCTTTACGGCTTTGAACATTGAATAAATCTCCTGGGGTTTCTTGAAAGGCATTTCTTCTGGCTTCTTGGATACCCTGAATATATGTATTTGAAATATTTATTTCACCATAGAAAAAGTTTTATCAAGAACTATCTCACATACTCCTCATTCCCCCACCTCATTAGTAGCTATTGAACAAGCAATATCTCCAAATCATGCATTTTTCTACAAACACAGTAATATGCCTATGTAGCTGTATGGATTTTGGACTGATTTAACTGTACTGATAAGTCCCTGAAGAAACTAAGGCCATTTAGAAAGCATTTAAACAGCAAGTTCATTAAAATGTCACAGTTTTCTAAATTTTTTGAATTTCAGTTTGTGGAAGCATATTTTTGAAGAGAATGTTGTGAATATAGCTAGCATGAAAACTGATTACACAATGAATACACAATTTATACATTTCTACATGCACTCAGAAACTTATATAACCACAAATTTTTGAGGCCATGACTGAAAGAACAAGGACTTGCAAATATTTTGATTTTAAATCTTTACTGTTGAACTGGACAACTTAACTGGCAGCCACTGAGGATGCTGGGCTTAGTCAAAATACTCCACTTAAGGTGTTATCATCATATCAATTGATATAATTTTATATCTGTGTAAAGCAAATATTAGCTTTAACAGATTTACTGTTTCCTCTAACATTCCTGAACCAACATTCATAAGTGACACAGAGCACCCGCTGTCTTGCACTGAACTTTGTCACTTACACCTACTCTTGGAGACACAGTGCTTGAGCATGCCGCGCCCTGAGAAAGCAAAAATTGGTTTGGGGTGACTGCATTTTCTCTTGGTCTGCATGGCAATATGGACTTCTAGATAGTAAGGAATTGCTTCTGGACTTCATGGAAATTTCATCGGGAAGGAATGGAATGTCAGATCCAGTGTGTTACGCTGTTGTAGGGTGCCTTGTCCCTTTTGTGAGCGGGGTAACAGAAGTTTGCTAGAGACAGGCAGAAAATTTGGGATGAAACAAAGTCCTGGAATTGTTGGGCAGAATGTGCCACTCCAACTTTATAGGGGACAGCAACTGTTGCATTAAATATTTGATGAATTACAGAGAAGTGCTATCACTTTATTCTTTCAGATACTTCTGAAGTTATAATAACCCATTATGACTAAAATGGCTAAATTACCTTCCTATTCTTATTTGACAGAATGTCATGGTAGACTGTGTTGCTGATCACATATCTAAGGTGAGACAGCTGTCAAAAATTGTATTATTTGTTTCTATCTTTGTGACTACAGATACCTTCACATAGTTACTTAAAGCTTTCACCTTTACTATAACAGCAATTGTATTGCAAAACTGTTTACTGGGGGAGAAAAAGGAATCTTTACCATTAAAACATGCACTTCAGCAGACTAGATTTTCAATTTATCTAGGGCCATTGTACATTTTGCTGAGATAACTTCTACAACAAGGAAAATTTTTGATGCTCAAACAGACTTTCACTTGTTTCCATGGAAACCATAACCCTTAAGTTCAACAATTTGGAGAGAAAACTAAGCATTGTATTCCAACTGAAGAGCAGAATAGTCAGAATACCTTGTTTTGGTGAAATGTTTGTATAAATACACATTCCCACCTATATACAGAAACAGACTTTAATATATAGCATGATTAAAAATTCCATCTCAGTTGAAATTAGCAAAATATAGCCTATGATACTGTAACTCAGAGTCTGAAGTCATATCTATAATATGCAAACTATATAATTTAAGGGAGTAGACCAAACTTAAAGAATCAGATAAAGTGGTCTATGAAAGGCCTAAGAGATAAACTACATTCAGAAAAAAGATTGAGAAATCTACAAAGAATATTAAATAATTATGTAAGGACATTTAATCAGGACAGGAGAGGAAGAAGAGAAGAGTATCGATCTAGAAGAAAGAAATGGGAACAGTGGGGAGAGTGGGGGAGAGAGGTATAGCCCTGAAGTGCGGGAGACGGATTGACACACCCTGGGACCGTGCTGGGGAAGGACAATCACTTTCATCCTAAAGGAGTTACCAGCGTCCTTAAAAAGCAATCACAGGAATTGCTTTCATGGAGTATTAGACATTGACAACTATTTTCTTCTGTAAACTAAAATAACAACACCTCAGTGGATTTAGCGCAAGAGAAACAGAAATCTCTATGTTTGTTACGTAAACACTGTTCCAAATCCATTTTCTCTCCTTTTAAACAACTCTGTTTTGTGCAGATTATTGTTGCATGGGCAATTTCGCACAGATTTAAACACAAAAATAGTTTTTGATACACAGTGGGCCACTGGTGTACTAGATCTTGGTTGAGATTGTGTATGTATTTCCACATGAACATCTTTTTCTGTAATAAATTGGTCCTTATTTTGAATACCTAGACCTCTGTCAGGCATGGTCAAAGGGTATGACAAAGCTGTTCTAACCAAAAGAATCGTTGCTGTCACACTACAGCAATCAAGTATAGGGGGAAAGCCAGAAGACATAGATGGCTGTGAAAAAAAAGTATTGGTATCAGTCAGAGGACTGATCTTCTCTTCCCTACAAAAAGATTTTTTTCTCTTTCTACCTTTTCAGTGGGCTGTGCAAGAAAAAGAAGGCAGTAAGATTTTTTTTCCACCAAATGTATGTGTAGCTCTACTTTACTGCTACTAGTGTATGACAGAATTTTAACTAGGGCTGGATGAGAAACAGTGATTCCATTGGAAACACTGTTTAGGAAGACTTTTGGAATCTCAGAAAAAATGTTTTATGTAGGAATAGCCAAGAGCTGTTGAAGTCCTTTCAACAAAAACTCAACCCCCCTTCCCCACTTATATCCACTTTTAATTACAATCAAGACCATAAACTCTGGTATCTTAGATCTCAGATGAATTTCTTGTCTCCTAGGTTAGAGTATTATCAAGTGAGCTTTTTTTTTTAATATATATGAGGTTCTTGTACATTCCATGTGAAAGGCCTAATTTGCTCTTCTAGGGTGGTAGTGCCATATGTCTCACTCCTTACTCCTCATGATAAGTACCAATAGCTTTTATTGAAGAAGTTCTGAGAAACTGTTTTATCTAAATGTCTGAGGGATAGTCTCTTTCCTATCCCCAATCTACCTGACCAAAAAAAACAACTGAAGATTTCTAACCCAGGGAAAACATAAGACCTATATGGAAGTAAGACTTGGAGGACTCTGGAGAGACTAGTGAAGGCAACTTAAGAGTGCTATTCATCTCATAACAGATCCAACAGTTCTTACATAAAAAGAAGCATTTAATACTCAGTTTAAAAACTCCACAAACATTTTATTTTGGTCAGAAGATTCTGCTTCTAACCACTCAGTCTCTGTAAACAACTACGTTTAAGGTTATTCTTAAAACACAACCCAGAAAAAGCATAAAAATCAAATTAACCAATGTAGGGTTATGGAAACTGAGAATGAATCTTCATTCTGAATTTTCAGGAAGAACTGTGACCTTTAAGAGCGTTCCTGCCTACAAGTGTTGCAAGTCAAAAGACATATCTAGCTGTATCTCTTGAAAATTGCTTAAATATTACCAGTAATTTACACAGAAAGAAAAAAAAATGCAAGCTTAAAAAACTCTCTGTGAAAAAGTTCTGCTGTACATTACCCCTTCTGTCTTCAGTCAGTCAGTTTACCAAGAAAATGAAAAGGCATTTTTTTTTTCTTTCTGTTTTCTTAGCCCCTCTCTCCCCTGCTGCCATCAGTGAAGAGTTAGTGTAACTGGAGTAGCACACAGAATATTTTATTCGATCTCATGAATCTTTACAAAAAATCTAGCTATGTTCCAATTCTTGAATCATTATTTTGGTTGAGAAACAAAACAACTGGACCACAGCTTGTATTTTCAAATACTAAGCTGAGTTCAGTTCAAAAAAAATCTAGTTGTCAGTTGTTAACTGAGTCACTATGCAAGGAGGAAGGGGAGGGCATTCCCTCTCAAATTTCCTTCACTTCGGTGGTGCTGATGCCTTTTTCTGACTATCTGTAGCAGTGGTTCAGCTAAAAATGCCTCTCTTCACCCAGCCCAAGGAACTGGAGAATACGTATACTTAAAATCTCACATTTATGAGAACTGTTGATCGTCCTTTCATTCTCTTTTGCATTGGCGTTTTAATAATATCATGAGCATGCATCCCTGCACCTTTCTAGATTGAAACACTGCAGATAAAACTGTACTGAGAATACATTTTAAATAGGAAACATTCAAAAAATTTTTTCTTTTCTCATTTACAAGTTGGGAAAGCAAAACAAAACAGACAAATAAAAGACCTTGCAAGCACTATCAATGTCTCACACTGCTGGCACATGTATATTTTAAGGCAGATATTTAAAAAAGAACACATTCAACCCCTATAAATGAGTAATACAGGATTATTATTATTATTATTATTATTATTATTATTAAGGTTAGATCCTCTGTGTGGGTAGGAAGGAATTTGTAACTATCCATAGTTACAGGTGCTAGAGAATATCTAGGGGCATTGTAGATCATGTCAGCTCATAAGTGAAATTTATTGTTGGGATCATACCTTCTACAATAATTTTGTGCAACGGTCTTCCTTAAGTAGAAGATGAATAAAACCAGAAACCATTTCCCTACTCACAGCTTCAGATCTTTCAAAGCCCAAATCTGTGCACTACAACTGAATTTCTCTGCTTCTCAGACTGTGCTGAAGCTTTCACATGTGTATTTTCTTCTTCTCACACATGCATCTCCCAGCATACTTCAGCAGTACACGACAGAAGCTCTACTACTCCGCAGCACTTAAAATTGCTGAATACTGTAAGTATTTTAGCTTATTCTTTGCTCTTCTTGAAAAGCTGTGGTGAACAGTAATTTACAGTGATCTTAAATGCAAAGGGGTAGGAAGGTTCCATCTGACAAGAAGTGGTGCAATTGCTGCTCTGCCCACCTTGGTGAGGTGGGTGACAGGGTCACAGTGTGGGGCTTCGGAGGACGAGAAGCATCTGCTCCCCTCTCCCCAGGGGTACAGAGGGTTGATAAGGCAGAAAGCAGCCATGGCATTGCACTGTCGAATAAGGTCCATCCATCCTCCAGGAAAGAAAGAGTTTTCAACCTTCTGTCAATGTCTGAAATCCTGCAGTAATTTTGTGTCTGTTCAAAGATGAATGGAGGTCAAAGTCTCATTGTTTCAATAAGGTCTAGCCTAGCTTATAAATATCAAAATTTACATAAGTGGCAACTGATCTGACATTTTGAGGTTTACTTATTTCACTTACTCAAGAAAGGACTCTTTTTGGATTCTTATTTTGGATCACTCATAACTTTTGCAAATGACACAGTGGGAACATGTTCTGATTTTATGGGAAGATGTAGGGGAGATTTCTGTGACTACTCATTTGTTAAAGAATCTGCCAGCTATTTCTTGCCTAGTGTATTGTCAGCTCTTCAGAGTTAAAATTCAAAATAGTACAGTCTATCCTGTCAAACAAACGTTCCTGTCAAACAATTTAAAATGTATCTTTGACACCAGGCAGCAGAGAACAGTAGTAGAAAAATAAATCATTCCAATTATGCCCAGACAGTTCAAGTCAGGAGTGAATAATGCAATACCTGAATATTTCTGCCTGTTTGGTTACACGGAAAATATCTGTTCAGTACTTCTGATTTGCTTTAATGATGCAGCTGGAGTCCAAAATTTGCTACTGGCCAACACCACACCTGCTGTGTCGGTTGGCAGACTACTTTCCAATGAACAGCAGCAAATAAAACAAACAACTCAACTCATGCCATGCTACTGGCAATTATATGAACCATCATATTGTGTTTTTTTAATTTACCTTTCCATCCTCACATGGCATCTCTTCAACATGTAGAAAGAATCTGCTGGAGCAGGGCGATCATTGTTAAAGCTAACCCTACAGTTAAGCCTATTGCTAACATCTTGAAAATCGACTTCCACTGAATTTAGGAAGTATCATGATGACAGTTCCAGTCTTTGGAGATAAGAGTGAACAAGGAGACTTTGTCAACCTTTGTTTAAAAAAGAAGGCATATAGTGGAGAGAAGGTGAAATGAGAGACAAGTCGAGGAAACAACAAGAAAGAATAAAACAGTAGCACATGGGTTAAGAGTGAATAATGGACTAGGGTTAAGAAGCTGCCTGAAAGAGATTTAGAGTTACTGTAAAGAGCAAGTCTCCATTATCTGATTTTTGTGGCTAAGAAAGCAGGATTCTGACAATATTTTGTTTCTTTATGAGAAAAAGCAACACTAGGCTGACTAATTATCACCATTTTCTCCAAAATAGGTTTTTGCCCTCTGAATTTTGATAGTAAGAGCAAGCCTGTGTTTTAGGCACAGGATTCAGCGGAGAAACTTTAAGTTTCTATCCCTATTGAAAAATGATGGAATAGGGGTTGGAAGTGCACCAAAATTTTCAGTCAGACAAAAGAATTGAAAAATTAAGCACATCACAAAAAGCTGCTGATTTTATAGGTGTTATTAAAACAAAGTCTTTAGCAATAGCTAGAAGTTTCCCAGAAAGGACCAAAAACTGGATACAATCAGAAGTTATATCTTTGTTGGACCAGCAACTACAAAATGTTCATTTTACAGAGCTATTCCATGAAAATCCTATTCTTGCATGGTGAAAGATGTCAAAGAGATGAAAGGTTGACTTAAACCAAAGGTTTTCCCATAAACACAGGTAAGAGACCAGAGAAGCTTTGCCCGGGCTGGAACCTTCTAACAGAGATGATCTGCACCAAGGATTAAAAGAGCCAATACTCTAAAAGGATACAAGGTCATAAACCCCAGTGGAATTGAATAATCATGATGAAGAACAGATTAGAAACCAGAGTTTTAATAATTTATTTGAATTGTCCATCTCTGACAATTCTATGAAATTTATTCTCCAAAACAAGATTTTTTAATGAGACTGGTACAATCCTTCTGCATGCACTTAGAAGCTAACTACTAGTTCGATGAACAAAACATTGCAAAGAGTTAGAAGAAGAGAACTTGTCCTATTTCTCCAGGTCAAATGCAGAAACAAACATTTTTGGGATATCCAAACACCTACATTTACCACGGAACAAGAGACTTTCCTTGAAGGATAACCTTAAAAGATGAAGATAGTGCTCTCTAGAAGAGAGGGGAAACTACTTGCAATGGGATTTATAGTAATTACATTTCTGTATCTAATAAAGAACTTGGGAAAATGACTGCAGTCTGTTCTAAATTGCTGAGTAGCATTGGACAGGAGATACACTTGCACAGAATGGCAGAAATTGCCAATAATGCCTAAAGTTATGGGAAAGCTTCTATTAAATGCACACCCTATGGAAAACTGACCCTACCCACAACTATGAACCCATCCAAAAACTATTGTACAGATCTTGAAAAGTGCATTTTAGAGATCTGAGCGAGAAGCCCAGGTATCTTGCTCAAGGAGAATTAATTGATTTAGATTTCATTATAGCTAATAATTTTCAAGTCAGTGCCAGGCAAAGTTGTCTCACAAAAAGCCTTGTCTAGGTTGTAACCAGAAGTTAAGGAACAAAGGGTAGAGTCCTGTCTCCAACCAGAAGTAATATAAACACAAAGACTTGACCTCTTGCTCATAAAGTCCTTTAGCTAAAAATCTCTAAAGGTTGAGTGAATATCACTGTATACTTGTACTGTTCCTGCACTCTTGCAATCAATATGAGCCACTGTCAAAGCCTGGGTAATCACTGAATGGGCCTTTAATCTAATTGAGTAAGGCTATTCTTATTAAAAGTGAGTATGACATGCTGACTCCAGAACAACTAACAACTACCCAAGGAAAAAATCTGGATAAAGACAGTAAGAAGCTGGAACCTTACCTGGCAAAGGTCACCATTGTGCAGTGTTACACATTTTAAATGAAGCAATCCCTATGTTGATTGGATATACTGATCAGAATTTTCTGAGTTTAGAAGCAATAGATCAGGTTTTTATTATGTTGATAACCTGTCATGTAATTCCTTCCACAACAAGTGGAATGAGGATGAGGGGGATGGGTTTTTTTGCTCTCACTGTTAGAAGACTCTTACTTAACAGATTTTATCTTAACAGAAAGTTAAAAGCCTTTTTAAATTTTCTAATTTTAATGTATTAATGATCAGTGTTATCTATGTGAGCAGTGACTAGCATAGCTGGGATTCTGGGAGAAACCTGAAGAGAGCCTTTTAGATCAGGATGATAAAAGGTTTAGAGATATGACCGGGGGAAAAAAATCGCTTGTTCTCAGGAAACAAGTATATTTTTAGAATCTTTGCATACTTTTTAACATATTCATAGACACAAACAGAAATGAACTGTGGATACCAAGCTTCCTTTGCCAAGTTCTTCTCCCAGATGGAACAACATGAAAAATAACATGTTGTCTAGGCAGTCAAGCAAACAAGGTAATTATTTCTGAAGCGACATAAAAGCACATAACTGATTTTGACTGATATTCTAGCAGATATTGAAAAAAAATGTGATTCAAACTAATAGTTTGAGTGATGCTGTACACATCTGAGGATAGGTAAGAGTCAAGAGAAAGTCATAAAGGCTCCAAGTCTGCAAACTGGTGCATTGATGCAATCCCACGAGCAAGCAAAACCCAGGGAAGTGAATGGAACTCTGCACAAGTGCATGAGCCTGTGGAATTCAGCACAGCTGTAAGGTATCATAGTAATCCTATATAGGGATTTATTAGGGCCATAATAAGTATAATATTATCTTATTACTTCAAAAACATTTTCATTCAAGTACAGCACAGGATATCTAATTCAATATTTATTGTAAGTGTCACAAATAATTTATGAAACAACAATTCCTAAGAATTTGTGTAATGTTTAGTGACAACTCTAGGTTGTAATCAAGGTCAGTTGTCTACCTTTCTTGTTCTGTTTTGTCATTCTCTATTTGGACATTTCCTTTCCCTTCAGTGACATCCAAATTAGCCTGTAATTAGAAGTGCCAGGAGGACTCTGTTCAGTTGGATCATATGCAGACCGCCAGGAAAGTTAAGAGAGGATTAGGTAGCATTTTGTAGCAACAGTAAGAGTGGCTTTTATGACATTTAGAGGAAGATAAAAAAAAAAAATTGCCAATTTAAAATTTTTATTTACACTTGGATACAACGGAAAATAACTTTGAAATATAATCTGGTTTCCAATTAATGTTTCAGCAACATTGGTTTCCTGGAATACACTCCAACATGCCTGTACTAAAATCTGAAACAGTTTGAACACAATGTGTCCTGAAAGAGCAATAACAGCTTTGAAAGATGGATTCTTAGTTTGTGGAAAAGTGTTAGAATTTGGCTGTACTGGCTGTGAAAAACCTTTTTAACTGTGCTTTTCTACCAAGGTACATGTTAAAGCATAAATTTATTTGAAAGAATGAAACTAAGCCTTAAGTTCATTCCATTTCCCACATTTACTCCATCATTTTCTCTTTTTTAGAGAAGCATTAACCCTGATTTCTGTCTGTTTTTTACGCACCTTAAAAGCATTCCAGTTCTACCTCATTTATTATTTTATAATATTTAATAATTTGTATATATTATATTTACATTATATATAAATTTATTAATTTATCTATTATATCTTATCATGGCATCCTGACAGTGACCATCTCCATGAGAGGTCCTTGTGGTCCCCTAGTTCTCAAACTGTTTTTGAACCAACAAAGTATCAACCTTCAAGATTACTTAAACTTTTCTCATCAGATACTTAACCTGGAAAAAACATTGTCTAGCAAAATTCAGTACACTTTTGCAGAAATAATTGCCATGGTCTTATGACTCATCAGTGCTTTGCAGATACTTTGGGGCCACAGGGGTACACAAGCACAGTTTCAGGTAAATGTTTAGTTAGTATCAGAGAGAAAATCAAGTTGAAGGGAGGAGGGCAAAAGGGAAAAGAAAGAAAATAAGTCTTAGATCTAGATCCCTTGAGCCATTATAAACTTAATTCTGCTTGATTTCATACTTATGCAGAATATGACACAAAAAAATAAAGTGTTATGGGAAATTGGCTAATAAGATTCTAGTAATAGTTATTTTAGCTGTTTTCCTAAATTCTGCAGATTTTCATTTTTGTTTGTCGTACTCTCTCATTTGGCTGCTGGCTAAATTTCATGTTTGATAAAGGAAGCATATTTCAGACTTCTATCAGTCCTGTGTGAGTATATGCCATGTCCCAGAAACCAAACATTTTCATTTTATTTAAGACTTCAGTAGCAAAAGGGGATATATTGCAAAATCTTTTAGCTGAGATTTCAATGTACAAATACAACTTCATTTTAAACTTACTTACTGTATGGAGTCAACATAATTTCACTTCTTGAGATATCTCAGTTTCCTCTATGGTTCATTTGAGCTCAGTGAGACACCTTAGAAGCAAAATTTTTCACAGCCATGGTTTCATCTGAACATGAACATCTTTTGAGTACCCTCCTCTCTCTTCCCAGAATGCACTCACCTATCTAATGGGATTTTTTTTAAAGCTTATTAATATTAGCTCACCTCAGAGGGTATCTGTCTCCTGGATGAACACAATATTGATGACTGAAGCAAAACTAAAAGTATGTGTAAGTCCAGCATATACAACCAGACAGACATCTCAAATCAGAGGCAAGATAGCAGCTGAAACAGGTACGGCTTAGTAAGCATGAGTTTTGACCTCTTTTCTATTCTTGAGAAAAATACATTAGAGGCATACTAATTAAGCAGTCACTTCCATAGGTGCTATTCACCTCTATAAGAAGTCAATTGCTTCAGAAACCAGCTTTTTACCTTTATCTATTCATTGTGTTTACCTTTATCTACTCATTGTGTTTTTTCGTACAAGAATGACAACAGACATCAGACAGAATATTCAGGGAAATGTAAAAGCAATAAACATCATTTTCCTTTTTTAGAGATGAAGAAATTGATACGCAGGAATTAAATAATTCCCCAAGCAATAGAGTGAAACATCTGGGAACCAAACTTGTTCTGACTCTCTTCAAGAGAAATAACTTTTCTAGAAAATCTAGTGTTCTTATCCTTTATAAATATACACAAAAACATAGGGCCAAGTATGTGTTTTGACTCTCCTTCATATAGGCATCATGTAGCAACAAGGCTGGCAACTCATTTTATCTCTGTGTCTTTGTACTGACTTGAAATGTCAACCATCCAAATAAAGAAGTTCAAATGGGCTCTGCTGTCCTTAGCCTGAAAAAAAAAAAAACAAAAAAGGAACAAGTGAAAAGGTGCCTTAGGAGCTCTCCCAGGTGGTTCTTCCCCTGTGAAGCATTAACAAAATTATAGTTGCTAATATTAGTGCACAAAGACCATTGTCTAGGAGACAGTGATTCAGGTTGTTTTCAGCAAAGAACCATGTGTACCATATGTTAATGGTAAATACAAATCATAAAATAAGGGGCTTTTGCTTTATGCCGGGCACCAAGGAACTTCTCCCTGACCAGCCTGAATTGATTGGATGTTTTTCTCTAAAATATTTTCCGTAATTCAAGCTATAATTATTTTAGGGAGGTATTAACTCTGTGCTATAAATGAGTTCATAATAACACATCGCTCTTCTGGCATTTTAATCCATGGGATAAGGACATACCCCTTTATGTTACCCTGTTCTCTTTTATGTTTCCTCTGTGCACAGAAGGTGGCTAGGACTTGCGGTGGCTAGGGAAAAATAGTATACAATCCTGTGATTAAAATCAATTCCATAATTCTTCTCCTTCCTCTCACCATACTACAACTGCACTGGTAATTTCTGGCACAATCAGTTAATGGTATTCTGGCGGTGATGTGAGCTGGGCCTCAGCATCTTCGGATTTCTGCAATGTCTACTACATTTTTCACAAGAAACGCAAGTGGTCAAATAGAAATGGGAATTCTAATATGATATGTTTGACCATAGAATAGATGGTGTTTTATATTACAGGAGAAAAAATGTCTGTAAGACACTCCCTTTCCAAAAAGCAGAGATCTGCTTCAAGCAGAAGGGCAAAAACATTAATCATTATGAAAATATAGGCAACAGAAATGCAAGGGTTGCTGTTAGCCTCTTTTGTAACAAAGAAAATGATTCCAGACAACTCTGTCTCCACGAGGCAGTTCTGCCTAGAGCTTCGCAGATCCTCCATCCCTGGGTTCCGTCTGCCATAGAATTGAACAAATGGCTTAATCATTCCAGTCATGAGCCTTCATTTCAGCACAAATAACTGGAAATAATTTTCATATGATGGAATAGTCATTTGCCAGGGGCTTTCTCTAGAAAAGATCCATTCAAAGTATGTTTCCAAAGGAAAACTTAAAATATGATGGTACAAATCCATATATCCAGCATTTGAGGTACAGTAGTTTGGCAGAGACACTACATTTTTCAACTATTTCTATTTTGTTCTTTATAGGAAACTCCAGATTCTTTTATCATTCCTGTTATTTAAATGATCTTGTGATACCATCAGCATTTGTAAGGATAATATATTTGTAGTTTTCAATATACTTTATATACATACATATATGTATGTATATTTGCAGAGTGTTTATGTCTCCTCTCTGGGATAATTACACTGCATTTCCCTGTTAAAAACATTTATGTAATTTATTTTCTTAATATTATCTGAGTCCCTCTTTTTTACATTAATATTGCTATACTTTTCAAAGCATAGCATTTTGCATGACATTTTCAAAGAATAAGGATAATCCAATGCTACTTGACTTAAAAAAATGGAGGATAGGTTTGACTGTGTCACTTTGACAAATTAATCATTTTAAGCACTCACCCTACTCCTTGTATTATTAACACTGTAAATCAGTATTCTTTGTGAAAGTATGAACATTTAATTTTTACCTGCACATAAGTTTTGCATTAGCTTTTGCTAAAGCACATTACTTCATGGACAAACTTGACTCTTGACTTCAAATGATCTGAATACCAATAGAAACAAAGACAAATGTGGAGTTTTGGTTTTCTAGAAAATCACTGTCATGGATACATTATGAGGGAAAACTGACTTACATAGTCCTCATGTTTAAAGTCTTTGTAGTCTTTACATGTATCAGTACTGTATTTTGTCAAAAGCATCTAATTATTCTGATTCATACAAATAAGGCTAGATAGAAAGTATAAGAATTATATCTGCATTTGCAATACTTTTGCATGGGCAGTTTTTCAGTGCAAATATGGAGAGATCTTCTTTTTTGGAAAACAATATAATAGAATAAAAGACTGAGATTCAAGCAAGAAGCTGGTTGAACTGTTCCAAGTTAATATTCTCAGTTACAATTCATGAATTGTTTCTGAACAGATGATGATGTTTACCAGGTTTTACTAGTCTAAGTTTCCTTAAAATGTTTTTATGAACATATTCATTCTAATAATTACATGTCCAAGAACCAGTAGTACATATGCATTTTTCTTCGGATGCAATTTCTTTCTGTTGTTTTGTGAAACAAATGTAGAGTGACTTACTATTACTCCTGTGAAGAACTGAGAAGCAGGATATAGCTACCAGCTGTAGAAAGCTAGTGCTTGTGCACTCATTAGTTAACACAGTTTGGAAGGGCTGGCTGATGCTGGGGAGTTCATCCCTTATGAAGTCTTTTGCTTAGCCAGTTGAGAAGCACAAAGTCTCTCAATCCTTTGGGAAATCAGATAGTACCCTATATTTCAGTTGATAGCTCCAAAAAGAAAATGGCTTTCATCAGTGTGTGTTGCTAGCACACTCTAGAGAATGCGAGAGAGAAATAAATAAAAGAATTTAAGATTTTTAGTATTGCCTCCTAACTGTGCACCTATTTTCAACATGCTGAAAGTTTACCATCTTCCATAAATTCACATAGAATTCAAAGAAAGAAACTTTAAACTCCCAAGAACAGCATACTTCCTGATCCAGAGAGAATGGCTTTAGGATATGTAGTCCCTGATGGATTTTTCTTCCATGAATTTTTCTGATCACTTTTAAAATGCCTATAAACTTTCAGTATACACACCATCTGGTAGTAAAGAGTTCTGCAGCATAATTACTATTGTGCAAAGAAGTATTTCTTTTTTTTTTTTTTTTTGAACTTACCACCTTCTAATGTCATTTGAACATTCACTAATTTTTCTGTTAAAGACTTGCCACACTTCATGTTTTATACAGGTCAGCAACACTTTTTCTCTTCTACTTTGCCTGGTTGAAGAGTCTTGGTTTACTTAGCTGTTCCCAAGAACGATATATTTGTTCATCCTGACTGTCCTTCTGCTTTTTCAGTTTGACCATCTTATTTCTGAGGGGGCCATATAGGTAAAGAGTAGTCAAGATGTGGACTCCTGTTGATTTGTATTGTATTCTAGTGGTCTTCTAACATACAGAGTAGAAACAGCTTGCACAACTGCTTCCATCTTTCTGTAAGAATACTTGTATGGACAAAAAGCTAGATAGGAACTGGTGAGAAGATTGCAAAATGGAGATGACGATTTGATTTGAGCCTGCACACACAAATAACAAGAAAAAAAAAATCTATGACATACAAACGAGAGCAATCCTAAATGAACAGAGAAAAGGCTGGCATCTTTTTTTTTTTTCCAACAGACTTCAATGAATATGGAAAGAATGCAGACATCAAGAATTCCTCCTTCTTCAGAATCAAAAAATCCCTCCAGCCCTTTAATACACAGGATTAGATTAGCGTCATGTGGTGTTTTCCTTAATGAGGAATAAATGAGTACAAAAGTTACTTAAAGATGCTTGATAAGACTAAAATGAGGAAGTATATTTTAGCTTTGCATAAAGAAATACAAGGAAAAATGTAGATATCTATTATGTGAAGTCTATTAGACTGTGAAACAATGCAATGGAAGTGAAAAAAACTAGACCAAGCAAAACAACTACAAATAGAGATGTTAAAAAAAAAAATCACATTATTAAAGATTTGGAGAAATGATTTTTTCCCCGTTTCCTATCACAAATTTCACTGTTTCTATGAAATGAGAATAAAAAGGCAATTCTAATCACTCAACCTTCTTCTATCTTTTGTCAAAGCATATTTTTATTATTTTAACCTGTCCCTCTTCTTTGTCCACAAACTAAACATGTAAAATGATCATTAAGCTATTGAAAAGCTTTTTGAAAGCATATTCCATTCTGACTAAAAAGCTTAAATCTTTCTGTAGTTGTATTTATTATTCTTTACTTTTCCATACAAAGCATTCAGTGCATTTAAGGGGAGAGATTTTTGCCTGTTTTGCAAGACATGCCAAATTAACACAGTTTAAGGCAAACATTCTCAAAGTTGGTCTAACCAGCCAGCCAAACTTGCTTTGGTGTCGCTTTTTCTGTGTTTGTTTTCATGTTCACAAACTGATCAAATACTTTTTTCAAGAACTGGAGAAATTTTTGCTTCATGGCTTATTTGATGAGTTATAGTCTCTGGTGCCTTGTTGGTCTGTTTGCTTCTGCTGTTCGTCGGAGATTTGACTCACTGTATGGCCAGGTCATGTCCACTGCAGTAACTATACAGGGAGCTAAGTGCAAAAAGGCTTCCAGTGTGCCATGAATCTGAGCCTTACATCTGGAGCTATCAATATCCTAAAATGTATTTGCCATCCACTTACACCAGCAATAAAGCAAGGAGTTCAATTCCATATGTTTAAGTACTTCCTCAATATAAGGCTCAGGCTGACTTCTCTTCCCAGCTTCTTCTCTTAAAGTTTCTGCTTCCCTTGAGCTCCTCGCAGGCTCCAAATTCTGAATATCCTTTATCTTCCCCCAAAGCACTGCTGGAAAAATAGAGAAACTTCTTTTTTCTCCTCTCTTCATCTTCAGACTCTTAGCTATCCCTGCTTCTTATGGCAACCAGTATCAGGAGGGGAGAGGTAATTCTGGGCAGAAGGGGAATTTAGCACAGAATAGACCTTCAAGCAAAAAATAGTGGTGGCATCAGTGTTTGAAGAGGCACATTTTAGCAAAGTAATAAAACTTATCCCTGACAGATTAATTCATAAAGGGCTTTTACGAGAGAAAGTGGTCTAATTTTTTAGAAGAAACAGAGGAAATTAATACTGGAGAGTGTTTACATTGGGAAATACAGGAGAAAGTAAAAAATTATACAGGAAAAGGCAGCAGAAAATCTATAGTGATATTCCTCTGGATGAACTCATTACCTGGCAAAATAATTAGAATTCAGTATATTTAATTTTCTGCTCCTCTCCCTTATGTTATGATCCCAGAATGTGGAAAAATACGTAAAAGCAAGTGACCTTGCAGGGCTTTGCACAGGTGAGTATTACAGGATCAGGGTCCTCCCAGTCTAGAAAATTAGAACTATTTTTTGTGAAGTTTAGCTGTTTCTAAGTCTAAGGCCAACTCTTTGCAGCAGCTGACCTTGGTGTAAATGTTTAGGCTATGTAAGGCTTTAATTTCATCAGTGCAAACTGAACCGAGGTTTGGGGACTCAATTTGTACTGTCAAAAATACGTTATGTTCCTTCCATTCATGCCTGAGTTTTCCCAAATTTCCATCAGGGACATTAATTTGTGTTAATTGATATAGTTTTCTCCTCTTCAGGACTCATTCATCGTGAATCTCCTCGCCAATCTAAAAGATCATATTAGACCTTAATGGAAACTTTACTGAGAATAACCAGCCACTCCTGCAGGTAATATCAATAACATTTTCCTATCACACAGGCTTCGCTATGATGAACTCAAAAGCTACAGAAGAATCCCCAGGAGCATCAACTTCAAGAGGGATTTCACAAGTTCAGAGGGCGAAAGAAGTGTATTTGTAATATATAAAACACGTTACTGAAACGACATCAAAAGCAAGCCAAAACACAAGAGATGATTTGTAAACGTGGCCAATTTTATATAAAGAAATAGAGCCATTGAAACTATTCAAGTGACTGAGTAATACTATCTAAAACTTAAGTTCAAATAGAAGCTCAAAGAAAAGTATGAGAGCTGGTAGGATCTCATAGCTTTCCATGTTGGATTTTTCCCTCTTTTCTGTATACTTTAATACTGTGCTCTGGAGACAGAATACACTTTGCTCACTTTCTAGTAATTTGTCTGCTGTGAAATGGCAATTGCAAGAAAACTGCTACCAGGAAAGTTTTTAATGAATCCATAGTACACGTGCATCTTCTGATTAAATGCCATTGACATGGATAGTAGTGTGATTCTGAGAGCCAGTTTTATAATTCCTGCCTGCACTGCATGGGTTCAGGGTCCTGATTTATATCCCAGTATGTGATATCAAAAACTTTGGTCCAGTTCTGGCTTGGGATAAGTAACAACAGAAGAAATTTTGCCCTGTCTGAAGATACCTTCTCCCTTTTCCTAAAGCTCATGGTGTATCAGTCCACCTTCTGATGATTGCCATTATAAAGATGGTTCTTGATCACAATCCCACATTTATTATCCTGCTCCTATGTATTTCCTCCTGAAGTAAAGCCCTTGGTCATACAGCTACATTGGACCATCTTACTAGATATAACATCTACAGCATGGCCATACCACCTTATAGATATGTTCGGCCTGCCTAATCTAAACTATCAAGGTATTCAGTCAAAAATCATACCCTTACACTGAAAAACAAATGCCATCATTAAAAAAAAAATCTCTGCTGTTTTTTCCCATTTGAATTCTCCTAGGTCTTAGGCCAGGAATGTAAGAATGACATAACATCTCCCTGGATTTGCAATCCAAAGGAAAATGAAATGCCTCTTGGAGGCACCTAAAACATAATGCTTTGGTGAGCACAAGTATCTTCAAAATGTTCTACTTTTTCCAGAAACTAGAGGTCAAGTTTACAAGATTGTATATAACCCATCATTTCTACTCAACTCTACAGAGAAACTAAGAGGTCATCATCAAACAATACAGGCCCGTAAAAGAATAAAATATTGTGTTCTAGCCACTGACCCATAGCCCTTTCAAAAAGCATGTAAAAAAACTGTAAAAAACCAAAACAGAGTTGAAGCAAGACAGTCTGACTTACTTATTTAGCTACCAAAGCTATAAGGATTTGGAAGGCCTTTGGTATTTTTTGGCCTTGACCTGTATAAATACTGGACTCAAAAAATGCTTCATATAACAGCATGACAACATCAGATGCTCCAAACTAATGATCTGACAACAGTAGACAGGGTTTTTTGTCTTTAAAGTTGCACATCCAGACATAAAAGTTCTAGTTCAGAGATGATTGAGGGTACACAGTCACATGAGCCTTCTTACAACAGCTGTCACAGTAGGAGAAAAGAGTTTGAACTCTCCATCCCTGATTAGTTTGCAAGGTGAGAAAGGAGGAGCGTGTGAAACAGTAGGGAGCATGAGAAAAGAGCAGAGGACTGGGTGAGGTCACAAAAATCTGCCAGATCTCTGCCCTTACTGCTGGAAACTTCTGCAGCTGGTAGGATCAAAGAAAATAACTAATCAGCTGTCTACTTTCTTCACAACTCCCAGAGCATCCTGTGGGGCTGCCATCTGTGCAAAGAAGATGATGGCTTGAGCACCCTCTCATTAACCATCGAAAAGGTGTGAAGTAGAACTGGCTGAAAATCTTGCACTAGAACACTTTTCTCTTAGAAAATCTTGATTTGACAATATTCTGTATTTCAGAAGACCATGAATATTTGACAAAAAAATTGAAGTGAATTAGAGGAATGTGCCACCAGTGCTGACTCCCTGTTTTCTTGCCAGGCTCTTGGAGATGGGCATCATAGGGAAGCAAGTGCTCAATGGGCTCTACAGCTCTTTAACTTCACTCATCTGTGTGATGAGCAACTCCCAGTGAAGTATATGGAACTGTACTGTAAATGCAATTAGTCAAGTGTAAGTCACCAAAGAACCTGTACTAGAGAGGACCCCAGTCTTATCTCCAGTGCCTGACATATAGGAGATACTGCTATCAACAAGAACAACATGGTAAGTACAGACTGTCTAAAGCAAAGAGTACATGCAGAAGTGTTCGCTTCGCTACAGGTAAAGCTACAGAAGAAAAACTACAAATAACACGGTTAAATAGAAAAGCACTATAAAAATAGAATTAAAAAAACCCCAAACCCTTGGGTTTTGCAAGCCATCTTATTGCTTGCCCTTTCAGGAGATTGGGACTGATATGTAAAATCTTCTGAAATGCTCTGGTTTGTAATGTTCTTGCTTGTTGATGTCAGCAGCCTTGAATGAAGGTCTCTGAAGTCTTCTCTAAAGTTTGTTACTGAACTGGTTATACCTAAGACTTCACGCAGCTGGAGCATGTACTGAATTGGCACTTGTATTCACCATATGAAACACTTAAAGCCAATCCTTACTTCCACTTGGCAATTTTCTTGGGAGTGGGAGCTTTTAAATCTGAATGGTAGCCTTAGGGCCAGGTTAAGAACAGAGAGAGAAAAAAAAAGATTTAGAAATACAGTGGAGATTCTCCAAAAGTACAGCCAGCTGAAGATGCCTTGTAGATACTGAAGCTGCACTGGAACCTCAAGGCTGGAGGGTCTAGTGTGGGAATCTGAAAGTGGGGAAGCATAAAGGTGAGTACGGGTCATCAGCTGGATAGAGGAGCCGCATAACATACCTTGTCGTAGGCCTCTTGATAAACATATACCAAGCCACTGAGATGCTTTCTCCATAAATAGTCTAATAGGAATGTTTGGGAATTAAAGAAAGTTTTGTTTGTTCTCAAGGGTGACAATGCTTCTCAAAGGGTGTAGGAATACAAGGAGATGGAAAGTAGCTAATAGAAAATTCTTGATACTAAAGACTAAACTTTGCATTTTGATATAGGATATGCCAATAGCAAAAGAGGTTTGAGGGTTGATTGTGGCCCATTGGTCCATTGGAATTTGGGGAGATATTTTAAAGGTCACATCCATACATTAAGAGAGAGCAGAAAAGAAGAATATAACAGAACAGAAACAAAAATACTGTATGGTTGGAAATAGGGTAAAATATTCAGATGTAAAACTAAGTTTACTGATAGCTAATACTCTCCAAAGCATTGTAAACCGCAGCAGGACAAAGAGTCATCATGTTCAAATGAAATATTGACAAGTTAGCATAAGTTCTCATGCAAGAGAGCAAACAAAGCTGGATGTGGGAGGACCCGTCAGCTCACCTCAGAATCAGTATAAAACAGTTAAACCAAGAACATATTCATAGAAACTGCACATATATCAGAAACATGCCAGTCTCAGATCTGCCAGCCTTTGGAATAAAGTATCATGCAGACTTTTTTTTACAACTTTTTCCATGCTCAGAGTAAAATTTACTGAGGACAATGTCACAAATGTCTTGATAAACCTGAAAGTGGTCAATTTAATACATATGTAGATAGTATAAGGAAGTAAGATAAACTATAATGTGCAGTCTGGTAGAACCTTGATATTTCCTATGGGCATGTGTGCATTCAGACTTGATACTGAGATAAAATCTATTTTAATAGTTCTAGTTTTGAACCTGATATCTGGTCCCATCCAAAAAAAGGAGTGGGGTATTGCATGTGTAGCGTATATCAGTTTCAAAGAGCAAAGTTAGCTAATATTTGCAGTGGACAAGAATTAATATCCAGTTCTTTGTCAGTAACACAATGAAATTGTTAAGTAGATCAGTATAAGTGCAGAAGTAGCCTTCTGATCATCAAGATCCCCAGCTCTAAAGAAAAAGCTGATTATAACAACACTTAGAAGCAATCCTGGGAAGTCTGCAGGGGAAGCACCATGCATGGATGACAGCGTGATGATTGGATGTATGTAGTCCTGAGTGATAGACTCAGTTTTAAGCAGATATAAAAGAAAGGATCTTACCTTAAAACAAATTTGCCTATTCTGTGTATTAACAGAGCTGAAAGTGAAATTTGGATTTCTCTGACTTGTAGAGAGTTTAATAGATTATTGGGACAGCACCAATTCATTGCTGCATTTGCAGATGTTCAGACTTGCCTAACTAGTAAATCTGTATTTGTTATTTTAGACGAGAAAGAACAATACTGATAAAACAGATTTGATGAGGAGCCATTTGAACATGAATTTTCAAGGCAAATTAGAAACATAATAATCTGTTCCCATTTCTATACAAGATCAGAAGAGCTGGATCACAACAGTGGAAATTGTGGACATTTAGTGTGCCAGTGCTATACCAGTTGAAGACCTGACAGTAGCAGCATAAGTTCAAAATTAATATGATAAGTTGCTGAAGAAAGTTATGGCATTACTCAAGAAAAAAAAAAATCAGAGTCAGTCCAGATTCAATCTGATATATGGTAAAATAAAAATATGTGGGATATATACTTATTTCAGGGATTCAAGGCAGATACAGAAAGCTGAAGTCTTAGTCATCATGTAACCTCCGCAGGATAAGAAGCATTACAGAAGGTTCAGGGTATGATCACATTTTGTGCACAGTATGTGTTTTGTAACACATCATTGACTGATCCATGGAGACAACTGCTACAGAAGAACATGACTTGGCAATGCTCATTACATGACACTGAAGCACTACTCCGTGAGGTGGTGCTTAGTGTCCCTGACACCAACATGCCAGTCACCATTCAAGTATATGCATATAGAGATTTCAGGGCTTGTCTATAAAGCAGAAGCCATCCCATATGCAAGACAATTTCTGAATGAATTACGCCCACACTGAGAACAACTACTTGCTACATTCTCTGTCACAAAAGGTGTGCAAATGGAGTACAGGCCGCAGCACAAAGCTATGTAGCTATGTAAAGCTACCTATTGTATCACAAGTTATGCAGAGCAATATCACGTGGAAAATCTCATGTAAGCTGCATCATATATTACTTTAGGTGCAAAATTATTATCTGAGCATCCCATTTGTGAAGGTATGTTAATATCAATATAGAAATGTGAATTTTAGATGCTACTTAGAACTATAGTGAAGAATACCTCAAAAACAGGATGAAACTCTACCTCTGATGTGATGCAAGCCTGCATCTAGCATAGTTTTATGAAACATGGAAAAATAGATAATGTAATTTCAACTTCACATAAAATTGTTTGCCAGAGTTGCTTCCACAGAACATGATGGCAATAATAGTAGACACATGAAGAAGCACTGCCAATACTTTTAAAATGTGCCAGTTGGAGCCATTAAAAAATGGCCATAATGATGCTACTCCACTTTGTAAAGAGATTTAGGATGTGCTTATGACAAGTGTTGTATTACATTTAGGTATAGTACAAATGATTGGAAATTTATTATTCATGATAGGGAATGAATTATTTTTAATGAGCAAATCAGTCCTTTTTTTGGATCTGCATATTTCCTGTTCAGCCAGTTTACAAGAACTACAATCTTTCATTGTAACCCTTGGAGAATATAAACTTGGAATTAGTTGGCAAAGACCTGAAGTAGCAAAAGGTAAGATACAGAGCTACTAAGAATACAAACAAATACAAAAGTCAGATTGATTAGGAGAGCCGTTACAGGTGAAGAACAAAAGGCAGAGCCAGAAATAAACTGGATAAAGTCAATGTTTCCTAATTCTGTGGTGTGTGAGATTGTCACAGGAATACTGTTATGGTCCCATATCCTGTATGAAAAAAAAATAATCTAGGAGTCTATGGGACTTACATTACAAATAATGCTGAAATAAGAGTAAATAGGAACTATCTAGAAATGTAATGATAGACAGGTTTATATTTGTCCTTGTCTCCATACAGCAAAAGCTCAAACAGGGATTAGAGTTAAGTTTTGTTTCAAGTAAAAAAAAAAGTTCATACTAAAACTTTATTTCCATACACGATGGCAGGGGAATGAATGATTGACTGGATCATGACTTAGATGTTCATGTAAACTAAATTAATCTCCTGAACGGCTCAGCCTATTGAATAGTTTACTTGATGTATCTAGTGATTAAATAGTTTTCACTCACTCACCAATTTTATCCTAGATTTTGGTGCTCAATTGTCCATAGTTCATGCACTCCAGTTCATCCTAGACCTCCCTTTAGAGGCAAGACAACTAGGTCATCTAGTGATGAAACCCAGGCTCAGCTGATTTTAATTAGACTAACTAACTTTTTGGCTATATTTATATGGTGTATTCTTTTTGCACATACTGTTTCTGAATGCAACAGAGAGAACAAGGAAAATATCTTTTTCACAGATTTTGTGTTGAAGACACAGAAGTGTAAATAAATTTGTTTACTTTTGTAAGGAGGAAAGATACCTTTTGGGAAATTAGCTCTGATATTGTACATTGGCTGTCAAGATACTCATGCAGAATTAGAATCATACAATCATTGAATAATTTAGGCTGGAAGGGACCTCTGAAGGTCATCTAGTCCAGTGCTCTGCTCAGAGCAGGTCCAACTACATCAGGGAGCTCAGGGCCTCGTCCAGTTTAGGTTTACATCTCCAACAGTGGAAATTCCAGAGCCTCTCTGTGCAACCAGTTCCAACCTACCTCCTGGCCAGAAAATAAACTCATAATATATCATCAGAATTTTCCTGTTTGTAACTTGTGTTCATTGCCTCTCATCCTTTCATTGTGCATCTCCAAGAAGAGTCCGGATCCATCTTCTCTAAAACAACCCATTAGGTAGCTGGAGTCAGCAGTACCATCTACCTTGGTCCTTCCCTTCCTAAGGCTGAACAAACCCAGCTCTCTCAGCCTCTCATCTTATGCAGTGTGCTCCAGCCCCCAGCCATCCTTGTAGACCTCCCCTGGACTCACTCCAGTATGTCCATGTCTTTCATGTACTGGAATACTGCATCCAAATGTGGCCTCACAGGTGCCAAATAGAAGGAAAAAAAGGTCACTTCAACCTGCTGATTACATTATTGCTAAAACAGCCTAGTATGTGGTTGGCTTTCTTTGCTGCATGGGCGCACTGCTGACTCATGTTCAACTTCTTGTCTTCCAGGAGCCCTAGGTCCTTTTCTGCAAAGCTGCTTTCTAGCTATTCATCACCCATCCTGTGCCTTTGCATTTGATTATCTTTTCCAAGAGCAGAGATTTGTATTTCCCTTTGTTGAATTTCCTGATGTTTCCATCAGCCCATTTTTCCAGTCCGTCAAAGCCCCTCTGAGTAGCAGCCCTGTTCTGTGTTGTATGAATGACCCACTGTGGTTTGTTAATCCTTGAATTTGCTGAAGATGTATTATGTCCCATTCTGCAATCTGCTAATACAGACACAGAACAGTATTGGCCCCTGTTCTGGCCACCCAATTATGTGCGTGAATAAGACATTTTGCCTTTCTTTGGAGTCATATGAGCCCAGATCACTTACAGTAGTGTCACCGAAATTGGGAGAAAAACTCCTTAACACCAATGTAGCATTAAGAAGCAGGCATTCTCTATTACAGCGCCAGGTACACGGGGGTAGCTCCACCCAAAATGCACACTGTGTGTCACATCATTTAAAGTTTATATTGCTCTATCATATACATATGCATTAAATTTCCAGGAATTATTATACATATTCATTCTATTTCCTAGAACTAATTACTACATTTACATAATCATTACACACGCGGTCTGAGTCTCTGGGGGTTTCTGGTGGTCCCTAGTGGTGTCAGAAGAGGTGTCACTCAGCGTCTTGCCATAAACTTTGCTCTACTTTTCCATACATGGTCTCAACTTGACCTGCTTCCTTGTTTGAGAAAAGCTGTCTTGGTCCTAATCTTGGCTCCAACTGGCTTCTGCTGGTTTATCTGTACTTTCTCAGGATGTATCATTCCCAGCTGCACCTGTGTCCTTGGGTACGTTTGTCTGAGGATCTTGTTGAGACTCCTTCTTGTCCAAGCTGGTAATACTTCCCCCATTCCCCCCCCCCCCCTTTGAGACCCTTTCTTGTCTGGGCCTTTTGGTAACAGTAGCAGTGCCAGGATTAACACAGAGAAACTGGAAATCACAGCTAATGCCATATGGAACAGTTCATTAGCATCCATGCACAGATTGTATAAGGAACACCAGCTTATGAAGACCTTTGCAGCATTTGAGATGCTGGCATCTGGGTTATACCTCCCTTGGTACATTTAGCTGGCTAAACACACACACCTGAACAGAATTCAGGGCCCAGCTGAGGTATGTATAGATTTTTCTTCTCTCCATACAACCAAGTGACAAAGGGAACAGTGGCTAAGTGGCATCTGCATGAAGCAGAATTCTTTGACCCCACAAAGGCCAATAACCTTTTAGGAAAAGAGGTCTTGCATCTGGCACCTGAAGAAATGAGAACAGTTTCTGGGTGGCTGGTCATTCTGTCCGTGAATCCTCAAGTGAACTGCTAAGGACTGCAAAATGAGGTGATAGTCTGAGTATTTGAAATACTATTAGAAGCCCTGTGGAGAACACGGGAAAAAAGGTTAATCTCTGCATAGCTGAGGAAAACACAGGGCAAAGGTTCATATAATACTGGGAATATTCAAATTTGAATCACTTCTAGACAGATGTTCTTGCAGAAATCCTCTGTAATCATTCCTGTGGTGGACTTACTTGGCGATATGGCCTTTTGGCATGCTGCCAAACCTGTTGCCCAGTAAATAATGCAAGGAGGGACATTGCTACTATGGAGAGCAATTCAGCGAGAATGGTTCTTTGATGTGATGTAGTCGATAACATTCTTTGTAGAGTGCTTCAAATATGCCCTTTTCATTTGAAATTTTCTGTCCACTGCTAGTCTCCTAGTATTTGGGTACAGTTATGGCATCCCAAGTAAAAAGTGGCGTGGCCATATTCCCACGTTCTTCATCCTTATCACTGACAGAAGTTTTCTCCAAATACCAAAAGTCCAGCAGAAATGTTTCCTCGGGATGTTATGATCTGTGTCTGTGGCCCTTCCTGGAGAGTGATCCTGGCCTGAGCAATGTCCCTGAGCATGAAGCCTTGTAAGCACAAGCAGGAAATATGCAAACAGTGTGGATGGTATGCTGCCACAGGAGAAGACACTGATGTTAGTTGTGTACAACTCTGTCTTGTAGGTTCTGCTGGCACCTTATATGAGGATCAAATGACCCTCACATGATTGTCATGCTACTTGTTTGACATGCACGAGGGTTAACAGGATGTTTGGTGAGTTTCCTTCTAGGACTATGAGGCATGGAGGCAGTCCAAAGCTAGCTGGCATCAACTGGCTCAGGGGTAAAGGCATCAATCCCTGCAGGGCTCCCTGTGACAGTACTGCCACCAAGTAATATGATACAGAAGAAGTTTTTGTCACTTGCAAGTGTTTGTGTGTTTCTGTGCATGGTAGTATAAAACAACAACAAAAATCTGAAGGCACAAGAGTATCTTATAAAATCTCCTGAATGAAGAATCTTCTCTTCTCATGCTGATCCATGGTGGTAAGTACCTTTAATAGAAATCTCTGATGCATAAGTCTTTTCATCAGTAGATAGTCTGCATGAATATTATTTATATTTGGAGAACAAAGAAAGAAATAGAGGAAAGATTTTTATAAAAAACAAAATACAGATATAAAAATGAAAAAAAAATATATAAGTAAGACAGGTAATGCATGATGTTGCTACTGCTGCAAGTACCCAGGAAAACATAACTATCTGTCTGGCAACAAAAAAGTATGAAAATAACAAAATGAAATGATTGAACAAGGGGTAAAAAATCTTTTTCCTGATCCCTCCATCAATTAATTCAGCAGGAGACTACCTCTTTCTGCCTCCTCTCATCCCCTTCCACACACAAAGTAATTATTTTTTAGCCAGATCATCTCTCTGAACTGGCTCAATGCACAGTCACCTGCATGTGAGCAGCAGCACAAATTGAGTGTAGGGAAGTGAAATTGCAGAAACCCAAATTTAGATTGGTTTAAACTGCTATGAAACCCCTCCCTAAATGCTCTGTGCTGTAAACTTAGAGTAAACATGGTAATATCAGTATTGCCAAATTTCTCCTTATAATAGCTTAGTTCATTAACTTAGCCTATTTTGAGTATGACCATCTGCATTTAAACAGTACTAGCTGGTACAATCTTGCCTTGGAATTAATATTAAGCCTCAGACTTGATATGGATACTTCTATTCCAAAATATTCCCTACTACATTGTCATTCGAGTATACAGATGCCTCAACTCCAATTCATCTCCTTATTTTAACTTAAAAAATTCATAGGTATCTAGAATTGTGCCTCAGTACATGACTAGAGACTCCAACTTTGAAAGGGCTGGTATTTAATTAACATTCAGCTTCACTGAGATTCAGAATTCCTCCCTGGGAAGCTTGAGCTGACAGGCATCTCAGAGCACTCTTAATACAAAGTTAGGCTCCTCACCACATGCAGTGGCAGGTGTATTTAGGAAATGTGGAGTTTGGTTTAGTCTTATCATTTATATATACATACATATATATATACATATACATATATAATGGAAATAAAATGTCTGACACTTTTCTGGAATCCTAAACAGCATCATCCCATTCTCCTTTTTTCTTCTTTCTTTCTGTTGTGCATACCTAGGCCTCTGCTCTGTCTCCTGTAGCACAAAGCTCATTGTCCTGTGTTTCCCCTCAGAAATTGCAGTGGCTCCCCAGTAAGCAACAAAACAGGCATGGAAGCTGCAAGTTTTTGCCTTGTACAGAAATAGGTTACTGCTTGTCAGATTTTCCATGGGAACTGTCTTATACAAGCTCATGGTCAAACCACCTCACACATTATTCTGTGGAGCTCCTAATTACTGTAAATTAGGCTGGGTGAACAAGCAAACTCTAATAATCCTTTGAAGCTGTGTCACTGCACAGAAATAAACTCCAGATTCTTTTGCATATAAATGGATAAGAAAAATTAATCCATCAGGTTTGTCCATGAATGGGAAGAAAACCCTCTTTTGTGTCAGTTTGTTTAGATATCATTAGCTACATGCACAGAAGCTGTGCAAGTAGAATGTACACAATTTGGAAGTATAAAGCAATTACTTTTGGCCTAATGCACAGGAAAGGTAGGATTTAATGAGCTGTCAGGCTAAGCTCACCACCCCAGTATGGCACCTGAGGAGCCTTCTCTGGCCTCCTGGGCACTGGTGGGGAGTGGACACCTGGCCTCGGCAGCTCCCGGGCAAAATCCATAGTTCTGTTATCTACCATACTGTCTTGTAAAGGAAAGAAAAGAGTTTTTCTCAAGTGCTTAGAAAAAAGGGAAAGAACTGTAAACGCTTGCTTGCAGAATAGCTGTAGACTGTGGATAGAAGAACTGTATTTAGCCTTGGAAAAGGTCTTTTCCCTCAAAGAGCTGTTTCTATCCTTGGTGTGTTTTATCAGCTACCTCCCACTGCCTTGTTGTCTTGTAGATCTTACTGCAAGGTGCTTCTCCTCCCCACACACTGCAGAGGCTGTTTTGGTGCATAACGCTGTGTTCCAAATTACACTGGGGGTAAGTTGGCACTAACTCCTACAGTGCTAAGCGTACTCCTAGGTCCAGATTTAAGTCCTGGCACTGTTACATTTTTTTCTGCTACATGCACTGCTGATAATATTATTCTTGGGATCTCTAAGTCTAAATTATCTGTATATTCTTCTCACATAAAAATACAGCATCACTCCTCAAAGGCTAAAATTTTACAATTTTAGTCTCAGATTGGCTGCATATATTTCCACACAATGTCCTAATATTTCTGTTTTTGACTTACAGACAGGTAAATCTCTGCTTTTCTCTTTCAATTTTGCTTCATCAAACCATATCACATTTAAAGATGTGTATATACGCACATTTAATTGTTTTTTATGTTAGGGTGTGTTTTTGTTCTTTTTTTTTTCTTTAGAAATACTTCTCTTATGGAAATCTGTGATAGGTCAGCCATTTAAAAAAAAAAATCTTTTACATGTACTAATCCCTGTTAAGGAACTTGCTCTTTTTAAAATCATGTTTAGGGTTTTTATTATTTTAGAGAAGCAATAATTATTATGTGGCAAATAGTGACAGGCCAGGAAAATATAAAAGAGCTTCTGCATGTACTCACATCTTCAGAAAGCTGTGCCTTACTTTAAAAAGTCACGTTTAAGTAGGTATGTGTTAATCAGAAGACTGCTAGGTTAGACACTGAGACAAAGTACAGCCAAAACAGAGGAGTCAGATTATGGCACAGGAAATCTTGGTTGACCTTGAGAGTTGGGAAAAAGACAGAGTTGTCCTGAGGTTGTCCTGAGTACTGATGACTTTTCAGCCGATGAGCTGAAAGCTACCCATTAAAACCTGGATGTGTTACTTACTCAATAGGATGTTTGTGATCCTCTCCAGTGTTAGATTACAGCCAGGAAAAGGAAAACAAGATTTGAGATTTTAACACGTGAAGTGTTTCAAGGACAGATGAGAATGTTATTGCACAAGACTGATCTGAAATATTGTTGGCATATTGTATAGATAAAATCGACTAGCAGGTATAGGGAAGGACAGCTAAAATGAAAATGAAAAAGTAGAGCCACTCATATGAGGAAAGAATAAAAGGCCTTGTCTTATCTAGCCTGGCAAAAGGAAGAGGAGAGGGAATTTCAGTACTGTTTGCTTAGACAACAGAATGTAAGGCAAGAGGAGACCTATTGAAGCTAAAGGATAAAGCTGGCAAAAGAAAAAGTATAATGTGAGCATGAATAAATTTATATTTCTAATTATTTCCTGTTCCTAATGTCTAACCATCAGAACAATGAAGTATTGGAACAGCTTTTTATTAGGAGTATAGAAGGACAAAAATCTAACCACTTAAAGATTAATAAATGTACAAAAAGGTTTATACACTTTGGCTGCCTTTGGTAATAGGGGACTCAAGTCAGTGACCCAGCAGCCTTCTAGCCTTGAGTTACAAGTACAAACATATTTTAATTTTAAAGTTAATATAAAAGAAATCACATTTTACTTCAGGTTCTATAAATCAATTTTTAATATTTGGCTATTTTATAACTATGTAAATTTCCTTTAAAAGAGATGTTGCTCTAGATAGATGTAGAGATTTTTCCAGCAACTAGTGATAAAGTTGAATTCCCTTGACTGATATACTGAAAGTGACCACATAGTACATGCCAGTTGGAGCTGTTTTCATCTAATTATCACGATGACATTTTTCAGAATAACACTACTTGACATTTACACTGAAATGTGCTGTTGTGTTTCCTCATGTTCATTCTCTTTATAGTCATTTTAGTCTGTCATCACAGTAAGACACACATTGTACATGAACTTTCATTTGTACTGTAATTTCCTTTAAATTTGATAACTTTTTCAGTAATCTTTGGTATTAAGAAGGATAGAATTTTTATTAAATCTAGTCCTCTGTCAAGTAGTGTTTCGGTTTATCAGTATGTTTACAAAATTTTCTTTTATGTATATTATTACGACTGCACTGAAGATGCCATAATAAAAGAATGATATGAAAAAGAGAAACAGTTTTGGAATTCTACCAACTCCATTGGATAGAAATAGAAATAATTGGAGCTAATTTAAAATTTTAAAAGAGGTAAGACCACAAAGTTAATCAGTATTTATAGAATTTATATAATTTCCTTTGTTATTCCTCACTTTTAAGGATCAGAAATAGAGAATCCCTCTGGAAGTAGTATTTTGCTTGTGTTTATTTACTTGGTGAACAGATTTATTATCCTATTTAGCAAAGCCCAAATGTTTATAAATGTACAAATATTCACCAGAAATTTGCCTCTTTTAACAACCAATTCTATATAATTTGAAAGCGTCAAATATCTCGTATATTTTTGCATGCAACCTATTAACTATCCTAACTTTTTAAAATAGGGATATGATGTTTATTGGTATCTTTTATAGATTACTGCTGCAGTTTTATTATATATCCAGGAACTATACATTTACTTATACCAACCTGTTTTTCTTGAAGAGAAATACAGCACTGAGTTATACATGCATTACGAGCAAGCCTATTAGTGTATAGTTATTATTGTTATGTCCAGAAAGCTCTTGGATGTCCTGTCTCATACAGGGGTGTCCACAACATAGAAGTCTGTATGCAGTATTTGTCAAAGGGGCAAAAATTGGCCCAAAGGTTTTCAATGGAAGAAAAATGTATTTCAGATTTTTACTTGCTGCTCCTTCTTTCCTTAGGATATCAGTTATCATCCATCACTGGCAGTTGCTGCTTTTCCTGGATGTATGATTAACAGAAACAAGCAAAGCTGTAAAAATAGAGCAGACTATGCAAAAAACAGTAGAATAAATGTTGAGCCAAAGCATTTGCTGGCATAACTCAACTAGTTGCAGCCTCAACAGAGACTTTCTCCCTTTTTTTACTTTCAAAGATGTATAAGGAATTTCAGTAAGAGAATGCCTTGGATCTGTTCACGTTTCCAGAGGCTCTCCAGTATCCAGCCCAGACTTATGGCTTCTCCATTCCTTGGCTCTCAAGGCTCTCATTCTACCACTGGGTAGTTCAGCTTGAAGTTTGCTAGAAATCACACACTGACTTGCGAACCCTCACTCTCTCCAATTGTCACCCCGGACACACAACCCTGTGGCCCGAGGTCCCACTCCAGTGGCCGCACTCAGACCTCCACACACACATGCGCCAGAAGAGAGATCCCCTCACCCAGGAAAATACTCAGAAATGGAGTTTAATGAGCAGACAGGTCAGTCTGCACTGATCAGGCACACGGCACGGCCAGACAACCACACGGACCAGCTCCTGTTTACAGGCAACTGGCCCCTTTTGTCCCCTTTTCCCTCTTTTTCCCCACTCTTGTTCCTCCCCAATCCACCTTGATGCCTCCCTTTCCCCACCTTTGGTCCTTCCCCTAGACATCCCATAATAAGTCTTGCGCCATCCCAGGACGCTCTTCCCCTGCATCCCATAACAAGCCCTGCACCCCAGCAGTGCCCAGCCTGCGAGGGCCCCAGAGAGCCTCTCCGCTGGCCATGGGGACGGGTCTCCCCCAGCCCTTGGGGCTGGGGCTCTCCTGGGACAGCCCTGGGGGCTGGCAGGGGCTCGCGGGTTTACTGGGGCTCCTGCACCTGCCCCTGTGCCGCAGGGCTCCTGCGTTGGGGGGGTGAGCTCTAATCATATATCTTAAGAAAGTCATCTTAGAGAGGTGTTTTTAAGTTTATTGTGTGAGAGCAAATGATCAGTAGCAACCTTCTCCATCTGTCCAACACATTTAAACTCAGGGAAGGAAGGAAGAAATACTCAAGCACCTAGAAGTATGGGTTCCTGTGCAAGGCAAGTGATAAATTCAATCCTGTGCTAAAATCTTGGGATTTGTTACTGCTTTTCATTTTACTGGGTTATCAGACATCACATATACTAAAGAGATAAATTTCACATGTTGAGAGTGCTTTCTAGATTACCCTTTTTGTAAATCAGCTTTCTTTTTGTCTTACATACACTGCATATTTTATTTGGAATAGTAAAAATCACAGTATATCAAAATGTGTTATTAGCACCTGTTCCTTATTAACTCCTAATTTGAAACAGAATAATTTCAATAGATACATATGATCCTTTTAATGTTGTATGTATGTGGTTTTAATCCCACATATATATGAGAGAAGATTCTGCAAAAATGTAAACATGATCTCAGACACCTCTCTTAAGACTCTCTTCTGCTTTTTCACTATAGCAGCAACTACAAAAATCTTGTTCAAATAGTTTTTTTCATATATGCAGTTCAGTATTTGTCTTTGCAATAAAATTTTCCATTAAAATAATTTTAAATTTCATAATATTGAGGTACAGCTCCTGGCTTCCATTTTTC
The DNA here is from genome assembly GCF_036417845.1 of Apteryx mantelli. Classification (NCBI taxonomy): domain Eukaryota; kingdom Metazoa; phylum Chordata; class Aves; order Apterygiformes; family Apterygidae; genus Apteryx; species Apteryx mantelli. The sequence goes on along the minus strand of NC_089979.1, from coordinate 18,948,021 downwards.
TACTTTGTATTGTATTTAATACAGAAAATACAATATGCAATATAAACTTAGAACATAAAATAGATGTTTTAATAACAACTGTCTTAATAACAATATTCCCCCAAATGTAGTGCAAAATATTTAGATAGTTAAATTTGCTTAAATTGTGCTCACTTCAAGCATGAGTTGTATGTTTCTTGTTGCGACATGTCCTGGCTAGTGCCTTCTCCCTGGGGAAGAGAGCTATGATGGCATGGGTGAAGTAGGACTTGAGTGATAGAAGAGAGAGATCTTAGAATTAGAATTAAAAAAAAATCAGATTTTCACTATATTAAAAAAAGTAACCTATTTTGATAGAATAATTCTCTTTTTATTTTTGTTTGCATATTGTTTTCCATTTTTATATGGATACTTTCGTTTTCTAATGACACTTCTTTGAGAGGAAATTTCTGAACTTCAGAAGAAATCACAATTTTTTTGTTGTTTGTAGTTATTAAAAATGTGAACACATTAAATAGATAAATTGTTAACCAAACTCCTGACTTTCTATTTGTAAATTTTAACTGAATTAGGAATTAAGAATAGGATTTATAGTTGAGGTGCTTCATTTTACTAGTCCTGACTAGGAGGCACTTTATGGTCAGATAATATCTCAATGCGCTGACGACTGCAGTCCTCCACCAGGGATGATCAGCAAGAAGGGAGACGTGGTTCTGGCCTAAGAAAAGTTTTGAGATACCCTGTACACTGATCTGCTGAGCTCAGGATGATTATTTTCTCTCAGTGTTTCATGTTACATCAAAGCCAAGTAACTACATTCGGCTGCACAAATCGAACTGTTTCAATTCAGGGACACCAAAAAGTTGTCAGTGAAAATATTATAAATTGAAGCATTTGGCATCTGACTAAAATACTGTTGCAGATTCAGCTCTCACTACTAGTTCCTAAGTGGAAGAAAGCACACCCTTAAGATACTGCATTGCAGTCACAGATTAATAAAGATGAAAAATTATTAGGGTTATATGAATAATAATACTGATAATTTTACTTTGCAACTCATATAAGAGATCAGGCAGAAAAGCAGTTGAATTGTTCCCAACTGTTTTGTTTTGATCAGAACCTGGAGTACCTGCACCTTGAACAAATGTTCGCTCCGGGTAATTAGGAGAAATATCAGAGACTAGCCCTTAATAATCCGCAATGATGGTGTTCTACATTGCACAGATTAGATAAATAATCATCCCTCCAGAAAGGAATATTTCTACTTGTCATATAACCAAAGTTAAAACGCTTTTTTCCCCCTGTTTCTTTGATTGTTGCTTTCTAGATTCTGTGCATCTAACTCTGCATCATCATCAAAGAGCAAGGAGTTCTGGAAATGTCAGAACAATTAATCTGAATATTTTTGAAATATTACCATTTTCATTTCAGTGAAAACTATTCAGCAATTCAAACCAAATCTGATTTATCCAAAACAACATTTTTCAGTGATTAATGACTCATGGAAAAAACTTCACTTAGCTTTAGAGAGATGTACTAGTTTTAAAATGTGTTTTGAAATATATATTACCATTTCTGTCCTTAGCACATAGGAATGTAAGCAGCCAACATCAGGGTGTAATCAGCTGTACACTGAGGTCCTGCACTGGAAGAGCACAACTGCACTGTTTGTGAGGCTCCTCTGCTTCAAACTGTGCCTCTGAAGATGCTGAGCTAAACCCAGATTGAAAAGATTTAAAAGTGACAAACTCTTGTCTCCTTTTTATTTTACCTCTTCATAAGTCTTTAAGGTTAAGAACAAGATACTTTGGGCCTTTTTCTTCTAGTCCATTCTTCTGTGGTGTTAACATCATAACTTAAGATTTTGAAGATAAGAGAAAAAATTTTGTTTCTCTAGTGTACAGTACTTAGCTTGTTGCAGAAATTAAACAATTAATGAAAATGCAAGAATATGAAGTGGCCTTGTGTTGTCTTAATACCAGATCAAAAGAAAACCTTTTTTTGATCAAAATTTATGAATCAAGTTTAGTATGCAAATACAGTTTTCATGCTGTTCTGAGCAAACTCCAAATTTCAGAGAAAAAAAAAAAAAGATTTACAACTCTTTTTAGTGGTTCCTTCTTAATGGTATATGTTCCTTATGGCCTTGCCATCCTTATGCTATGCCATACAGTCTGAAGTCTGAAAGGCTTTTGATTTGAGCTGCACATTAGCATAGAAGATATATGGACAGTATCAGGAAAGCCACACTGTTAAAAAGGTCTGTTGTTAAACTGGAATTATTTTAGTAAGATTTAACAGCTATCCTGAACCAGAGATAAGAAACTGTCAGAGTTCCTACTAAACATTTATTGATAAATTTTTGAAGGGTTATAATTCATTTCTTTGGCATTCCTGTAACTCCCTGGACTAAAACTAATTAAAGAAATTTTCAGGTGAACTTTTTGCCTGAAAAAAAGTGCCATATTTGCTTGTTCAGATATTTTAAGAAATAGAAAGTAGAGAATACAATTTTATTTTAATCCTGCCTGGGAACTTCTTGAAAGAGTGGAGATATTTCCACTTTACTGCCTAGCAACATTGATATTAGTGGAGATACTATACATTTACCATGTAGCTCAGAGTGAATTTTGCTCTGTATTGTGATGTACAAACATTTAACATTTGTTTTGGTTAGCTGAAAACACTGACATTATACAAAAAAAAAACAAACCAAAAAACCCACTTTCATCATTTTGTGATTCATGCTATTATGTTGCATTTTTTGGCTATCTTAAGAATATACTGTCTTTTTCTTAATAATCCTATACTCACTATTCCCATGAGATACTATAAAGGAAAAAAAAATTACAGAACTGTTATGTTTGTATAAATAACTGTAGGAGGAAGGGAAGTAAAAATTGTATGAATCATCATGAACAATCAACATCAATGAACAGTATGGTCAATTGAAACTAAAGAGCAAGGAGAGCTCTTTTTTGTTTTGTTACAGCACACTGCATCTTGCACTACCCACTGAACAGATCACGTTCAGGTGTATAGAAACATAACAAGGCCTGGCTGTATCTCACTCCTCCTACATGACACTATTCTCGTACAAGCCTTTTGTGGCAAACCAGAATTCTGAGAAATAATTTGAGCCCTTAAGTTGCCTGTTGAGTCTAAGAATTCATCACTGCCCAATAGCATGAAATAAACTGTATGACTTTCCCAGTAAAACAGGACATTTGAGTCCTCTACTAAGACATTAAGAAAAGCTATAATACTCAGGTGCGTCTGCCAAGCAGATCTGGGGGGTTTGGGGAGAATGGGATAACACTGATACATAAATCTCCCTCTTCTTTCACCACCAAATTTTATCTAAACATTTTCTAATGGATTTCTAAAACTAAAGTTTAATTATTACTGCCATTCCAGTGTAAAATAAAGGTAGATTGCCTACATAATAAAGCAGTGATGCAGAAATCATGTGTCTTAAAGGTAGCTCTGACTGTCCTTGTGCTTCATTAGGTAATTAGGGGATAAAACGGTGTACAGTGTTCAGTGTTACTTCCAGTAGGGTTCTAGAAGTATCTGTTTGCTTCTAGGCAGGAGATGTCTTCACACTTTTTGGAAACCGAGGGAACATCTTAATCTTTAAGATCTCTTCATGCAAGATCTTCCTATTAGGCCCATTTTGGGAATAGAGATCATTAAAATGCAGATCAGAAATATTAACCATTATGAGTATGGCAAAATAATCTAGACACCTCTGGTACCTCTAAAGATCAGTAAGCACCAGAGCGATACAATATTCATAGCAAGAAGGCAAAGGTTAGCCAAATGTCCAATCATCCAAAAGCTGCTTTCAAATAATGGCAGAGACCATATGGATCCTCATGAAGTTTACAACAAGCAATGAACACAACTATTCAGCCATTTCCTACTGTGTTGGCATAAGGAGTTTTCTGAACCTCGTTCAAGAGGTTTCTTGAAAGAAAATTCCACAGTCAGGAAGTCTGATGGGAGTTATGTGAGTAATGACAATTAGGTGCAACACCCTCAACTAATCAAGATGATCTAAAAAGAAAACTAGCATAGCCTGGAAATCAGAATAAAAGCCCCAATCAAAATGGTGAGAGAGTGCTAAAGAAGTGAACAAATGACTTTCAGTGAAGAAGTCCACTGCTGAGTAAAATTCTTTCCATTCATTAATAGTTCAAACCTGAGCAATCACTGAAATAATATTGCAAAGCAGACGAATCAAAAAAATTCAATAAGTAATTCCTTCTGTCTCCATTATTCTAGTATGAAAACTGATGCATTGAATTACACATACAAAATAGATAAACATGTAGGAAGATCTAAGGCTAAGATAACAAAACCACACAGTCTCTTACATCAAGGGGAATTTGCTGGTAAACAGTGGAACATTTCAACTTCAAGATTCAAAGAAAGCTTATTTGTGAGGTATCTGGGAAATAATATTTCAAATAATTTGTATTATTACACTCTGAATGCAAAACTAAAATGCTGTTATGTTTTTCAGCCTTGAAACTTATTTCCTAGAAATTGCTTCACTTCCTGTGTTATGCTTTGAATGAGCTGAGCTTTACTTTCCTCTTTTTCTCTTATTTTTCCCTTGCATTAATTATTTTATGTGGTCAAAAAAATTACATATTGAGCCTAAACCTTTAGTTCTATTTTAAAACAGGTTTTTGTACAAGTGATTCATATTTTTTATGTTTTTAAAATGTATAAGTTAAACCTAAATAGAACCTATGATGTGTCCTCTATGTAGATTACCCACTATGTTCTCATTTGAATTGGTGGAATTATATTAATTTCCTTATGTTGCACAGATATAATCGAACCAAATTTATAGAAAATAGGCTTTAAGCAGGTGAGCAAGTAGAATTCTGTTGAAAATTCAGTTATTTAGGTGGATGAATAAAATATCACAATGTAGCTATTCAAGATTCTGCTGGATTTGTTGAACTGAGATTTGTGGAACTTATCTTTGTGGTTGAGTAAAGACAAAATATTGCTAGAAAAAACATGATCGTAGGGAGAGGAAGAGATATATATTTACAATTTAATATTGCAGTCCTATTATGAATTTCATGATTTATGTTTTAAAATGCATTAATGCTGTGAAAAAATATACATAGTATGTGTGCATGATACAACAAACAGTTCTGTAATAACAGACATATTTCTTTCTGATAGTGTGAAACTATTGTAAAGATTTAAGATAAAAATAGTAATATAGAGTTGATGTAATGATGTTCATCAGATCTCAAACCTCTCTCTTCTTGAACTCTCTCCTACTTCCTATGAATTGTCTTCCCTAGCACAAATATTTCATACTGATACCCTTGCTTTCATAATAAATCTTTGTGGGTCACATATTATGTAATCTATTCCTGGATTATATTCACTCCTATTCTATTCCAAACTTAATATTTATTAACCTAAAATCATTATTCCTAAGAAAGAGTAAACTTAATGAGATTTAATATAATTGGAGAAAAACTTAGAATGCAGTAGAAAAAGTTATTTAGAATTATCTGGAAGTTAAAAATAACCAGACAGAGAAAAAGACAGTCAAACTCTTATATGAATTCTCGATATCTAAAAAATGTTTAGGCTGGGGAAGGTGAGATGGGGAAGATCTTTCTCTCTCTAACTGTGATACTCATACATTTTTTTCCCCCTCTTCTTGCTTAAATTCTTCCTTTCCCATTTGTCAAGTGCGTATTCAGAATGTCACATGGAAGGCTGAAATGTTTGTCTGAGATTAGTCTGTGCAAGGCAAAGTGAATACTGGATTACTTTCTAAATACATTGGAGTTCGAACTTTAGAGAAAGTGATATAAAATTCAGTTGAACATGTACTATGCATTATGCTAAGCAAACTTAACAATACATAATCTTTATCAAACACTCCTTTTTATGCAGGAGCATGTATAGTTGACTGATGGAGATCCATGTGCCTTTTATCAATGCGTTTTTTCTTTGCTTTAAAATAGGGACCAATTTGTTCTAGCAGGTGCTAAAATTATTTTCATAAAGATACACCAAAGTAATTGGTTTCCTAACAGACTTCTCAAGATATACCATGATTTTATGATGGTGAGCAAGTGTTCAGTCACTCCTTTCCTTCTTCTCAGTCTTCTTGTTTATTTTTGCTTAGGATGCTGATTTTTGAGCAGGCTTTCATGGAAATGTGTGACAAAACTCTTCTTTGTTCTCCTTTCTACTGATTCTAGATACTTGCTGCAGGAAAGTTTAGGATCACAGGTTCATAGAATAACTGAGGGTGGAAGGGACCCCAGGAGGTTTTGAGTCCAACCTCTTGCTCAAAGCAGAGTCAGCTGTGACGTCAGACCAGGTGGCTCAGGATTTTATCCGGTTGGTCTTGAAAACCTTCAAGGACAGAGACTGCACATCATCTCTGGGCAACCTGTTCCAATGCTTGATCATCCTTATCACTTCCTTATGTTCCTCTCTGTTTCAACTCGTGCCTGTTGTCTCTCATCCTGCCACCATGTACCACCATGAAAAGCCTCTCTCCGTCTTCTCAGTAACCTCCTCACTGGAAGATGGTATTAGGTCTGTCCAAAATGTCTCTTCTTCAAGATAAACAAGCCGTGTTCCCTCAGCCTCTCCTCACAGTGCAAGTGCTCCAGCATCCTAGCCATCTTAGTGGCCCTCTGCTGAACTAGATCTTGTTGCTCAACATCTTTCTTGAGTTGAAGGGTCTGAAACTGGATATGCTATTCTAGATGTGGTCTAACAAGTGCCTAGAACAGAGGGATAATCCCTTCAATCTGGTGGCTGTGTTCCTGTTAATAAGCAGAGGACGCTGTTAGTCTTTGCTGCCAGGGCACACTGCTGGCTCATATTCAGTTTGTTTTCCACCAGGACCCCCAGGGTGTTTTCTGCAGAGCTTCTCCTCAATCAGTTAGTTCCTACCCAGGTGCAGGACTTGGCATTTGTTCTTGTCCATTTTCATAAGGTTCCCATTGGCCCATTCCTCCAGCCTGTCTAGGTCCCTCTGGATGGCAGCTTTCCTGACACCATCCCTACATGCCTAAGCAATGTTCCTAAATTCTTCCTTTTTTGCCTGTCCCTGCTTCCAGCCTCTGAATACTGCCTTTTTTGCTTTGGCACTCAACCATGAGTTCCCTGCTTAGCCCAGCCTTATCTTCTGATACACCTGTTTGTTTTCCTGAGTACCAGGACGAACTGTTCTTGTGCTTGGAGTTTGGGTTAATTTCCTTTGATCACAGAACAGTTAATCTGGTCACAGGTTTGCTTATATTATCCAGCTTTTCAGTGTTGCAGATTTCAGGCCTGGCTATAGGAGGTACTTTGTTTGGGACTCATTTAAGATTGTTTAAATTCAACTTTTAATTGTTTTTAACTTTCTGAAGTAGTTGTTTTTATCATGAAAATTTCTAACCTTTCTGAATTCAACATTTTCTTGTAATTTTTGAAGAAGCACTTCAGTAATATTTCAGTGAGGATAGAGATTAAAAATATGCTTTTCTTTTTGAAGAAGAAATACTTTGTAACCTCTGAACTCTTCAAAAGAACCTCTGAACCTCTGAACTCTTCCAAAAAATAATGTTTGGAAATTGCCATTTGACATGTAAAATTGCTGTTATACTAACCAAATTTGTAAAAAGATAATTTCTTCCCTCGGCAAACAGAGTTTTGAAGAGAATTATGATATGTGGGAGTGAGTAGAGGTTTATAATTGCATACATTTAGCTTAGGTACCTAAGGTAAAGTCTGGGATACTCATACAGTTAATACAAAAGGAGAAGTTCTTCCAGAGCATGATTCACCTGCCTGTTAGGCTTCTACTCTGATTCATTCCCTGAAGGATCCTGTCTCTACTCATTCTCTACATAAGGACGTTAAAAAAACTAGCTTCCTAAGTTAGTTACCTACCATTACTCAGTGTGACTCTCTTTCAGTAACATACCCAGTTGAGCATATAGTAGAGCAGATACCCACTTCTTCCTAATTAAGGCAGACAGCAAAATTGCAATTTAGTCCTGAAGACATTCTTGCCTAAAGTTACTAAGTAACTTAATTAGATGTAAGAGTATTTATATGTGTGCTATTATTACTGAGAAAAGGATTTCACAGTGAGGCAGAAATAGGAGAGCACACTTGGTTTTAAACTGTGGATTTCCTGGCTTTTGAATATTTCATTTTGTGAACCAAGAAATGAATTCTGCCCTCTCTACTTCTACTAATAACTTATCTATTCTGTCCTACAAACTTCCTTTTGTCCTATAAAATTCAACAGTACCACACTAAGTGATGGAGTGGCAAAATTAAGATTTTACTTTCCAATTGCTATAGGAGAGTTCCACTAATGTCATCATTAACCTAAGCTGATCGTTGACTTTTCAAGAATAATTTTGAAAGACATACAATGAAATGAATCCTCTAATATTCTTCTAGAAGAAGCAGAAGTTTGCTATAAGTCAACTCTTTGAGGGCAAAGTGGGTTTGTGCACTCACAGGGTAAGTTTTATCACTGAAGCAAAAATTCTGGGACTACATGTCACAGAGTTTAATGTAAATTTACTTTTAAAAGAGTAGAAACATTTCACTTATTGCAAAAATTCTGATAATTTAGGTAGTACAGTTCCAGTAATACATTCAGGAAACTCTAGATTACAATTTATACTTCTGGTCCGATGGCTGAGTATACATTTATGATTTAGAGGATTCGCAATCACAGCAGAGCCATTTTTCAGTTCACTGCTCTTTCTGTTGTAAATATAACCTGTCTTTCTTTCATTTCCTGACACTAGTGTTAAAGGAATTTAAATTAATTATCAGCAGCTTTTGGTGAAGAAGTGCAAAGACATATTAAATTGTTAATTTCTTTGGATGTCTATAATAAAGTGTGAAGATAAATAAAGAGCTAAGTTAGTTACTAGGCAAGTACAACCTAACCTTTCAGAACATGGCCTGATTCTTTCCTCAGTGAGTGGCTGTTTGGTATTATGAAATTAAAAAGTGGTAAATTTCCATTCAATCAGACAATTACAACAAGTTTAGTTTTCTTTTTCATTTACTTTAATTTCATTTTTTATTTATTTAATTTACTTCAATGGAGATGACTTCTGGTGTACACTGTTAGAATAGGAATATATCCACTTGTCATGAATGTCTAGAAATGTGTAAAAGATGTAGTAATCACCTTCTCCTGACCCTCTCCTTTGTTATAATATAGAGTTAATACACAGAGAGAGATTTGGTCATTGAGGAAAAATAATGTTACTTTCTTTAGCTTTAAATACTAGTCATGTTTCATTATCTTAAAAAGTTACATTTTCTAGGTTCACTGTTGCACTCACTTTCTTTCCAACAAACCTAATAACGAAATTCCCATGAACTTAAACAGGATGGGAACCAGACCAATGCAAAAACTCTGAAAATATTATTATTATGTTGTAACTTACTCTTTTTATCTCTCTTGGCTTGAAGCACAGTGTAAAGAATGATTTATTAAGTATTTTCAAACTCAGATTGCAGTTAGGTACCTGAATACCAATTCTGGAAAGCAAAATATAAAACTTAACAATGTATTTTTAGTTTTATAATTTGGAAAATCAGTCCCCAAACAACAGTATCTAAAGCAATATTCCCACTCATCTGACATCTCTTTCTTACCTGTGCAAAGCTGGCTTGCTGGTCCTTTGTAACAATTATTTTATATATGAAACATACAAATTATTTTATATGAAACATATCCCAACTGGCCTTTTTTTTGGCGGGGAGGGGGGCAGGGTTGGATATTATAAAGTATTCCTGTGAAGCCCTTGTGTTGAAACCATGGCCTCCTGATAAGGTGCTCTTATTTATTTATTTATTTATTAGAAAGCTTTCAGCAGAAATGAATAGGACAGATTTCAAATGCAGCTTATTAAGAATGATATCTCTAGTGGGACAAGATAAGTGCTCTTGAATCTGATGAATTCCTCTGTGGATGAGAAGAGATGAACTTGGCTTCCCTGCATAATGGTCTCTTTCAGGATTACCCAGTTTTCCAATCTATTTCTTTAACAGTCTCAGACAAGTAAAGGAAACTACATGGACTGCAGTACATCAGAACACTGATAATATGCAAGTAACATGTCTAATTGGCCTTTCATGTTCCATGTCTTATTATTTAGAATAGACACAGGTGATTAAAAGTTAAGTATGTGCTGAGTTAATACTTGAACTGTAAAGAAGCATTTTCAGGAATGCAAATTGTTTACTTTGTGTGGATGCCACCGGGTGTGAGAGGAGGTCTCAATAACTATAAACAGCTTATGCGTTATGGCCACCAGCTTTGTTTGTATAACAGCCCCACTGTCATTATAAAATCTGTTGCAGCTTTCATAACTGTCTCTTTTCTGGACCTTCACCAGACTGCTGTGTCTGGGACTCATGCCACGAGCTTTTGTACACATAGTTTTGTTTGATTAGAGGAATCTGTGCCCTTTATCTTGGCTTCTAAAATATTTCTTATGCATCAGCTATCTATTACAATTTTGTGCCTATGAGGCCTTACTGCACTTCCTCTTCAGGTAGGCAATTTCAGTACAGATCTTCTAACAGATTTCCTTGAGTTCAACCTTGAAAGCACTCTGAAGCATACTTCACCTTCAGAAGTTTGTCTTTAGGCTTCTTTTAAGTCCTCCAGTCCTCAGTGAATAAGGTAGATGTGGGTGCATCATTTACTTCATTCCTAAGAAAGATGACATTTGATTCAGGAAGAAGACTGGTGTCTGTCTGCTGACTCTTGATTCTCTGTTCTACTGCCCTACAAGTATGTCTTAGCCTAGAATGTATGAGAGAGAAAAACCATGCTGACTTGGCACTATAATGATTTTTTGTATCAAATTTTCAAATAAATGCTTTAGTGTTGCCATCTGAGCAGCAATATTAATCATTACCTGCACTTCTTCACAGTTTTCTTTAATAAATCTTGTTAATAATTAATGTCATTCTTTCGATAACTCCAAGATAAGCTAGGAAAGATTTAATAACTTTTCTCCAAATGACCTACAAAGGTCTCAAAATCTATTATAATAATTAATGCTTAGCTGTGAAGTTGAACATATTTCACATTGTTTTTTAATGTGTACTTTGATAAATATTGTTTATAATACCAGTGATTAATCAGTGTTATAACTATATGTCCATGTGCATAAAGGGGAAGGTCTCTAAGTGAATTTAAACTTTGCTTTTATTGGAGCTAGATACGAGAAACTGTACTGTATATCAGGTAAAGGGCAAGAATATTCAGTAGAACTGCCTTCAGAGCAAACTGACACCATAGCAATGACATATTTGTATCTCTAGGGCTGAAGTTTCACTATTATGATGATATAGGATGCACTCCAGGGCAGTATTCACAGAAATGCATGAATGTGATATGGCTTTCCAAATAGGGCTGCTAAAATTAGTGGTGCAGCTCATCATACTGCTACTATAATTGTCTTTTGAGTAGGATTCCTAACCTAAGATTATGCAGTTGTGCCACTCAAAAGAAGGTAGTTCCTTGATCTAATTCTAATTGTAGATACATACATCTCTAGGGTACTTACTCTTCATCTCTAGGGTAGAATTCATTTTTCTCACTAATGTAGTTTTCTTTATGTCAAAATCTTTTTGAAAATAACGAATACACCAATAATATCATTAAACGCTCTTCTCATTCATTCCAGTATGAGAATTCCAGATGTGCCCTTGTTTAAAATGTGTATTTAAAATGATATAGAATGGCAACTATCACTGACATAACTCAGTGATCATTTATTTCAAATCAGTGACTCCTGAAGTATTTACAATCCTTAATATCTGATGCAACAGTTTAGGACACAAGTCTGTTTTGATAATGTTTTAAAACAATTATTATCTTGTAAAAGAACTGTGCTTTTCTTAAAACTATTGTTAAGGTGTGCATTATGGTAGGCTTCCAGACATTGAGGCTAGAACTATATTCATGATAAAATCTTCATCATCATTTTCCTGTAATTTAGCTTCCACTATTAAATTCTAGCTTTTGCTCTTTATTACAAAAAAATAATAGTAAAAACAAAGTATTGCCTCTAGAAAGATTTGTTATCACACATTTATCTCCCTCTGAGGAAAGTTAACGTCTTCAGGACATGACTACCACTTCAGAATAAAGATCCAGCTCCAAGGTAGCATCTGAGTTAGTTAGAAAAAAATCACAACGTTATCATGCAACAATTTTTCTTTAGGACAAAGCTAAGTGAGCTTTCAGTCTGCAAGATAAAACTTGTCTAAACCACAATTCTTAATATTGGAATTATACGCCAATAGAAACTCTTCCTGGGAATTCCTAACCTCATAAAGGTCACTTGTGAAGACATACTATGCATTAAAATTATTTAAACCTAATGCCTTTGTGGTCTTATTCTAAAGTATGAAATTCTGAAAGAGATTAAAGATTCTTCAGATTTTATTTTGAGACTTGTTATTCTAGGGAATTGACAACTTCTGAGACAGCTGTCATAGTGCCATGGAGCACATCAATAAACCTCCAGATACTCTTAAGATCCACACTATTCACATGAACCATAAGTGAACCGGCAAGGAGAAAAGGAGACTTAAGTGTTCCCTTAATTTTTTTTTCTAATTTCTAAAAGCAAACAGAGTATTTCAGAAAGTACAATTACAATTTACTAATACTTTCTTTCATATTGTTTTTTCTGAATTTCTTAACTGTAATTTTATACTTCTCCATTTGTTGCATGTGGTGTTATTGAGATGCTATCTAATCATAATGGTGTTTTTTAAGATCTGAAAGTTGCTGATGCTTTTTCAGTCTGAAATGCTGTATTAATTTAAAATAGTGTATTTTTCTAGTTCTATCTATTGGTTGAAAAGAAGAAATTAACTCACCCTAGAAACCTTGCCTCACATACACTATACAATAGTAAAAGTTGCTTTTGAGGCTTTTCTAGCCTGATCAAAACCAGAAAGTTTATTTGCATTATGGTATTACCTAAAGATCTCACAAAGTTTCCCTGTCTCGTAAGCATGATACATAACATGGACATAATTAAAATACAGTTAATTTCTCTCTCTGGAAGAGCTTAATATGGGAAGAAGCACTTGATTTACACTGGCTAAGAGGAAGGTGATTTCAATTTTTTAGTGCCAGGGTAGCTGGCAAAAGACTGCTCAAGTCAGGATGCCTCCAACAGGTGAATGCAGCCAGGGAAGTGCGCATGGGATGTGGCTATGGAGGATCCTCTTTTACCCCTCCTGGGAAACCTGCATGCTCGATCACCTCCCTGAAATGCCTGTACACCAATGCACGCAGCTTGGGGAACAAACAGGAAGAACTAGAGATCTGTGTGCGGTCGCAGGGCCATGATCTCATTGCCATTACAGAGACATGGTGGGATAGCTCGCATGACTGGAGTGCTGTCAGGGATGGCTACGTGCTTTTTAGGAAAGACAGGCCAGGAAAGCGAGGTGGTGGAGTTGCTCTTTATGTGAGAGAGCAACTGGAATGTATTGAGCTGTGCCTAGGGGTGGATGAAGAGCGAGTCGAGAGCTTATGGGTAAGGATTAAAGGGCAGGCTAGCATGGGTGACACTGTTGTGGGTGTTTACTACAGGCCACCTGATCAGGATGAGGAAGTCGATGAGGCCTTCTACAGACAGCTGGAAGTAGCCTCACGATCCCAGGCCCTGGTTCTCATGGGGGACTTCAACCACCCCGATATCTGCTGGAAAGACAACACAGCTAGGCACAAACAGTCCTGGAGGTTCCTGCAGAGCATTGGTGACAACTTCTTGACACAGGTGGTGGAGGAGCCAACAAGGAGAGGTGTGCTGCTGGACCTCGTACTAACAAACAAAGAAGGACTGGTGGAAGATGTGAAGGTCGGGGGCTGCCTTGGCTGCAGTGACCATGAGATGGTGGAGTTCAGGATCCTGCGAGGAGGCAGCAGGGCACCAAGTAGGATCGCAACCCTGGACTTCAGGAGAGCAAACTTTGGCCTCTTCAGGGACCTACTTGGAGGAATCCCATGGGTTAGGGCCCTAGAAGGAAGGGGCGTTCAAGAGAGCTGGTTAATATTCAAACATCACTTCCTCCAGGCTCAAGAGCGGTGCATCCCTATGAGTAGGAAGTCAAGCAAAGGAGGCAAGAGACCTGCATGGATGAGCAAGGAGCTCCTGGCAAAACTCAACCAGAAGAAGGAAGTCTACAGAAAGTGGAAAGGGGGACAGGCCACTTGGGAGGAATATAGGAACGTTGTCAGAGTAGGCAGGGATGCGACGAGGAAGGCTAAGGCCCGTTTGGAATTAAATCTGGCGAGAGATGTCAAGGACAGCAAGAAGGGCTTCTTCAAATACATCAGCAGTAAGAGGAAGACTAGGGAAAATGTGGGGCCTTTGCTGAATGGGGTGGGTGCCCTGGTGACGAAGGATGCAGAGAAGGCAGAGTTACTGAATGCCTTCTTTGCTTCAGTCTTTACTGGTCAGGCCAGCCCTCAGGAACCCCAGACCCTGGAGGCAAGAGGGAAAGTCTGGAGGAAGGAAGACTTTCCCTTGGTGGAGGAGGAGTGGGTTAGAGATCATTTAAGCAAACTTGACACCCACAAATCCATGGGCCCTGATGGGATGCACCCACGAATGCTGAGGGAGCTGGCGGATGTCATTGCTAAGCCACTCTCCATCATCTTTGAAAGGTCATGGAGGACAGGAGAGGTGCCCGAGGACTGGAAGAAGGCCAGTGTCACCCCAGTCTTCAAAAAGGGCAAGAAGGAGGACCCAGGGAACTACAGCCAGTCAGCCTCACCTCCATCCCTGGAAAGGTAATGGAGCAGCTCATCCTGGAGGCCATCTCCACGCATGTGGAGGACAAGAAGGTGATCAGGAGTAGTCAGCATGGCTTCACCAAGGGGAAATCATGCCTAACCAATCTGATAGCCTTCTAGGATGGAATGACTGGCTGGGTAGATGAGGCGAGAGCAGTGGATGTTGTGAATGTTGTCTTCCTTGACTTCAGCAAGGCTTTTGACACTGTCTCCCATAACATCCTCATAGACAAGCTCAGGAAGTGTGGGCTAGATGAGTGGACAGTGAGGTGGATTGAGAACTGGCTGAATGGCAGAGCTCAGAGAGTTGTGATCAGTGGCGCAGAGTCTAGCTGGAGGCCTGTAGCTAGCGGTGTCCCCCAGGGGTCAGTCCTGGGTCCAGTCTTGTTCAACTTCTTCATCAATGACCTGGATGAAGGCACAGAGTGCACCCTCAGCAAGTTTGCTGACGATACAAAACTGGGAGGAGTGGCTGATACGCCAGAGGGCTGTGCTGCCATTCAGAAAGACCTGGACAGGCTGGAGAGGTGGGCAGAGAGGAACCTCATGAAGTTCAACAAAGGGAAGTGCAGGGTCCTGCACCTGGGGAGGAATAACCCCAAGCACCAGTACAGGTTGGGGGTTGACCTGCTGGAAAGCAGCTCTGCTGAGAAGGACCTGGGAGTGCTGGTGGACACCAAGTTAAGCATGAGGCAGCAATGTGCCCTTGTGGCCAAGAAGGCCAATGGTATCCTGGGGTGCATCAGGAAGAGTGTTGCCAGCAGGTCGAGGGAGGTGATTCTCCCCCTCTACTCAGCCCTGCTGAGGCCACATCTAGAGTACTGCGTCCAGTTCCGGGCTCCCCAGTACAAGAGGGATGTGGCACTACTGGAGCAAGTCCAGCGAAGGGCTACAAAGATGATTAGGGGACTGGAGCATCTCTCTTATGAGGAAAGGCTGAGAGAGCTGGGCCTGTTTAGCCTGCAGAAGAGAAGGCTGAGGGGGGATCTTATTAATGTGTACAAATATCTTAAGGGAGGGTGTCAAGAGGATGGGACCAGACTCTTTTCAGTGGTGCCGAGCGACAGGACGCGAGGCAATGGGCACAAACTGAAACACAGACACTTCCATCTGAACATGAGGAAAAACTTTTTCACTGTGAGGGTGACAGAGCACTGGAACAGGTTGCCCAGAGAGGTGGTGGAGTCTCCTTCTCTGGAGATATTCAAAATGCGCCTGGATGCAATCCTGTGCAATGTGCTCTAGGTGACCCTGCTTGAGCAGGGGGGTTGGACTAGATGATCTCCAGAGGTCCCTTCCAACCTCAGCGATTCTGTGATTCTGTGATTCTGTAATTTGCAAGCATACTCATGCTGTGTATAAATCAACAGTTATCCATTTCCAGAACTTTCTCTATAGCGGTTATTTTGCTGTGAAACCTGTAATTTTGGGAGGGATAAAGACTTTGTATTGAATTCTCCCTATTTTAACATTTCCTGGATCTTTGCATGTAACTAGTGACTCAGTAAAATCCCAGATCTGTTTCATAAATTATCCATGAAGAAATTCAGCCAGTCTGCCATGTTTAATGTCTCAAGGAGTGTATTTCCTTGGTAAACCTTACCAGAAAGTGGGAAGTGGGATCCCTGTAAAACACTGCAAATTCTAAGCAACTGTATTTGATTTTCCTTAACTTGCAATTTAAATTCTAAAAGCAAATACATTTAAAGTGATGACGTGTGGTATGTGTCAAGGGTACATATCTGATGATGTTCTGATCTGTTGATGTCCTTTTCAACTATTAAAGCAATTGATTTGTGTTTAAATTCTAACTCGTGCTAGTTATTTGAGACCTATTTTCCTCTTTTCATCCTGAAGTGGTAAGGGCACTAGCTGGAGAGAGGATTTTATCTACTGTGCCTCTATATTTTGGAGAGACAATATCCCTTGATCTGGAGGAGTAAGGTAGGATTATGCTTTATTAAATTTCTCTTCACTGAAGACAGAAAGTTCTTAGCAAGAATTCTATTTCTGTTTATATTGTTTTCTTTTTATCTCATCTTCTCCTTTGCTCAAGTTGTTTTCTCACTGTAATTTTTTTGCTTAACATCTCAGAAGTTGGAGGTAATGTTGATAAAATAGGAAACAAAACAATAAGATTACCAATATTGTTGGAATTGTAGAGTTTCTCTTTCCTACAGTTGTTCTATGGTGCTTTTTTATGAGTATCTCATTTGAAGTGAGTTGCTGATTGTATTTGGAACTATAGCATTCTTAATTAAAAGATTTTGTGACAAAGATATTAGTGGCCAGTACTCCTTTTGGGGAAAGCTTAGTCCCAGTTGGTTACCAGCTGTCCCTGTGTAAAGACAGAACGAAAAGGGTAATGCAGTTTCTATCTTGTCTACTCTTCAAAGGTGTCTATCCACTAACAGTCAAATACATTATCAAGCACAGAATATAGCAGTGTGATTGAACTTTTGAATTGCCTGGTGAGTATGGTATAAGCCAGCTGCATCACCTATGAACGTGTAGGAGAGATAGATGTGTTAGAATAGCAGGTTTTTCATCTTGCTCTTATCTAAAGAATGCTAAAAACTTAAATTCTGCCTTCTGCTCAGGCCCAAATACAGATCATTGTGAATCTGAGTCATGCCTCCTCATTTTTCATTCCTCTTTTCTATTTCCCCTTACCTCCTGAAATATTTGCTTGTTTCATCGGGTTAAGGTTTAAGTGACCTTCTCTGCCTTTTCTTCCATTGTACGGGTGTTGCATGATATTACAGAAAAGAAGAGAACACTGTTGGCACAAACTTTTTGCATCAAAATCAATTTATTTCAGTGAACTTCTGATTGAAGTTTCCCAATAAGGAAAGAATGGGAGCAACTTTTAATATCAAATTATTTTATAGACTAATGAAGAATGTGTATCAGTTCTTGGAGTGCACCTTCTGAAATATAATTCAGAAAACGTGCTGTCTCCCACTGGCAGAGGGGAAAGGATGAGGCCTGGTAGTTTTGACAGTGTACTCTAAGTTAAGCAGAAAGAGTCAGGCAGTCGGCATCTAAGCATCAGCTACCTTGGTGACTGAAAAGTGAATCCACATTACATTCCTTGGGGTTAATCCCCTGATTCTTGCAGTTCCATAAAATGAGGTGGCTCTTTATGATGTCTTGCAGTACCCTTTGCCTGTCCAGGCCCTGAGGGCACTGCCAGACCCCCGTCCCTGCCCATCCCCAGCCCCAGCTCCATCTCAGCCCAGCCCGGGGCTGTCAGTCCCTGTCCCCTGACGCTGTAGCGGTGCCGATTCCAGCCCTGCCACAGCCCTACCTCTGCTCAGCCACAGGTCCCCTGACCCCCACCCTGGCCCCAACCCCGACCTGCGGGTGCCTGCCCAGCCTGGCCTCAGCCTGTCCCTGTCCCCGCAGTGGTGCCTGATGCAGGGGCTGAGGATGCCCCAGCTGCCCCCAGGGCCCTGCTCCCTCAGGGGGAGAGGACGGGCCCTGCACTAGCGGGAGCACCCAGCCCCACGGTGCCCTGACATTGCCTGTCCTTGAGTGAACACAGTAGAAATTAAGTATAGGAAGACATTTAAGCTTTGGCATTATTTGAGTGACAGAGCCTTTCTGGTTTCAAGCTATGCAGATATCTTTTCTGAGTGAAAACACAGCGTGCTTTAACCCACCCCCTGGGGCTGCCAGTGGATGGGGCAGAAAGTGCTTCTGAATGTGGAAGGATGTATATGGCATATACTGATGGAAAGATAGTTGGGGGAACTGGGAGAAAAGTGGGGGAAAGATCTCAGCTAACTGAGAAGCAGTCACTCCCCTGCATTAGTATAAATCTGGATTAGTTCCACTAAAATAACCATTTAGTGTCCTGAACAGTTCACAAAAATATTCTGACCAGCTGGCCAGCCCGAGTCACAAGGAAAGAACTGACCAAGATAAGCATGTAAGCAGTAAGGTTTTTTCTTAGACTGGTCTGAGGCAAGACGAGAGATACACACAGAACAATGACTCTACACTGTTTCTGAGTGGCAAGGTAATACATCACTGAGCTAATAAAATGGATGCTGGAGCGTGATTTTTTCCAGGTAACTTTATTATATTCTGATGTTTACTTTCAACTAAAATTAAATATTAAAGTATGTCTTTGTAATTATGTTGCCTGCCCTACTAGAGTGGAAAGTGTACTGTATGTATAAAATATTAAACCTTTACTCTTCATTTGGGGAGCAGGCAGAAGCAAGGAAAAAGAGAGTACCTATAGTATGTAGTAGTACCTATAGTATGCAACTTTTCTGCTTTTAGAAGTTTTGGCAACAAAATGAGAAGAGTGAATTACATTTATTCATTTTACTTTCCTTATAGAAACAAGTATTAGATAATAACAAAATTTTGCTTTAATTGGGAATTAGTGTGAAATGGGGATGTGGTTACATTGATTTAAATTAAGCTATTCTTCATTTATAGTCTTGTAGCTTAAAATAAAGATGACCCAGTTTATGCATTGTGTTACTGCACTGTGTTTTTCCCCTTAGTCACATTGCTTATCTTTATCAGCGGGATTAGGATTAGGTGGTCCGTGTACCTTTATAAGATTCTTGTATCCATTAAATTAAGCCAAGTTTAGGCTCACAAACATTTAATTTTAAGTCTTCTTTTTAAGACTGACATTGATACCCAAGTCTAAAACAAAACGTGCACAAGGTATTTGAGGTCTCTTTTGTATTTTCCAGGAGTGTACAGGAGCAGGGGTGTGCTCCCAAATTAATTGTATTGATTCTGAAAGTTGGTCCAAGTATGTAAATTCTAGGTTGAAAGCTTAAGTGGAAAGGGAAATTCTCACTGAATGAAGTTTAGGCAGAGTGGATCCTGGGAGAAGGAGCGGTTACAGCAAGAGAAAAGTTTGCTAGAGGCAGTTTTTAGCATCTGGTTCTGTTACAGTTAGCTGCTTTTAGGACAGCCTTGGCTAGGAAATCAAGGATCTTGTTCCCTGGTTTACCTTGTATTGCAAGCCTGAGTTGGTCACTATGCTGCTCTAACTTTAGCTGGAGGTCCAAGCTTGTAGAAGCTGGTCCAGACTGGGAGGGAAAAAAAGTGCTTGCAGCTGATTTTCATATCTTTTCAGAGCAAGGTTGTAATGGCCAAGACTGGGTTTTCTGGCCCCATTTAGTTATTCTTTGACATCTTGGAATTCCTATACTGCCCTCTTCATTACTTTGTTTCTTTTTTTTCAAATTATTGGATTTCCTGCTGTATTTACATACTGTCCTAAACAGAGTATTTGAAATACTTTTTTGTATTTCTACACAAATCAGACTTTTCTAAAGTTTATTCTATCAGAAATTCAGGTTCAACTTAAGATGAATGAAAATGCTACAGTGTGAGCACATTTTTTCTATATAGCAGAACTGTGCAGCAGTATCTTTTCTCCACGACTACAGAATCCCAGATCACAAGTCTGATTGCGCTTAGCTGCACAGAGTTTTAGGGAAGCACCTGCTTTGCCTTACTGAGTCATAAAAGAGGCTTAGAGAAGTAACAATAGACTCTAGGGGTTGCGTTTTCTCTTTTCTTGTTCTTAGTATCAGTTGCTGTCTTTCTTATGCCGAATCCTTCAAGAGATATTTTAATTGCTACTCTGTAGCTGGAGGTAAAGAAAAGGTTGGTATGGGGAAAATGAACATCGATATGTTATCTATGGACTTCAGCTTGAGTGACAAAGAAATGTAGCAGTGAATACACATTTTGGAATGCCTTGTCTTTGATGTAAATGCAAAAATCTATATAGCTGGTGCATAGTTATGCAAAAAAAAACCCCATAAATTTAAAAAATGAAAAAAAGTCTCCATAACACTATTAATCCTGTTTCTTCTAAAATCTCTTCTAAGTTAGCACTTCATTTTAACTTTCTGGTATATTTTGGCCAATTTTTTATCACCAAAGAGGGCATGTTAACTAACAGTATAGTTGGAGTGCTGTATTTGTTTGTTTCCTGGGGTTTATTTGTTCATTTCTCCTAGGAGAGACTGCTCCTCCATGATTATTATTATATATTCATTCCATCACACCAAGTTTCTGTGCCCTCTCCCATGAAACAGGAAACTGAAGCCCTGGAGCCAAGTCTTTCAGCTTCACAGCATTGAGCTTAGAAACCTTAAGAATATCTATTTTGTAATTATTGCTATGTCTTCATAAAAACATTTTGTTATGATCTAGAATTTCTTTCAAAAACTGATTTTTTTTAAATGTGAAGTCCTAAGTTTTAAACAGTTATATATCCTAGATCTTATAATAACAAAAATAATAATTTAAACAAGGAACAAACACATAAATAAGATAGATATACAGTAAAGGGAGAAGGGGGGGGGAAACAGTGCTTTTTCTGGAGAAACTTTTCATTAGTTTTCCTGAATGACCAGTGACTATGGAATGCCTTAAGTCTGAGCTGTCAATCTGAGATAATTTATTAACGTAATGCAATTTTCTGAGTTTATATATTTTTTAAAGTAATGTCCATTTACATTATGTTAAATTGAGCAACATGAAGCAAAAGAACTCCAAATCAGAAGATACAGCAAAAACCATTGTAACCATATTTGTACATAAAACAAAGTTTGTTTAAAAAAAGAACTGCCTGACAAAGTAAGGAAAAGTATACATAACATTTCTGAAAGAGTGAAAAATCAAACAGAATGTTTAAGTATTTCTTCATTGTTACATCTGAGGAAATTATATTGAAGGGAAAAAACATATTACAATGTTCCTTTGTTAAATTTCATCCAGTAATCTCCATAGATTCTAAAACATATCAGCTAAACTTGACAGGCTCCTATGTTTCTTACTTGTTTCTTACCCTTTTTCCAAGGGTTGTCAAACAGTTTAAACCTATAGTTTAGAATAGTTATTACTTGTTATTAAAAAATTGGTGAAATATAATCCTCTTATTAATATTGATTAAAAGAATAATTGATTTCAGGATGCACAACATGCTTGGATTCCTCTGGAAATACTAGCATAAACAACTATGAAACAAAGTCCTGAAAGATAAGAAAAAATTACAAAGGCCAACCAGTAGTGGTGTCTTTATTATTTATGCTAGTTTGCAAGTAGCATTTTGGTCTTTGAATAATTATTAAATGTCTTTTTTTGGTGTCTGTTAGTATATTCTCTAGACATTCTATTCCTTAATCTCCCCTCTGCTTTTAAAGCGTACAGCTAGCATGTTTCAGCTAACATTTTTAAAAAGGCAAATCTCTGTAATTCTTTTTTTCTACTTCTGAAACATCTTCAGAAGATATGCTTAATGTGGGAACAGTATTCATATATATACATATGATATTAACAACAATAAAAACTTTCCTTCATTTCAATTTGTTTATAAGCTCATTAAACTAATCTCATCAAGTGACATAATGCTTGTATACTAGAATTTCAATGTAATCATATTCAAATTTCTAAATATCTTAATATGATCTTTTAATACATTAGACCCAAAGCGTATGCCTTCACAAGCAGTGTCTGAAAGCTGTCCTGCTTTTTCCTTATGCTCTGTCAGTGTGGTGAATACTTAGTAAGATAGACCTAAAATGAATAGTAATACCTAAGGAAAGATACAGAAGAAAATAGATTCTTGAATGTTTGATTATGATTCCAATGTGGTGGAATACTTTATATGAATAAACTATACATTTGAATCCTTTCATTGGCTATCATATCAGGTGAAACAGCACTTTAATATTCTTTTTTCTACAGCTTTTACGTGTTCTAATACCAGCTATTTGAATTCATATTTTCCAACTGCAGTTAACATTCACTGTAGTAGACACAGTGTATATTAGATTGTTTTACATAACCTGGAACTTGAGTCTATTTTAAACATACTGTGGATGAATTACATTTCTTCGTAATCAAGTAAAAATCAGTTTTATTTGTTAAGTTGCCTGAGCATTTTGTACTGCAGAAAAGTTGAGTTTTTTTATATGAGAAAGAAAGAAAATATTACCTATTTAGTTTTATCTTCAAATTACAATCTGTTATAGCCTAGTGAAGTTACACTGTACTAATTTCTAATTCATCATTAAAATATACATCACTTTTTTCAAAATAATATTAGACCACTGTTAAAATAAGATTCAGTAATTTTACAGCTATGATATTACCTGCAGTAGCAATACACATTTTCTTTACTTCCTAGTCAGAATTTACTACTACATTCTCATTTCTGAGTACTTAAAGCTGGAACACTGCTCTTACAGATGAGGAAAAGCCTAATTCTCCCAGTGAAGATGACAAAATAAAGAAAATATTATCAAAGAAAGAAAGTATTCGTTCTGAAAATGGTATATGATAAAGTCTTACTTATATGGTATTTTAAGACTTATTCAAAAAGGAGAAGACAGTGATATTTATCTCTAAAGCTGTGTTTTTACTACTGCTTTTATATCAGGGTGATCAATAATAGTCATTTCATTGTAAAAGTTTAATAGTAATGTTTCATTATGGCAATGGATGCCCACTTCTGAAAAGAGAGCAGAACAGGAATATAATGTGGAAGCTGATTATTTGTACTGTGATAGTGTCATGAGTTTCATCACTTCTAGGATTTTACAGTGACTTACCTAATGTGCAGTTGCTAAATCATTGTAAAAACCCGCCTAATTTGGAAGTACTCTTTCCTGTGTTGAGAGTCCCATCTGTTTGTCTGATACACTGACTTTTGCAATTAAAAGAGGAAAATTTTGAAATGTTTAATTTACTAGTATATATTTTGTTCTTGTGGTGTTGTACTTTTCATGAACTATAATTAGTTCTGTCACCTTAAACCACTATGATGGGGCCAGAATTTTAGAATCAAACATAAGCTATAAGTTTTCTGTTGGCTTGCTTGGGAACAGGAAGAGACACATCTGGAGTGCTGTGTCCAGTGCTGGGCTCCCCAGTACAAGAACAACATGGAGCTCCTGGAGCGAGTCCAGCAAAGGGCCACTAAGATGATTAAGGGACTGGAGCATCTCTTGTAAGAGGAGAAGCTGAGAGAGCTGGGACTGTTCAACCTGGAGAGGAGAAAGCTCAAGGGGGTTTACCAATGTTTATAAATATCTGATAGGAGGCTGTAAAGAAGACAGGGCCAGACTCTTCTTGGCTGTGCCCAGAGACAAGACAAGGGGCAAAGCACACAAACTGAAACACAGGAAATTCCATCTGAACATAAGAAAACATTTCTTCACTCTGAGGGTAACTGAGCACTGGAATAGTTGCCCAGAGAGGTTGTGGAGTCTGCATCCTTGGAGATATTCAAAACCTGACTGGATATGGTCCTGGGCAACTTGCTGTAGCTGACCCTGCTTTGAGCAGGGGAGTTGGACCATGATCTCCAGAGGTGCCTTCCAACCTTAGAACGAGAGCAACTGATAAGAGACATGTTGTTGTATTTATCTTTTTGATCAGTTTAGGAGCTTGGAATTTGGGAATGCATGGAAGATGCATCTTCTGGTGGACAAGCATATGTGGACACTATTAGAGACCAAAAGTCCTGAAAGAGTATATGGTACTAGATAACTGGTGTAGTTGTTTTATTACACATAGAGATATTATGAGAGGATTCAGTGTACACATGGGCTAGATGTCGAAGCTGCTATTACAGTAACTGGAAAGTTAATCAACATGGAGCCTGGTGACACTGTTAAGGGACAGTGGAGCTTCAAATTGTGTTCATCTGAAAGCGGACATCTGCTAGCTGATCAGCTGAACAATGCTGAATATATTGACCTAGAGGCAGGATTCAGTTCCATAAGTATAGTCTCCTAGTGTCATTTGAGATATCCCAGGGTTATCTGAAACATCTTCAAGGAGCTGGCTAATTGACATGCAACTTAAGATACAAGTGCCCTTACGGAGAGGCAACTGGAGCCAGACAAGATATCCCAGGCTAACTCAAATGGCACTAGATGCCTACATGCAGGATATTGAATTGAGTCCTGTGTGTCCCTATAACCGAGACACTACGTGTATGACTCTACACCATATGCATTTGTCTGAGAGTTTCTGATGGTAACAACGTTATAGTCATTATGACCTAAAGACACAGGTGAGATCAGGTAGCAAGAATATCTTTTTTCAACTGTAGAAACTAGTAGACCAAAATACACTACCTTTCAGACACAAAATCCTTTCTTTGGATCATTGCTTTGATTTCCTGAACAGAAATGTGCTATTTCGTGCCTGGATGGGTATATAGTTTGCCTGGGTAAGTAGAGTAAATCTGAAATATTTGGAATGTGTGTGCTCAACAGAACGGGTCAGGCACTTCTCAGAAATGCTGGATCTGCAGTTTCAGCTCACAATGCCTGTTGGGCTCCTGCATTAAACTAAGAATTTGTTTGTTCTTTGATATGAGACTGTTTGGCACTTCATATTCTAAAGAATTAAAGTCTTCCTTTGACAGTGTCTTTAAGCACTGCTTTTCCAAAATGGCAGTAGCCAATACAGCCAATGAACCTTCCAAAAGCCAAAGTAACTCTTCATTTGGTGAGCAATATAAACTACAGTTTTTACATAGAGAGGTTAGAGATTACTGAAATTTTGTATTTTGCTCTTTTGTGCAGACCTTTATCTTTCTACAGAGTGTAATCTTTGTATCAAACTCCTCTAAACTGGAATCAAAAACAGTAACCAGTGTTCCCTGCACTAGAGCAGATTTCAAAGCAATCCAAATAAGAATATGCATTTTAGAAAAGCATAGGCAGTTTTTAAAAGGAAGTGCTGCTCATTCTCCATTATAGGGGGGCAGTGTTTCAGTATAATAGGAGTATGTGTGCACCTAAACAGGTTGATTCAGCATGCAGTAAGATGTCAGTAGTATGGGCTGCTGTCAGACTGCTATCTGCTATCAGCAGTTTATGATCATTTACACTGCTGAAATGCTAGTTTAAAAGCAGTGTGAGTTTACCATACAGCAGAAATATAGTGTGGTGTAGAAATACATGTTGTTCTAAAAATATGAAAAGCTTGTAGAAATTTGTAGAAAAGTTACAGGGCTTGACTATTTCTCATATAATTCCTACAGACTATGTACAACTTAAGACACCAGTCTAAAGAGTTACCTTTCTTGTTGGAGTAGATTGACTCTGGTTTTCTTGCTGTTCAACCTATTTGGTGCTTGGTCAGTAAGCCAGTAGCTGATTGGTTATCCTGGCCCCACTTCTTTCTCCTTTTGAAGGATCAGGGAGGAGAGAGATAAGAAGGAAGGGGTTGCCCATGGGTAGCTTACAGGTATGGACAACTTGAAGAGGACAGAGTCGATATTTCTTTAGAAAGAGCTACACAAAAGGAAGCAAGAGGTGCCAAACAGTTGCTGTCCTAGGGTCTTACTAAACACCTTGGGAGAGATGGATAGAAGGAACAGAGAATTCAAAGGAGTAGCAGCTGAAAAAATTGGCTGAAAGAAGTTCCCTAGATTATAAGCAGCAACAAGCCCACATGGGAGAGCCTTCTCAGTACTGGTTGAGGGTTAAGCCTGTCCTGTGTTGCAGTGCTACAGAGCAAGGCATATAGTAGCAAGGGGCATATGGTAGATTAAGCTCTGCCATATATGTAGTGATTGGTATAATATCCTAAGATATTAAAATATTTATGATCAGTTACACTAATAAATTACTTTTATTGTCACCAAGGCTGCAAACAAATATGGATGTGTATTCAGTTATAATGACTTTACAGAATAGTACTTCTCCACACTGAAGAATGCTTTGGGTGGATAGTGCTTCCATTCCCTATTTTAGCATAGATAAGAAGTCCTTAAAACATCCTTCTGAATCTCAAATGTTGCATCAAGCTTTCTTAGCATACTGCTTCTCTTTTTAAAAGAAGATTGGTTCAGTGACACTGACAGTCCAATTATAAATGGTTGAGTACTCTTGGCATTTAGCTGGCAAGGGGAAATGCAACTGATTTTAGTACTTTGGGAGATTCGGAATATATGAATATTCTCTCTTGAAGATCCTTGAGAATCTCTTCTTGAGAATCTCTTCTTGAGAAGTTTGTGTGGTATTCATTTTATCCCTATTTACTTTCCTGTATCGTGGTAATATCGTTATTAGATATCTGAAATGAACTCCCTGGGTTTCATGTAAATCCAGAAGGAAACACGGGCTTTCCATATGAAAGTCTAAGAACAAATGTTGTTTATTACTTTGATTTTTCCCTTCTTACTCTGTAAACAAATCAGGAAATAGCAATTTGGCTCTTTTAAGAGGATCAGTTGATCAAAAAGTCATAAAATAGGAATATCTCTTTAAGGAAATTGCACATAACTGTGTATCAGAATCTGACTTCCTCAGCCTTTCTACCCATCATAAGCAGCTAAATTGCTCTATCCAGTGAAATGCCTACACTCCCCCTTTTCTCACTTGGTACTTGTTCTTTCTTTTTCATTTAAATGAGTTCTGTATTGCTTATGCATGTAATTACTATTTTTTCCTTCCTCTTCCTTTTCACCCAAAAAGCATTGCAACCCAAAAATTAACCTTGAGAGGCTGAGAGAAGCAATGACAGAATTGGTAAATAAAGAGGTCACAAGCTATTTCCATTCAGATTATCAGGAATATGCTTTAAAAAAGAAGAAGAAGAAGAAGAAGAAAGAAAAGAAAAGAAAAGAAAAGAAAAGAAAAGAAAAGAAAAGAAAAGAAAAGAAAAGAAAAGAAAAGAAAAGAAAAGAAAAGAAAAGACCACCGTGGACACTTTGGACAACATTAAAACAATTGAATTAATTAATCATGGAGAAATAACTTTTTTATTTTGAGAAGGGGGGTTATTTATCTCAATTGGTGAAATTTGGTATTTAAAATAATCTTAGTATAAGAAGAGCTGTATTAACAGATGTATTAGAAATACTATAGATTCTCAGGGAGACTATTCTATTATTCATTTTTAATGAAGTTAAGATAGTAGGTACGCAATCTTAGAATATATGTCAACTCTTAATTGGCCCCTTTTGAGTAGGAGTGGGGAGAACACCAGATGACCTCAAGAAGGCTTCCAACCTAAATTATTTTTTATGATCCTAATATATATGGGTCTACTAAGCTCTTAAGGCTGAATATTCTTAACAAAAGATATGAAACTACAATGCCACCTTCAGAGGTACAAAGCAAGCTTTGTAAAATTTTGCTATTGCTTAAGTAAATTCTAATGCTGGTTTCTGTGAGGCATTATTAAACCAGTGTCTCAGGCTGATGCTGGGGCTTCAAATGATATCTTAGACTAAGCTTTTGAACCCTTGGGATCATCAAAGGTAGCATGAAATTCTCAGTTAGGAGCTACTATTAACTTGAATTCTAGTCCCCCCCCCCCCCCCAAGTTTCCAGTCAGTAGATTTATTTACTTATTTAAATTTATTTAATCTATTGATAATTTCTGCAAGATGAAGTTTATGGTGTGTGATTACTCCTCCACTCCCATGAAAACTGCTGCATATATTGCCTTGCTCCAGTGCAGACCTATGCATTAATTAGGACAAAGTGACATGCAGATTATTAAGCAGTTTGTGATTCTTTCTGATGTATTTAGGGGTGACTATGATGGTATAGTCCAAGGGAAGTAAAATACCTAGTACCTTTTGCTCTATAAAAATCTGACACCAAAAGACCCTCTATGATTTCCTCTCTCTCTCTGTACCTGGAACTGTTAGACAAGTTGACCTTCCTAAAGGGATGCTCCTGAAGCAGGCCTTCTTGTTCCAAGTACTGATGAATGGTCACAGCGTGGATCACATCTAATGTCAGAAATAAAATGTTTCAGCTATTACTAGCTTCATATAATGGTAGGGTTATATATAAGTATTGTAATAACTTGACTAATTCTATGCAATATCCAGCATTTCCAAATTATTACGCCGTGAAACTACTGAGGTACTTATGATATTCTTGAAGTAAATTTTATTGCTTATACTTTTCTATCCTACACAGCCATGTCTCATCATCGGCTGCACTTCTTGCCCTAGCATGCTTCTGTTGATAATCAGTCATCTCTTCTTCATCCATCTCTGTCTTTGACATCCCTGCTTTCCAGTTAAACGCGTTTTATTCTTTTCTGCTCCATAGGTATCCCTTCTTCTCTTTATAACATTATATTATTCTTAGCATATTACCAGGGCAAAGCTGCCATACATGCAAATCAGTAAGAGCAGAACACTGTTATTTTGGTTTGAAAGCATTTTACACCTGCTGCACATTCAAATAATACTTTGTCTGGAAAGAATGTCTCTCGGGCACCGTATTCCAGTCCACTAAATCTGAGCTGCACTCTTTCTTTTCAAGTGGCCAGACCATGTCTCTACTACTCCTGCGTGTGACACTGTGATCCAATCCGACTTCAGCTAGACTCATGTATTGCAGCTGTTACCCTCGATTGCCAACCAAAATAACAGACTTGACATGTACAGAGTTTTGCTTTTGGAGCTTGTGGGCAGTAAGAATGTGCAATGACAAAGGAATGATTTATGATTTGTTTGTTTGAAGGAGAATAGCATTCAGTATGTTTATGACACACTGTATTAACCATATCTGGCATTTCAGTGAAGCCTGTAGGTAGATGTGTTGTAGCCTTGCTAAATCCTGTAATTCGTACTACTTTCCATTCTCTTGAGGGACAAAGTGCAGCATAATTCACATTATCCTCACTCTTTCAGTACATCAGATTATAGAATCAGTGAGATGGATCTTTCAGCTGAGAAGTGTGCATTCTTTTTTTTTTTTTTAAATCTTCCTCAAGATTAAGAAAGAATTTTTAATCCTACTGAAGATTAAAAATATTGATACTGAATTATATCTTCACAGCTCCAAAACAGAGGGTATGTTGAACAGAGTTCTGTCTACCTTCATTCTAGGTAGACATTCTTCAGTATTCATTTATAGCACAGATGGCAGCATAATTATGTCAGTTAAAATTTCCATAGAACATAAAACTGGGACAGCCCACAGATACAGAAAAAAAGTATAGGATTTTTAAATAATCTTGAATGAATGCTCTGGAGATGACTAGGATGCTAGTCAATAAAAATAATTGCAAGGTGACATATTTAGAACAATTAGTTACACAAATACAGGGAAATAATACATTGCATAAGCAGGTCTGCAGAAAAGAGTTAAGATGGATCACAAATGAAGCAGGACTCAATGTGGTGTCACCACTGTGGCACACATTGTGATGTAAACAGAAGTAAAGCAAAAAATGTATGTGAATGCTGCTTCAGTTCTTCTTGAGAGCTGTAAGATTCCAGCAAGAAAGAAATGAACCAGTTAGCAAAAGTCCAGTGGAGGGAAACAGGAATGATCAAAAGTAGCAAAAATAAGATCTATGAGGAAAGATAGAATTAATCCTTCTTAACATGCATATGAAGAGACATCTGAGGGAGGCGAATAAGATAATATGGTCTTCAAATATATAAAAAGTTTCTGAAAACAGAAGGGAAATATTCTGCATATTCCTGGTGGATACAATAGGATGTCATGGGCAAACCTTACAGACATGAGGGAAATTTTTCTGATGGTAAGGGAAGTTAAGCAGTGGAAAAAAGGCACAGAGAGGCCTTGGAGTCTCCAGGTGTAGAGTTAATTGAAAACAGGTTGGATAAACATCTCTCAGGAGTGACACAACTACAATTCTGTCCTAAGAGCAGGACATTACCTTTTTCTTCTTTTTGGTCTAAAATTCTAATACTGCTGTACTTTCCACTTTCTGTTTGCTTACGACAGACATTTGCGCCTGGCCAAGGCACAATGTAGCTACATCGACTGCATTAAGCTAGTGGTATCCAGCCTTTCTTATGGAAACACTGAAAGGACATATATTTGACAGTACTCAGCTGCATGTAGTTCTCCCCTATCTTAAGTAGCATAGACCATGACCTACAGGGACCTTATTTGAAGATATCACACTAACAATTTGGCCTTATCTATCTTGTTCATTGTCAAGAAGAGTCTATCCTTGCATGGCAAATAGCTTCTCCTTATTGGATCTGCTCCAAAGGTAAAAGAAAGTCTTGAAATCTCCAGTGAAGTCTCCAGATCTCTCCCAGTGAAGAAGGCAGAGAACCAACAGCTTCATCATGTAGGTTTCATAAGCTCAGTGTTGAGGATGGCACACCCGCTACCTGTCCCAGCAGCTGGGAAGTGGTGGGCATCCTCCTGCTTTCAGAGTGGGACAGGGGAATCCCATCACGTGGGAATACATGTGGGAAAATAAGTGTAGAATTGCTACAAATCAGGACCTGCAGGAGTAGCCAAAGTACTTTGGAATACGTGAAAAAAACTCCTCTTCAGACTTAAAACAAGTCCTGCAAACATGATCTCATAAGAGACCAACCTCTGTAAGTGTGAGAGAATATTTTTTGCCCACACATAAATAACTTTGAACTGAAATACAGGAGAAGAATTGAACATAGATATAAGAGCTATCCATAGGTACATTGCTATCTGTGTTTAACTGCAAGTTATAGAAGTTGGAGTTATGGGCTATCTGTTTTTATCATACTAGAGGTATAACTCTTCTCCAAACACTGACAATTTTCTCATGAAAACTTCTTATTTCAGGCCAAAGGAATTTTTCCTAAAGATTTATTTCATGTCACATAAGGATAAAAGATCTGCACTGAAGATTTTGGAAGACAGATGAATACTTTAAAGGCTAGTACCAGGAGCCTGCTGGTCTGAAGGTAAGTGTGATTGTGCTGTTTTTGCCATCATTATAATCATTGAATCACTGTTCCCAGAAAGTCAGTGCTTTAGCTTGCACAGTCCATAGTTTAATAATGGCTTGAGACAGAAATGGCACTGCAAGCAACATTAAAAGTGCATGTTTTAGCAATGTGTCAAATAGCTCTTGTCAAAGAGGTTATTTTCCCCAAACTGAAAATATCATGACATTTTTTGTTGAGTTAAAGGGCAGAATTCATGTGAATTTTCTTGCAGAACTGTGACACTTTTTGTATTTACAGATATCAAAAATTTTAGTTCAGCATTTTTCCCTTTATTTTAAGTGCCAAGAATAACACTGAGATTAATGCTATTTTTTTATTCTTTTGTCTGCAGAAAAGTCTGCAGTTTTAAATTATAACAAAATAACATGTCGTTTATTTCTTATTACAGATGTTAGTCCTCTGCAGAAAGTAACTTATCTTTAAAAGTGTTCATGATCATAAGAATTAAGCCTTTGCATAGATCTTCTCGTGTTCAACATTTACTATGAGGCTGGAGACTTTCATTAGTATATCATAGTTTTCTCACTCTTTTGTTTTTTATATACAAAGTTAACCACTTCTTGGCAATATTTATTTATTTATATGATTCACCTAAGCAAATATTTGCTTGCTATAATTACAGTACAACAAGTTCTGTAGTGATTACATTAAATATTTCTTAGGATTCCCCCATTTTTTAATGTGATTGGACATTTGAGCATAAATAGGCTATCGCCAATAATCCAGAGATCATTAAGAAGTCAACTGAAAAAATTGATTTTGAAAGCCTTTCAAGTCTCTTGAAAGGTAGTTGCATTTTACTTATATGTTTTCCTAATGATGTTCTATATGACAGACTGTAAAAATATATTGATGAAAGCCAGAATGGGGAAGTAACTTAAGATTTAGATTGCCATATTAATTTGCTGGCATACTGCAATCAGCTTTCAAGTGTATCCCAGCATGATAGATACAAGTTCATTAAAAAATATTTTTAAGAGCACAGCAGTTTTGACTTTGAGAAAGAAAAATTGCAAATATTTTAAATGAATCATCAATTTCTGCAGTCAAAAAGCATTTTCATTCCTAGTTATTAGAGAGAATGTCAGAAAGGTAGCATGTTGATCAGATTAGCACAGAAGCACCACTGCAGAGTATTTAAATAGGAGTACACATAAGCTTTTTGGAACTATAGTCCCTGTGGTCTGTAAAATGGCCATTACAATTCAGCTACGTATTTATAAAGCAGTAGGCTAAAGTGATTTTGCTTCATAAACATTGAGAAAGTAATGTATTACTTTTAGCTAGACCTAGACAGTAGCCATTAGAGACTGCTCTTGTTAATTTTCCTGTTTATTCCATATAGCCAGACAAATAGAAGAATCTGCTTGTGCACACAACTAGATCATACACCTAATATTGTTTACTATAAGCAGATTTTTAGTTCTGCAGGAAGAGAAGCAGGAAAAGCAAGGATCTGAAAAGACTAGTTTAAGGTAAGCACAACACTAAGTCAGAAAATTTTATAGTGACCTGATGCTACTTAACAGAAAGAAAAAAAAAGAAAAGATATTTCTGGTTAGAATTATTTACTCACTTGCTAGAGAAGTTTTGGTTAGCAAGTAAGTACAAGATGAATCTATAATAATGATATAAGTATTTCAACAGGATAATATGTGTTAATGCAAATTTGATGTCTGTTTGGGTACTCTGTAGAGATTAACTGTCTTAAAATACAAATCAAACATTTAGGAGTGCTTGCAAAAATAAATATATTAAAGAAACAAAGCAAGGCATGAGAAGAATATTTACAAGGATAGCTCTCTTGGACCTGCTTTTCTAGAGTGATGCTTGTGAGCACCTCACTGCTTTGTTTCAGTAGACCAGTTTACCCTCGTTTACACTTGTAAATGAGGTTGTAAAGTGAATGCAGTATATATATTGGTCCAGCTGCTTTTGTCCTGTTTTTAATGAGAGATGCCTGCATTAATATTTAGTAATAAAGGAATGATAACTCATGATTATTCTGTTCTGTTGAGTAACCTTTGACTTTCTATTTGCAGGGTGAACAATCAGCAGAGGAGATCAGTAATGTTACAAGAGTTTAACTAACTCTATCCAAATGACCGTTAACTTACTTGTTCTTCTCCTTTGCCTTTTTCTGTGTTTAACAGATCTTTCTGTGTCTTCTTATTCATTTGTAGGATAAACCTTAAAAAGAAAGAAAACCCCTTTATTTCAGTCAAACCCTCTTTTCATTGGAAGCAGTAGTAGGCCTGACAGGAAGAAATATCTCCTACTACGTCTTTTTACCATACTTACTGCAGTGGGCTTCAAGTCCATCTTGAGCCCATAAGCAAAATGTATTTGATGGTAGCTAATGTTATATGGGATACAATCTTTGGCATGCAGAAGAGCTAAAGCATAAAAAAAAAAAAAATCCTGGATAAAAGATGACAATGACTTGCACTGTGTTGAAGCCAGACACCTATCCTGTAAACACAGAGGACTATATTCCCTTGTAAATAAACATACTTTAATAAATAGATGGCTCATGCCTTTTTTTGTTTGAAGAAGGAAATTTCTTTCAGTTCATCTACATTAATGTTGCCTCAAATCCAAGGCATTCAGATGTCCTTTTGAGGACGGTGCTGTTCAAAATGAACTAATGGCATGACTCAAGCAGTCTTGGTGAAGGCAACTTATCATGTAGTAACATATTTCAGTACCTATTCTAGCACTACGGATGTCCCTCTCTAATTCACTCTGATAGGCTGATCCCTCTACAGTGGTATGTTGATTTTGGTAAGTATGTTCCTGGAGTCATCAAAGAGAAAGAACATGTAATGAATAGTGTGACATGTTGTGATGCAATGAATTTTTGGTTAAAGACTTTTCTTTAACTGAATTATTCTATCTTTGCTCTATCCTCTTTAAACAAAAAGAAAGCCAAAGATGGAAATGATGTTCTTAAAAATTCAGATCATGCTGTTAGTATTGTTTCCTTTTATTTCTGATCAGCAAAGTCTCAAGTTTCTCCCTGGAAAAAGTTGACCTATTCTGTCAGTGGAGCATTTTCCTCTAAACAGAACTAAAATTCAAGAATTTTATGGAGAAGCCTGCATTTTCTTCCCTATTGTTCATACAAAGAAAGTTCTAGTCTACAGAACCATCAATCTGACACTTTTATTCAGTATTAAATTCACATAAAAAATAAAGAAAAAATACTGTGTGCTTTCAAAAAGGATGACTATTTCATAAATCAAGAAGTTGGATTTTTTTATTGTTTTTCCAAGGCTGCCTTAAAGGCATTTATTATATGGAAAAAAAAAAAAAAAGTTGTGATATGGCAGATAATAACTTTTTCCCAATAAGGTTTCACAAAAATTTTCTCTTGCAGATTTTGGTTAATCATATAATAGCCAAGCCATCAGTGGATTTAGAAATCTTTAAATTGTCATTGACCGCTAGCCTTTGATTGCATGAAAGGCATCCCCTTCAAAATGTCTCCAATTTATGTAGTAATATGATGACTCATAATAGCTTTTACCACTGAGTAGATGCATCCATAAATTTCTCCTAAGTCAGTGGAGATTGTAAATGTCTTTATGGCCCTAAGTAAATGCACATCTTTTCCCTCTCTTTCAGATTTTTCATTAAATGATTTAAATGAACATTGAAGGATAAGCATTTTACACCCACACAAGGTCTATGAGGGTGATCTAGGCCTCACTGAAATCAGTAAGAGTTTATGGCGGGTTTTTAGTTAGACTACCTCTCTCTACTGCACTTCTGAGTAACCTGTTTTTCTGGTGTCCAGGAACCAGTGAGCAGGAAACAAAAATCACACTGATCTTACTACAGTAAATTTCGTACTTGATGTCTCCTTCAGCCCTGAGGCTGAAGTCAGCTGCATTGCACTTAGTTTAAAATCATCATTCCAGGAACTGCTCTTCCCAAAGATTCTAGATGCAAAATTGTGAACCTTTTGTTATGTTAGTACAGTCCAATGGAACCACAGACTGGGTAAAATAAATCTCTTTCAACCATGCATTAAGCTATCAGTGAGTATCACAGCTGTTTGTGTGTACTATGGTGCAGCACACTGGTACGAACATGCTGATTTAGTGCCAAGGAACAGCCTCTGATGCTTTATAACTGTCCATGTCAAACAGGACGTCTACAACACCCCATAAGTCTGCAGCACTCCTATGAAGAAAAATAAGGTTTTTACAGTCATAATACATAAATGCAAGTGCTGTTCAGCGTTCTTTACGCCTAAAATCATTTACTGTTTGCTCAGTTTGCTCATGGCAGCGTAGATATTTATTTCACTTCTAAAGATAGAATTCTGCACTTGGGGGAAAATGGTATTGACTGTAAGGCAGGCTTTGCAGACATCTAAAAGATAGTTTGAGGCTTGATTATTTCTTCCAAGATCTGAATGCAGTGGCAGACAGGGAGAGTTCCTAGTTGTTCCCTTTTAGCCATCTATTACTCAAGAGAGTTATCCTAGTTTCCCTGTTCTGTCTTTGAAAATCAGTGGGCTTTGGCACAGCTGTAGGGAACACTGTGAATCATTGTATTATATGTTTTTTTTCTTTCATGTACCAGATGAAGGTTTACTGAGATTTGTACCATGAAATCAGTCAACCAATTCACTCTAACGAAATGTATACTTTTTCGTGAATAAAGTCACATTAAGTCTAGATTTCTTTGTTCCCTCCCTGGTTTTGGCCTATGTACATTTTAATGATCTAGTGAACTGAAGTATAATATGATAATGAGACATTGTGAACCCAGATCTTTCCTAGGTTCTCAGCATTTCAGAGACACATGCTAGAGACTTTGATATTAATACCTTTTAAAAGCGCTTAACAATACCTGCTGAATTTTATTTCCAACTGTTATTTAGTAGTTACCACAATGCTGCATAAAATAATAGAGACTGTAGTTCAAGGCTATTTAAAGAGCTCTAGATATTAACTGAAGTACGTTTACTAAGAATGGCTGAATATGATGTCTGGGTTAGAGTTTCATTTACAAAGGACAATAAATTAAATTTTTGCCCATTTTTAGAGGTTAGGGTTCCAAGCTAAATTTTGCAATAGTAGTCAAGGTTTATTCTTTGGAATCTTATGTGAAATAATGTTTTCTACAAGTATCTCATGCACAATTACTTTGATACTTGAGTTCATTTAATTTCTCCACTTTTTTAAACTCTGCCCCCTGCTGTCAGTTTCCAGCATTCACCTTTTCAATCTTTCTTTTCAACATTATCATTTCCTTGTGCCCTCTTTGTCTTTCACTTCTGTCACAAAACCTTAGGGATTTATGGCATCAGAGGAACAAAACCACAGTCTTTGCCATTTCTACTTTCCCTTTAATAGGATGTTGTCAGGGAATGTCTCAAACATCTTACGTGTTTTACAGAAAGTGTAGACTGCTTGTCCCACTGAATTCAGTTTCCCATTATTCACTTTACCTTACTGTCATATACTACTTTTTATTAGAACTCTTTGATTAGTGTGTCTGTGTTTAATCCAAAAAAAGCTCTTTGCTTCTTAACCATAGTTATTTATTTCCCTTAATAATATCTTATGAAGAACCTTATAAAAAATCTTTCAGAATATCACATATAAATGATAGATAGAGGGTCACCTTTATCTCCTGTCTTACTTCTGTTTCTTCATACGAGAAAATCTTTATATCCTGCCTAGAATCTCTCAGTATCACTGATTAAATCTGAAATTTGTGATGGTTACAATGAAGGTAAACATTATTGGAACAGACATTGACTATGTTTGTGGTCATTACGAAACTTTATCTGTTCTATAGAATTTACAATATATGTTCATAAACATTAAAAGCATATAAAATCATGCAGACCTTCATCCTGCTTTTCTTTTTTAAAAAGAAGTCAAAACATTTATTTCTTTTTTTTCCACTGGCTGTTACTGTTTTATAATTATATTTTATATTTTAATAATTATCAAAAGAAAAAAGATAATATAAAATTGGTGAATCACTCAGACAAAAGGAAGAGCAGGCTATATCTCTGTTGTTAAAATCACAATCATTTTTCTAAAGGTGTTAAAAGCAAGGAGGAAAATTTATATTCTGCTTTTTGTAAATGCTGCCAGCATATAACAGCAAAGAAAAATAATAAGAGACAGGGCTTATAATTTGAAAAAGACAAGCACTTAAAAATGATAGAATTAATTTAAAATACTTGCAGTTCTTTTACACAGAATATGTTTGCTTTTATCTTGGGTCTTTCCTTCCATCTTCCCTCCTCTACCACCTGTTTTGGTCACTATGTGTGGCACATATAAAGAAGGAGATTGCATATCCAATAGGTAGTTTCTTAACACTTTTCTTGGCAATTTTGTCATATAAATACTTAAGAAAAGTACAAAATGTATGCATTTTTATGATAGCATTAGCCTTAATCTCAGGTGTCAGTGGTCATCTATCAGTGCAGTCCCATGTGTGCAATTACAGTTTCAGGTGTATGTCTGCCAAGCTGATAATTGTATCAGTGATGTCTTTTTGTTTGTTTATTATTGCAGCTTTATTAACGATTGACCAGAAATAATTGAAGGAGAAGAAAATCAGCTGTGCAGATGAAGCTCTTTTGACCACACTCCTTTGGTCAAATTTCCTCCATAAAAGACGTTTGTAACTGATAGCACCAGTCTCTAGAACTGGGTAAAAAACTGTGTTGTTATTCCGTGGAATTCTTCCAGATGTCAGTGTTTTTTCTTATTTTGCACAGTGTGCTCATCTGTTAAATCACCATAGAATAAATAAGCAGTCATGGAAAATTCCTGAAAAGTGATCAGTTCCAGTTTAAATTTCTGTCCTCCTCAGGTTAGCATGAAGATTCAGACTTGGTCTTCCACGGGAAGGCCACCTTTAACTCTGAGGAGAGATGTCCAAAATTTCCATCATGGACATAGTTCTTTTCCTGTTGAAAGTGTGGTCAAAGTCAGTTTTTGATCTGTAAAGTTCTGAACTCAATAAACAGGTATTTTCTCATAATATAACCTTTCACTGAACAGTTCTAATCAGCTCTGTTCATTCGTGTCAGAGAACACCTGCAGTAGTTTAAATGTCCCAATTTGTGTCCTTTGACACTTAGATCAATGGGCACAAAATGTCATTGCTAAAGGTAGAAGAAGCTGTGAAAAAGACTTAAGTAGAGTGGAGACAGTGTTTAGTATGGGTAGAACTGGAACCAGACTCTTAACAGGTAATGGAGGGGAAACTGATGATCACCTATTAATGTAGTCTCCCACCTAATTTCAAGTGGGAGAATAAAACTAAACCTAACTTTAAAATCTTAATTATCTAAGAATAAGGACACAATGTGTGGTCTTCCTCAGTTGGTGACACAGTGAAGAACATACTTCTTGAGTTAGACCTCATGACCAGCATTAACAATTAAGGCTTCTGTCTCCTGCAATTGCACAAGCTGAGAATAAGCAGATTCCCTTAGGCTGCTGTTTTAGGCAGAAAATTATATGTGATTTCTAAAACTCAGAACAAAATACTGTTGTTCAGCTCGTAGGACAGCGGTTTATGTTTCAGGATTGTCCTGGCTAATATAGTTATCCTACTGGTAAGAGGCAACATCTTCTAACAACTTCATTCAATCCAAAACAACTTCAGAAACTTCTGAGGTTCTTTCATGTAATGATTCTTAATTTATCTGCTGCCTGAAAAACTTTACCACATCTATGGTCTCCTGTAGCGAATGATGGCACAGACTCAAGAAGTGGTGCATCTTGAGGCCTTTATTGTTTGCTTCTAAGCATATTTATACTAAGAAGTTAGCTGCTTCAGTGGTTTCACAGACACACTTTGCTAGGCCAGTCATCATGCAGATTATGTCACAGGTAGCCAATCATTACACCGATCACGCACGCAGCGGTCATGCCTTGTACCTTGCTACTTGTTTAGAAAAGTTGTCTTGCTCTTAACCTTGGTTCCCACTGGCTTCTGCTAGTTTATCTGTACTTTCTCAGGATGTATCATTCCCAGCTGCACCAGTGTCCTTGGGTATGTTTGTCTGAGGCTCCTGTTGCTTGCTACTTGCAACTTTCCACCAGTTTAACCCTGTCATGACCCTCCACAGTCTCCAAATTAGAGTTCTCATTAATCACCAGCCAAAAATGCTGGTAACTAAGAAGAATGTGAAAGTAGCAAATAACAGGAATTCTGCTGTAGTATTTTAGCAATAATACTGCTAGTAACATAGGTATCATGCAGTCAGAACCAAGTGCAATGACAACACAGCCTTTGTCCGAATATATTTGTCCTTATTCTCATCTTGCAGTCTGGAAAATACACAGAGACTATTACAGACTTCCTGGTGCATTTTATTGGAATAT
Organism: Apteryx mantelli; assembly: GCF_036417845.1. Taxonomy (NCBI): domain Eukaryota; kingdom Metazoa; phylum Chordata; class Aves; order Apterygiformes; family Apterygidae; genus Apteryx; species Apteryx mantelli. Next base: position 18,908,060 of record NC_089979.1, on the reverse strand, counting down.
AGATTTTCATTTTAATTTCCTGATTACTCAGGAGCTAGACTAACTCATGAAGTCATGCCTCTTATCTAAAAGGTTATATTTTAGAATAGATTATTCCAATAGAAGTCCTGTTTGAAAAGGATAACATTAAAGACAATTTTTGTGAGAGACCTGGGGTTAAAGTATTGAACTTTTGTCCCTTTATGACAGTTTGTCTCACCAGGCCAGGTTGTTTTTGACTAGAGTGCATTGCATCAAAAAATAATTCATGATTATTCTCTGATATGCTAGAGAGCCAGTGCTATCAATTGAATTCCTGCTTTAAAAAGAATTCATGCCATGAATGGATATAATTTTAAATAGCTCAGTCCCAGAATAGTAGATTTGTTGAAGGATAGTCTGGTGATGACTGAACTGGACTGCATCTCATGTGCTTAAACTTGTTTTTCTCTGCAGAAGCTCAGGCAAGGTATAAAGTACCTAGTTCAGGTTAGTATTTAAGCATATGTCTAATCAGAGCCAGCAGGTGTTTCTGGCTTTAAACTGCCTACATTGGTCTTGGTGACTCTGTACACCATTTTTCATCTGTTAGACTGTGTGTGTGTGTCAGTCTTGAAGTTCATGCAGATAGATATTTCATCCAAACTCAACATGCCATATGAAATTTAGAACCAATCTTCCAGAGTTAAATTGTTATTTCACTGCCAAAATGTACCCATTTTTTTTAAACAGATCTGTGTCCTAAGAACAGTTACTTAAAAATTGTGACTACAAATACCACAGAAAAATTTATTGTATTTTATATTTGTTTTCTTGTATTTTGTGTAAGGAGCTATATAAATGGGAGCTCTGCTTTTCAAAAATCTATTCTAGAAAAAATGACCCTAAGATTTTTTGAAAATCTGGCATCACTTTTACTACCCATTTACTACCCTAGGTACCTGTAAATATGATCCCTCTTGTACTGTTCAGAGGAGATAGATAATGCTGACTATTCTTCCAACCCTATGGTTAGTAATATTTTTTTTTTGATGGGTGTCCTGGACAGGCTTTACAATATTTCCATATATAAAACTATGACCTCAGCTATTCGAGATCTAAGTGTGTGTATGAACACTCAGAATTCATATGCCTTTAGACATTAGACTAATATGATATGTCTTAAGATGAAATTTTCATCTATTACCTGTCCCTTATCATATTTCATAGGCTTTATGGCTAAAGCATATTTTGCTGTCAAATGTACTCTGAATTCCCGGTAAATTATTAGACAGTTCACACTGATTATTTCTTACAAATCTCAGGGACTGTGACATCTGAAGAATTTTGCTTTTATGGATAAATCAGAAAGATACCACTAGTACAAGCCTCTTATAAGAGAAAATCCCATTGAACAATAGAGCTCTTATTTTTGTTGTCTGCGAGGCAGTTTCCAGTCTTACATCATGTAAAACAGTTTACTCTCCTTATTTTCTGTGGCAATAGAATAGTCTGCAATAGATTTATGCAGCCTGAACAAATAAAATATATAGAGCTCTATGATACTGTATTGTTTTAATTTATACTGAATGATTTTACCATCTTATTATTATCGCTATGAAATTTCAAAGAAATAGTTGGTATATTTAAGAAGCTTATTTCAGATGTAACTGTAAAAAAAAATCCTATTTTCAATATAAGATTACATCGGAAATTGGCCCAGTGCTTGTCTGCTGGGTAATACAGGAATTCTGCAGTCCTGTGCCTTAGTTTCTCTGTGAAGAAGGAATCACTGACAGATTCTGGGTAAGTAAAATTTCCCCCCCTTTCCTTGTAGCTCAGCCCAATTTCAAATTAGGCTTATTAACTCAGTCCTTCTTTTGCTTAAATCTGGATGGCTCCTTGGGAGGACATTGTTACTTTAGGAGCACTGCTGGGTCTGAGGTCGTCCTGAATATTTTCATAACAATATTCTAAAATCAGTAATACTACAACATGGAGCTCCAGGAACATAGCCTAAAGACACCCAAGTGCATCTGCAGGATGCAGTCTTGCTACACGAAGGCCATTTTGATCTGGAGATAAGAAAAACCACTGAATCTGTATGGAACGAATCAAGGCTTCATTGCAGAGAAACCCAGTAAAGTTTTGCAGCTAAGGAAAGTGATGTGGACACCCGATCAGGTTCAGCAAAGCCACTTGGTTTCACATGGCTTGGCACTTCAGATTCTTCACTGTGTAGAAAGAGGTCACCCTGTTTCCAGGTCAAATCTAGCCCTAGAAACTAGTTATTTACTATTCCTTATTAAAAAGCCATGCTGGATCCAGGTCACCTCTGCACGGTGCCAGTTTTGGTGTGCCATTGTTTATGGCACAATTAGTCCTCAGTCCAGGAAAAAATACTTGGAGATAATTGAGAGCTAAATTACAGTTAACTAAGAATTAGTCTCCCGCTGTAGACTAACCATGAAAGGAACATGGTGTGTAACAGTTATGTTATTTTCTACAGTAATACAAAGATTAAGACTTATATATTTCCCCAATTACTTTTGAACAACATGCCTGCCCTCCAAAACATTATGGGTTATACAAACCAAATATCTGTGACTGATCTCATGTTCTAAAGCATGAATTTACAAGAAATATTATGAGAAGTGGTTGGAGAGAAGGAGAAAGTACTATTGACATGTCAATACATGTAGTATACACTATGTTTATTACATTGGAGCCCCTTGGAGTAAAAATGCAAAAATCCTTTCTGTATTCTTCACCAATATATGTTTAGGTTATTCAAAAATAAAATCAACAAAGTACTCAAAGTATGCCAGGCTAATGTGGGATATAATTCAAGGTTTACAAAACTGATCTAGTTTTCTGAACTATATAAATCTGCAATATAGTTCAAGAGACTTGCTCATCCCTAATGATTTTACAGCTCAAGAAATGATCTCTCTATCTACATTTCTAAATAGCTTCTGAAAAATTATGTCTGTTTGTACTAGTAAAATACAATAAGAGAAACTCTGTAGGGACAATTCCAGTACTCTTGAGCTATGCAAAAGCTTGTGCTTTATCTGGAGCTGAGCTCCTTTTCTGTGTATTTTATTTTTAACTGACATCAAATGCTTACTGCCCTGCGAAGATTTATTGTGTGCCTCCTACAGCAGGACTCTTTGGATGTACGCTGTATCTCCTGCTGCCATGCCTTAAAACAAAAAAAATATACATCTCGAAAAGCACGCCTCAGTGCACCTTAGGCAAACCCTGCAGCACACTATTCACAGGCCGAACCGAAACTTGAAGCTAAGGAAAAATAAGATCACAGCTAAAGATTTCCTACGATCTTTGGAAGTAATAAAACTCTCCTGATGACTGGCAGACTTATTCTGCAAAGACAGATATGGACAACAATATGATTGCCTGGTTTTATTGATTTCATATATCTCAAAGATACCCTGCACTGTTATACATTCTTTATGGGAGCTAAAATGGGATTCTTCAAGCCATTACTCAAAGTTTTATCATGAAGAAAGTTGGCAAAAGGATGTATATGTGTATATATATCCATACACACACACTTATACCTCAACACCATATCTGGAGAGGAGGTACTTACTGTTTCTATGCAGGTTTTTGAGGTCAAATTGCAGCCCAGTAAACGTGATTTCTGCCCTATTGCTATAAAGCAGCCACAGGGGCGGCAGGCGCCTGCCAGGGCTGGGCCGGGCCGGGCCGGTCTGTTCCGGTCTGATCCAGTCTGATCCGGCTCCTGCTGGCTCCAACGGCTGCCGGGGGAGCCAGCCCTGCCACCTCTGGTGGCGGCTGGGAGAAAGTATTAAAATAACCCCAAGCATCAGGATAAAGTAGCGTCCGTCCCCCCCCGCCTCACGGCACAGAGCCGAAGGGGCGCCGCACTGCCACCCTCCGCCTGGGGAGCGCCGCCGCTGGAAGGGTGAGCCTAGCACCCGGGAAAGGGGTAGCTATTAGTGCGTTTTCGTCTTTTAAGCATATTATTATGAAGGAGGCTTTTCTGTATTTGGACTATAAATATTATTGTAACTGGAATATTGTTAAATATGCTGTCACTGCTTCCTCTGTGTTAATTAAATTAAAATTTTAATTAGGCTAACATTAAATTCTTGTCTTCACGTGAAAAATGTGTTCCATCTTTACTCCTAACAATATTTTGAGGGTAACAGAAGGCATTGTTAGGTCATTGACTGGCTTTTTGTAATTAAGTAGCAAATGGTTTTATAATTAGCCCTCATCTTAACTGCACCTTAGCCAAGCCATATCCGTACCTAGGTTATCTCTTAAGGCGGTCACGTTGCTGTGTGGCACAGAGTTCGGCACAGATAAATGCCTGAATATCCCTTCAGCCTTCTGGGCCAGTTTTGTGGATTTTACCAAGTTCATCCAAAATGTATCTGGCCTGCATGCCCTAAGATATTTTCTGCAATGCAAACTGAAGTGTGATACGTGGGGATGCCTGGGAGAAGTGCTTTGAAGGTACACCCCCAATTGCAACCAGTGCAGACCCACCCTTTTGTGAGGAGAAGGTGAAGTGACACATAGAAGGATAATGCAGAGTGTGCTGAAGTCAGAATGAATTAACTGTTATCTTGTCAGAGTCGAGGCTTTCCTTGGAAGAAAAGGGGCTTTTGAAGAAGTACGCCATAAAGTGCAAAGCTCTCCCATGTGCTTGGAGGACACACTACGAGCACTAAGACCCAGCCCAGGAGAATGGCCATCTCTATTGCAGGCTTTCGCTTCCTACCTTTTAATAGCAAAACTCCTGCAGGAGCCATCCTGCTGTTACTGCTACTATTAACAGCTGTTGAATTCTTTTATGTCTCTCTTAGATCAGAGAGTCTGCCTTAAGTATTTGCTGAATTAACAATAATGGTATACGTGTTGAGTTATCTGAATAAGGTCTGGAGATAAAATTTGAGGAATCAAGTGCTTCTAGAGTGAAGTTTGTCTCAGTGTGAAGGAGTGTGATTTGAGATATTCCTGTTCTTAATCCTTATTTTACTCTAGGAATCCTTTCTCAGATGCTGTAGTGCTTCAGGCTTATGGTGTCTCCTGTGCGAGCCAGAAGTTTGGTGTTTCAAGATCTGGCACTGGTGGATTTATTTACTCTGTCTTTCATAGACACCTGTTGGGGTGCTCCTGAGCTCTAGATGGTCCCTGCTGCTGCCAGGTTAGGAGAGGCAGGTAAGGACAGCCACGGGTGTCCTTGACTTCTTCTGAGAAGCTCGAGCAAGCTCTGGCTGCTCATGTTAGCTGTTAGCTGCCCCTGATCAAAGGGTGTTAGGGCCTTTGTTCCAGGCTGAGGCCTGACTGGGGAGGGTCAGCACCTAGCCTATGCTAGGAAGAAGCATCTATAAGAGCCAGGCCCAGAGCACAGCTCCTAGAGGCAGCAGTTTGTACAGAAGGGTGCAAAGAAGGCCTGGAAGCACTCATCAGACCAGTATATATGTTTTAAGCTATGGTGGTGACATGCAACAGGGCATGGTCCCCAGCAGTCGTTGGAGCAACTGTCTCTGCAACATCAGAGGCTTCAAGAAGGAGCTTCAGATGGAGGACACAGCTCTGCAAGTCTCGGACTGCAGGGAGTGCCTGTGGCCTCTCACTAAGGCTAGGGCTGATGGTTTTTTTGCCTGCAGGAGGTGCGCAGAAGTCAAGGATCTCTACTGCCAAGTATGTATCTGATTAGCACTGGACTTTGATTAAGTTTCACAATCAATCACATCAATAATAACTAAGATATAATTAGCATGTTTAGGCACTGTGTTTTCTTTGTTTAATGCTAACTTCTATCTCACTCACACCCCATTGTGTAGAGATGTGGAAACAATTCTCTCACACATACTTGTTCAGCCTGCCTTACAGCGAAATATAATTAAGGCTTTATCATGTGGCAAAGCAACTCAAAACAGAGTTAATAAGAAGTAAATGGAACTTGAGCTCTGGGGTAGCACAGATGACTTAACAGCTCTAGGTATGAGGGCTAGAGAGCAGGGAGAGCTCTGCCACAATTTTTTACATTTGTTCTTCCACTTCCAGGACAACCAGTGAATTATAGAAGGCACACTGCAGTAATGATCTTACCTCAGTTGTTGAGTACCTGCTAAAAATACTCCTATTTGCCTTTTTTTTTTTTCTTAACACTTTTCCTTTTGAGTCATGGTGGTGGGGAGTATGAAACTTAGATGTGGTAGGAAAATGAGCTGCATTACTTTTTAGGCTGGCTTGCTAGTTGCTAGAGAGAGGAGGGACTGCTATGCTGGTCTAGAAACTCAGACTGAAAAGTGCTAAAGAAAAGGAAATTGGAAGAAATTGAAAAGCGAAGATAACTTGCTAGAAGACCAAATTGGAGAAATCTAAAGAAATTCTAGGAATGGTTTAATGAGAAGACTTTTCAACTCACAGCTTCAAATAATTAGATGCATGAAAGAATTTGTGAATTAAAAGAACACTTAAGAAATCCATCTTCATACCTTCCTTTTTGATGTTGCTTGCACTGAGATAGAGGAGGAAGTACTGAATAAACATTAAAATACACTCCCTCCACCCCTTTTTCAGAGTTAATAACTGAATTAAAACACAGTCTGTAAAGGCTCTTAATTAAGTTACTCATTAAAAGTACTACTTCTTTCTAACTGTTAAGGAAGATTGAGTTATAATAAGAGTCAGCTTTGAGAAATTTTGAATGTTTTTATATCAAGATTTTCTAAGTATGTTGTTTAATCCAGTTTATACTTACCTTCTTGAACAAAATAATCCCCAATTAAGCATTCTTTTGTTCTTTTTACACTGATAAATGATACTTAGCATAATCCTCATGTTACAAGCTTTACTCAGGAATAGTTCCATTCATTCAATACAATTGTTTCCTCTTATTTCATGAGGGCATTGGAGGGCTGCAGAAAATTTTTATAAAATGAATGTAGTTTAGTAATGTGTACTATTTCAAGCAAAGAATAATATATATTTAGGATCTGAGATGTCTGTAGTAATGTGGATATTCCTGTTCTTGATGCCAGGAAATCTAGATATTAAAAACACCCACGCAAGCAGCCTGAGACCCTGCCAACAGCAATTACACCAATAGCATTCCCCCCAAAAGATCTCTTGTCTGACAGCTAGCAGACACTGGATTATCTCTGCAGGTTCTGGCTACAGACCCAGCAGGATGAGGTCTGGCACATACTGTGCTATTAGATCCAGCAGGCTAGAGAGCTGCCATGACTTAACTCACTCCTAGACAAACCTGGATGCCAATCTTTAATGCAGCTTTTTCATTTGCAAATTAAAAAGAAAAAAAAAAGACCTTGTTTCTACAAATATGCTGCAGGAACCTTATTGATTATTGGATATGGGAGCTGAAACTTTAGTCTAAGAACTGCTCTATTGTTACGCTGCAAATGTACAACCAATATCTTTTACTCTCTGTACTCTAGAACAAGGAAACTGTTGTGTTATTCTGAGGACTGGACATACTAGTGCAGTTCATTCCCTCCAGTTCAAGGCTTTGTCAAACCAGTGCATTTGTGTCATTGCACCAGAGACCACAGGTCAGACAGGTCTAGTTGCTAGGCTGCAAATTTTGAGGATAGTGAAGGTGAGCAGTGATAATTGAGACAGGGGATCCATTTTATTCCTTGCATCAAGGTTCTTACCAGTGATGCAAAATTTAAATTAGTGACAAAACAATGTGTGGCACAAACAGAAAGACTTGCATCAGGTTTCTCCCAGACCACAAAAAAGGGTGTGTATTGAAGCCTTGGAAAACATGTGTCTCAAAATCATTGCTTATTATGACAACTGAATTATTCAACTATAGTTCTGGTAAATTCACATTGAAATTATTTTTTTTACTTCTATTCAATTTTCCTAGAGCACTTACTCTGCAAGTAAGTAACTCTTGCTGATTTTGTTGTATTTCCTTGATAGATTATGTTATTCAAATGTACTAAAACAAGAGACTAGGTATTTTGATACAGACTAGTGTACAGCATGCACTAGATTGAGGATAGTGTTTCTCACACTTAATAAGAGAGATCTGTAAGCTAAGCATACAGCCAAAGCTAGCAAGGCCAGCTCTCTTTATAGGGAAATGAAGAGACACAGGCACCTTCAGGGAGTAATTCATCACAACCGAAATATTTATCTAAAGATAGGATGGTTTGTCCCTAAGAGATGCATCTCTCCTTCTACTGAGTATGAAGGGAGATTAGAAAGTAAACTTGAACTGAGAGCCTAATTTTTAGCTGACTAAAGCAGGGTGAGGGGAACATCACACTTTAACAATTACGAATTATTCCTTTTAGAGTCTGTTGACTGCAGCCTATAATAATGGCCATCTGCAAACCTAAGTATTTTCACCTCTCTCTTTTAAACAGGATGCAAGCTGCGAGCATGAATCGTCCAATCATTCAATTTGGAAGGGACCTCAGGAGGTCTCTAGTCCAACCTCCTGCAGCAGGTAGGAACAACACCTAATTCAGACCAGGTTGCTTTATCCAGTCAGGTCCTGAAAACCCCCAAGCATGGAGACTGCACAACCTCTCTGGGCAACCTGACCCACTGGTTGACTGTCCTCATGGTAAAAAATGTTTGTTCCCTGGGTCAAGTTTAGAAACTCCCTCTCTTGATTTGTGACCACCCTCTCCTACCTACTGCGCACCTCGGTGAACAGCCTTCTTGGCTCCTCCTAGGTGTAGGAAGACTGTTAACAGTTCTCCCCCGACCAATCGTGGTGACCCTTTGCTGAACTCACTCCAGTTCACCCACAACTTCCTAGCACTGGGAGGCCCCAAATGGGATGCAGTTTTCCAGATGTGGTCCAGCCATGGCAGAGTAAAAGGGGACTAGTCACTTTCCTCCACCTGCTGGCTGTGCTCCTGTCAATACAGCCTGGATGCGCATGGTCTTTAGTACTGGTACATTCATTTTCAGGAAAGTAACTTACCCAGATCTCTCATAAGCATTATTAGTTGGCTCCTGGAATCCAAGATTAGCTTAGTAGGTGCAAGAGGAACACACTTCTAAAATTCTTATGTTGTCTCAGTTAAACCTAGAAAAACAAAGTGAAAGAACAAATTGTTCGGCTCATTGCTGGAGTTACTGCTGCTGTGCCTATTTGTTCCTTTAAATAGAGAAAATCCACTGTGCTACTGAATATTGTCTTTTCTTATTTCACTCAAGAAAAGTCTTAAAATTATGTCCAAGAGACTCTTCTAAGATTTTTTTTTACAGATTACAGATGAAACAATGCCAGACTTCAGCTGTTTTTCAAACATGCACATACTTGTTTGCAGAGAATAAGAGAGGACCATTTTGGAATTTAGAGGTGGGAAAGAGAATGAAAGGGATGTAACAGTTTCTCTGGCTTGGATTTTGAGCATGTTGTTTAGGATAGATGTTACAACTAAAGCTAAAGTAAACAGACAGATCTGTCAGTGCATCAAATAATGGAGGACAATGCTACCAAGCAATCACCTGCCAGCCAGCTGAAAATAATAGTTTGCCAGATACACAAAACTATTTTGTGTTAACGATCCATTTGCTAAACAGTCCACTGCTTGATTTATGGTAAATTGAGAAATAATTGCTACAATGCACATTACCTTGTTAGCTTTAGCCGGAAGGAAGCAGAGATGTGCTGTTCTCTGTGATGCAGTAGACTACATTCCCTCAGTGATTATACAGCAAAATAAAATCTTTCATACAGCTCTTTTGCACACCAAAAAACAGAAGCTTCAGTTATCTAAATGCTAGAGAATGATTTTATAACTTTGTTCCTCCATTATTCTCCTTCCATTCTTTTATTTCTGACTTTTTCCTTTAATGCAATGACATACTGAACTATCCTGTGTTAGGCTACTGATACTTCAGAATACAACTGCGCCAGGTTTATTGCAGTAGCTACCCTTATTTTAGCAGGATATTGAGATAGAAGAGAAATTCATACTTGTAAGCACCAGTCATGTAATTCAAGAACATCTGTTTTAGACTCTGTGAGAAAGTTGAATAAGTTAAGCACATAATTCTTCTTGAATACTTAACAATTTTTAGATAGTGGTAAGAGTACATGAGCTTTATAACAACTGACCATGTCATTAAAGCCAGTAGACACTCCAGTTGCCAGGAGCAGACTTGATCCCAAATGCAAATAGGGCTTGACTGAAAAACTCTCCCCTTCCTTACTGTGTATCCAGGTGATGGTCATGGAGATAGTGAGGCTTCAAGGGCACCTGCTGAAAGGCAAAAAAGCCTCCCTTTTCTCTGCCTCCTTTTGCTTTCAAGTAGCATGTGCACCAACTGCATTCCCAATACAGTGTAATAACAGCTGAGGAGTCATAACAGGAGAGTAAAACAGGGGTCCTTAAATGTTTTTAGAGTTATAAGAAGTCTATACATGGATTATAGATCCTTTTGGAGATCAAGCCAGAACAGATACTTATGCTTTTTTTATCAAGTAGAAGAAAATTATTAGTTTGTTTCCATCTTACACTAAGGCATCTTTATTTTGCCAGACCTCATGATGCAGTTCCTTTGGACATTCAGAGTCATTTCTCAGTCTTTAAATGAGTAAGATAACTTATGGTATTTTCTGAACATAGTTTACACAGAAAGACAAGGATTTAGTGGAAGATGAGGCATATGTATCGAGTTATCCATAAATATGAATATCAGTTAGGAATAATAGACCTTTCTAGGATTCAGGGATGGAGGAGAATAACATCTTGTGTTTTTGTTTTTGTTTTTGTTTTTTTCCCTATAACCTAATACTATTCTAATATGGGCACTTAACAGGATATAATACTTGTACTTGGGTTTTCTTTTCCATCCATTGTAAACATGTGCAACATGTCCACGTTCAGGAAGTCACACACTTCCTGAAAACTTCAGATCTTCTAAGCAGCGCTATGTGACCTCTCTGCAGGGACTACTGTGAACACTCTACCAATATTTAGCACATCTGCAATATCATTTGTCATTCCATTAAGAACAGGCTTATCGAAAGGCTGAAAATTCCAGAGAAATTAAAAAAAATAAAAAAATCTGCCTGAACAAAATTTCCAGGATGAAAATAACATAGGTTCAGGGCAGTTATGTAATGGCCTTCAATGTCAAGAAATAGGGAAAAGTTTTCAAAAAATAATAATAAAAAAAATTCTGCAAGGAGGATTTTATTGCCTTCATCACAGTGAAAATAACCTCCTGACTTGCCTTATATTCTGATAAGTTTGTCTTATCTTAGTGGTGAAAGCCTTAAATACAACTTTATGTACTGCCAAGCAAGGCAAAGAAATATGTAGATTTTACTAGTAATGGGATAATTCAGATTAATTAGGGTGAATTAATTAATTAGCCCATCATTTTTGATCATACAATATTACCTATGTGGTGAATTCAGTTTTACCACTTGCTTGGATGATAGCTTTTCTAATGTTTGTGAATAAATATGGAGGTGATGCATTATTAAAAGAGTATATTGCAAATCAGTTTTCTGACCTTCCACCAATACCTCTTTCATCTGGTGCCAAAAATACAGCATGAAGAATCACATACCGCTTTTTGCAAGGCTGGTGAAATTACTGACTTTAGTGAGATGCTTCCAGTTCTTCAAAGGGTAAGAAAGAAAGCCAAATCAAATATGGCATGTATTTACCTGGACCTTTTCTTTAGATGCCAGTTTGATTTAAGTATTGTAGCCTTTTTTAAGTGAAGGTTTTAAAACCTTTACAAGTAATAGTGACCCCAAGAGTGCTGGCTTGTGTGTCATTTACCAGTAATTTATTGTAGGACTGTACATAGCAGTATTAGTAGACTCTACTGATTTCCATATTTGATATATATATTTCAAATTTCAATATGATGTTAATTTGCAATAACTAGAAAGTTGTTCTTTTTTTAATTTCATATGCTTAAAAACTTTGCACATTTTTATTCAGAAGTGAAATAACATCCCTACTCTTCTATTTCATTATCATGTATTAGGCTGGACTTCTCTCATTTGATTTATTTATGCATCTGTTTTTACTTTGAACTACAAAGCCTCAAGTACATTGATAATTTATTGCATATCATTTAAACATGCTATTTAGGGATATTGTATGTTCATAACTGTTTAGCCTGGTGGTTAGGATCTCAGTTAACCAACAGGAAGAGCTCAGGCTAAATTACACTCCTTCATGAATTTTGGACCTCAAAAAGTATTTGAAAGATATTTTGTGACATTGCTTCCTTGAAGGGAAATAAATTGAATGACCCAGTTAGTCCCTTACATTCTGTTATTTCTGTTTATTTGCCAACATGGAGCAAGGCTTTCTCATTTACTAGTACCTTAAGGTGTATTTATTTGTTCATACAGCTAATTCTGTGTGATTTAGTTTAATATGCAAAAATAGAGGAAAAAATATTCTTCACCTTTTTCAAAATATGTAAGAAGTGTACAGAAAGTTTCCTATCTGAGGTTGACATTAACTGTATGGATCTTCCCTGAATAAAACTCATGCCTTACCCTTAATTAATTTCTGAGATTTTTGAACTAGACCTTCTTGCTACTTTCATTAGTTCATATGCTTTAAGTTCCCCTGGGAGCTGTTGGTTAGTAGAATTCTAGCATCTGAAGCATTGAAAAGCCATTTTAAAATGGCTTCCTGGGGATGTAAAAAAAATGACTAATCCTCTTTAGATGGCAACAGGAATAATATTCTATTCCCAGGACTAACTAAACAACTAGCTCTCACTTGAACATTATCATGGTTTGTCTTTCTGTTGAATCTCCAGTAGGACCTTTCAGTTGCCTCTCCATTGTAGTGGGGATTAGTAGTGTTTCTACATTTGATAAAATATGGCCCTGGCTGCAAAAGTATTATACCAGTAAATGGTCTTATAGCATAACAAAATAGACCTCTATTTATGACAGCAGACAGGTCATCTGGTAAAAAGCCACAACCAATCCCAAATTGTTTATCTGAGCAATGGCAAAGCCTAAGGTGCTGCATCTGAGGAATCCAGTATTATTTCACCTTTCTTTCAGTCATATCCTACAATTCCCTGGTAGTAACTGAATTAATGTAAACATATAAAACCACACAAGCAGTTTAGAGAATCAGCTTTTCTAGAAAACTGATGAGAACTGCATTTCTAGCCCACCCAGGTGGTTTAGAAACCAAACTAACCAAACTAAACCAAATCAAACCACACCACTTCTTTCTCAGACAACTCATTCTCACTCCAAAGCTGAATTTGTAAGACACCATACAAATCAGTCAGCTTCCTTAATCTAATTTACAGTATTGAGAAAGTTGTATTACCTCATCCAATCCCCAGTGGCATCACAGCAGTATTGACTGCCACTATCTTTCCTGTCATTCTTCTCTCCATCCCTTATGCATGGTGTATTTCTGTACTTTAGTCCTTCATTTTCTACTTGTTCTGTCAGCTAGTCCCATGTCAGTCTTTTTTGTCATATCAAGCAGCACCTCCTCTGATAAGACCGCTCACAACACTACAAATTCTCTTCTTAAACTGATACGCTTCAGTTGTACCCATTCAGTATTGTTGCTTTATTTTAATTAACTTCGTTTAAAAAAAAAAAGTTATTTAATTCAAAGTAAATATTTAAAATTGGTGAGATGTACCTGTCAGAGTAAGATGTAGAGAATTTTGTCCACCAGATTAAAAATGAACCTGCAATACATATGTCCAATACCCTATGAATGTTAAAAGTTATAATTCTGCTAAAAAGCAGTTCTACATTAGAAGACTTACTTGAAGGAAACATCACCATAGAAAGTGTGATGGCATGCCCAAGAGCTATGTCTACTGAATTAATTTAGGACCAGACTATTTCTGTACTAGTGATTTGTGTATTCCATCCTTTTTTTTTTTTTAATTACCTACTTTCTTTCTTAATAAATTAGTTCTAGGTCTGATTTTGATCCCACGGAAGTTGGTGGCAAAGCTTCCATTCACTTCAGCAGGACTATAATCGTGAAGAATTGCTTTGGAATCAGCAAAAATTTGCAGAACCCATGATGGTTCAAATGAAACATTTGAGAAAATACAAAAAAATGCATTTTGCCTAAAGAGTTATGATCAGCTTTGTTCTCAATGGCACCCACTCCTGCAGAAGGAGGTACTTGATGTACTGAGTATGGCTTCAAGGCCACGCTATGGCTGAACATCTGGAACCAGATCAAATTAGGGAACTCTCATAATCTGTGTAATGGTAAAATCTCTACAAACACTATCCAAATAAATAATGACAGAATCAATAAATACGAGTCCAAGTATGATTGTTAAGTAGTCCTTTGTCTTTAACCTGTGTTAGGTATACAGGGTTTTCCTCTGAAAAGAAATTATTGCTGTAGACTTCAGCAAAGTGAGATTTTCTTTGGGAACTAAAAATTATCACTTTTATAAAAATTTTCTCAATGGCTACTAATTGTTGAAGCATTAAAGTATTGGAAAGTTAACTGAAATACCACAATTTTATGAGATACAATAGCCCATAACTGTCATAACTAAATTATCATCACCTGTCTTTTTGCTAGTAACAATTATACCTAAAAGCAAAGAAAAATATTTATTCAATTACAACTAATGGTGGAATTCTCTGAGAATTTACATTTCTTTTCCTGCATAATCTGTATTTTAAAGTATTTACATTATCGGTAACAACCTAGTTAAGAATATCTTACTTTTTGAAGAATAATGAAAATGAATGGTCTGTTGGAGAGTAACAAACTACTTGCTGAAAATCTATGGCAAATATGTTTATCAGATTTTTTTTACAATTGAAATAATTAGATTTCTTTACAGTTTTTAGTAACAGGGACGGAAGTGGCATTTCATCGCACGTGGAAAATGCTGCTAAACATAAAAACTGCTATACTTGGCCAAAGCAAAGATACATCTAGTCCAGCAGTGGCCAGTAATGGATGCTTTCAGAAGAATATAAAAAAGCACAGAAAATATAGAATTATCTGATGGCTATCCCATGAGTGGCCAGCACTTGGCAATTTACAGACTTTCTGAGCCAAAGATTACATCTGGACTATTGTGTTTAGCAGATAATGAATTGCTCTTCAAACCTATTTATACTTTTAGTTTCTACACCATCCTGTGGCAATTCACTCCTCCATTTCATTTTTACTGTGTTTTACTCTGGTGCCTACATTAAACCCATCAAAATAAAAAATGAATACTCCTTTTATGTAAGGCTGTTTGAAGACAATGAAAACATTGCCATGTATGTCAGGAGTAGCAGAATCAGACAAAAAAATTGTAAGATGGGTCCTTGTTGATCTCCTGGCAAACATAAACATTATAGGTAATAATGAAAAGGAATTTAGTTATATTTATTTTCCTCCCCACAATAAGAATTTAAAAATGATTGTAAATAAAAGTCTTGGTAAAGAGATGGCATGCTAGATTTTACTCCTGATGAGTCTTCAACTGAAACAAGTTATACAGAAGAGAAAAGAATCATGAATTTGGATCTTTTAAACTCAAAAAATAATTAGAATGAAAGGAAATTAGGTAAAATAACATTGGACTATGATATGGAAAACATAGAAGTAATAAATTAATGTCACATAGACTTCTTACATCCATTCTGGTGCTTTAAGAAATGTGGCTGAGATTTTAAAGTTTTAGGATTATTCACATACAGATTTGAGGGGGTTTTATATGTCATGTCATATTTAACTGCTTTCTATTGAAATAAGCATTAGCATTCTAATTATACAAAGGACTGTGATTTACTCATCATTTAAACAGAGTAAGTTAAATAGTTTTTCTTTCAAACTCACAGCAAAAGCATTGTTGTAACCATAATTCAGGTAATGCATTCTTTAAGAAATTGTGTTTGCTTCTATTTAAAACCTTTTTGATAATAAATATATATACAACTTTGAAAAACAGTTGGCTTAAGACATCATAGTCCACTTGGACTGGAACTTCACCTTTGGTGGAAAGCAATAGTATACAAGACATCAAATATGTTGGTGGCTGTACTAGCACAGGGCTTCCTGTATGCTAATACGCCCGGACATAATAATTGTGTGGGATGTGTCTCCCCTTGATAGAGCATACTGAATTCCTGTATGATCTCCTGTTAGTGTTTCAGTTAAATGCCTGATGTTAGGTGGGTGAAATTCCCGCATCTAATTTGATTCCCTGATATTCATTGGCATAAGCTCGAAGCTATCAAAATCAACAAAAGTTCAGAAGTTCTTTAATGCCTTTTCTCTCCTCACCGAGGTCAGAAAGCTGAAGTAACAGACATAAATGTGTGTGTGTGTGTGTGTGGCAGGGGGGGAATAAACACACACCTATTATTTGGTGGTACCTGTTTATAGCAACCATATTTAAGAAAAAATGTATTTTTCTTTAGGAAAAAGGTTTGATTCAAAGCACATTACAATCAGTAAAGGTTTTTGACTGACTACATTCTATTTTAAATCCAGCTGTACAGAAAAATAAGTCATATAAAGGATATTTTGTTCCTTGCAAAGTCCAAATACCATATGTATTTCAATTTTGCTTCAGATATTCAGTGAAGATAAGAACAAGTCTGCAGAATACTTTTCAATATTTATTTTCTAAAGTTTTCTCATACTACACTACCATATTTTTCTCTTTTGAATTCATGTTTATAATTATAGGGGGTCAGCATCACTATGTGGTCAGCATCACAGTAATGTAAGTATTTATGACAATGCATGGCTCTGCTAGAGAAGACGTTTGGTACACTCTAGGATTGGTACTGTGTATTAAATTGGCCCATGTTTTAAGTAGCCTATTATTTCACAGGCAATGCCTTCTGATCAAATTAAGAAAAAGAGAAATCATAAACAGCACAGTTTCTAAACTACAACAATCTGACTTTGGAAAAATAATAATAAAGCAAGATGACAAGCTGCCTAATGCAGTGCACTTGGATTTACTCCATTGCACAGAGTATTTGTGTTGATATCTGTACTGTGATCACTTGGAGTAAGGAACGACTTACTGTGTTATTGCTTAATCCTTTCCATGCTACCAAAACAAGTAGTAACATCATCCTGGAACTACATCTCAGGCATACCTTTATCATCCCTGTAGCAATAGGAGAGGACAAATCCTCAACTGTTATAAATCATCACAGCTCCACTTAAGATAATTAGTGAAACTGATGTGACAGACTTGTTGGATTGATGTTAAAAAGATTTAACTTGCCAGAGCAGTAGGTATGTAGCATGTTTGTCATTTCAGCTTTGGAGACTCTTGAAATAATGTAATTTAATGTCATCACTATTAAATCATAAAGCTATGATGCTATATTGTTTTGTTTCTCTTTTTGTTTTGCTTTTTGCAGAAACTGAATTTCTCAGCCAGGTTTCAGCATTTAAAACAAGTTTCCAGTATCTGTTATATTAACTAATAAGCAATGAATAAAATCAGTAATTATTACTGAATATTCTGGCTAATGTAAAATTTTACATATTTTACTCAATGGATCTATTTTTTTCTTTGAAAATTGTAATACATACCTGTATTACCCCCAGCACTATATCCGTTTTACAAATTTCAGGAACACTTATGATTTGTGAATCAAGTTCAAGGTATCATTATAACGGGACATCTATACTGTATAAGCAACACAGTGGGAATTATCAGTGTAAACTATTCTTTCATGGACTTTATTGCCACTGTCTTTGATAAATAATCTGAGAGTCTTAGCTTCTTGGTATAGAATACGCATGTAGGCTGGTATTTCACATCAATACAGTAATGGAAAACATTTTCTGTCAGCAGTCACCTTGCAGGGCTGTTCAATATGCTGCATCACTGAGACCTTGCTGTGCAGAATATTTTCAGTGGTTCCATTTTCATGTCAGCATTAACAGAGCTGATATCAGTCAGCATGGTGAAAAAGGCGAGGTTCACCTTGTTAGTCCTTCATCACGAATAGCAAATGGATCATCCATTAGAGTCAGTGACGAACCAGAAAGTCTTTGTCTTCCTCTTTTTTTTTTAATGCTTTTTGTGAAAAACGAAACCCATTTAGTATGTGGAACAGTGTCACTAGGTCAGCTTTTTCTAAATTAATGAAACTAGTGCATCATTTACATTAATGAATCAGAAATACTTTCCTGTGCCAAATGCATAGAAGAGTTTTAAGTTTACCAACATATGGCTGCTACAGTGCCAAGCCCATTCTCTCAGTATAAAAATGTATACAATACCATGATTGTGTATTGTGTCTCCTTGGCAATTTCATGAATATCTCATCCTTCACGATGAGATAGTAATAACATATTTTTATCAGCTCTAACCATATTAGCCTTTACTTAGGAATAAAAGTACAAAATTTGTTAAAAAGGGCTTTGTGTTGTTATTTTGAGAGATAGCTAGTGACTTGGGACTTTTCTGATATCCTTGATTTATTCTGAAGACATCCAACTACAGTATGTTGACTTTGAAGAGAATCTGAGAGAGCAAACATAGCACTAAGTTTTGACTTAATAGCCACTCTTTACTAATATGCATTGTTTGATGCATCTCTGAAAAGCACATTAATATCAAAGGCAGCAAATATTGATAACTACTGATATAATTACCTGTGATATCAGACTGAGACAGAAAACAACTTTGATTTGGAGCTGACTTAATTTTTAAGGGGCTTTATGCGATCTATCTAATCTTATTTTGCTGCTTTTAAAGATAGTTGGTGGATAATACAGGATCTCAGGATTACAGAGCTTTTTACATGAAACAAACAGTTCAATAACAATACTTTAAAGTAAAATTTGTCTTTTTTTCTAAAGTTCTTATGGTAGTGGTAGTAATAGTAGTATGGAAGGAGAGAGACAATTTGAGCAAATTGCTTCTAGAAAATTTATTCAGATTCACACTTTTTTATAATAAAGTTGCTATTGTTTCTAATTAACACCCTTGATTAACTTTAAAAATGTCTTTGCAGAAGTGTTTGGTATTGAGAGTGACACAAGACTCTATTTAAGCTTCCAAAAATAGATTTTCCAGAATTGTTTATGCTAGATATTTGAGGCAGTTTTCTTAATATGATACATAACCTCAGATATTTTTATCAAAGAGAAGAGAATAAACAGATTTACCTTCAGCGGAATGCACACTTCTTGAAAAAATTACTTTTCTCTATATTAATAATTGCAAAACTAGGTGACATTTTTCTGGAATTTGAAAGTCCTCCTGTGGCACATGAAAGATTTCAAAGTCGTTCTAGCACAGCTTAATTGTATTGTAATTGATAAAACTTATGTTATCTCCATTGTTAGCGAACAGACTACCTTGAGTTCATCTACTTTGCTCAACAGAGATGAAGAAATCCACTTGCCTAACTCACTGAATGCATGAAGGCTTGTTGGTAGAACTGCATGCCCTGTCCTGACACCAGCACAATGATATGTGTGGTGTGTTGGACACAGTAGCCATTCAGTTGTTGATTTCTGACAAATTGCAGACTCCAGCTGACAACAAAAATGGTACTGAATTATCCATAGTCTCTTAAATAAAGCAATTATAACTGCCCTGAAGTGATTATTCACTTCCACCCAGCTTCAAATATTTTCACATTTCCATCCTAATGTCACTATCTTCTACCAGATTTTTCTTCTGCAAAAGGAATACACTAGCTTTCTTGTGTTAATTATTCTTGTTCAGTATGCTGTATATAGGCTGCATTGTATAC
The DNA here is from genome assembly GCF_036417845.1 of Apteryx mantelli. Taxonomy (NCBI): domain Eukaryota; kingdom Metazoa; phylum Chordata; class Aves; order Apterygiformes; family Apterygidae; genus Apteryx; species Apteryx mantelli. The sequence continues at coordinate 18,888,364 of NC_089979.1, read as the reverse complement.
GGTGTTATTTGTCACAGTGTGTCACAAAGGGTGCAGACCGCTTATGAGACACACTAGACCTAGCTCTCTATTAGTGCTGAATCCTTTACAGGAGACAAAGTGTAAAGATTTCAGTGGCTAAGTATACTAATATTGGTAAGAAATCAGCATTCAAGATTGCAGGAGTGTTTTGTGGTAATTCAGATGTTGTGGCATATATCTGAGGAAAGCATAGTATAAAACAATTTCTGTCAACAGCAAAGTTCTTAATATATTTGAAAAAGCAGATCTCCAAAAACATCCACTGTTGGATGTCTTTTTTCTGTCATAAAAACAAAAATAAGTTTGTACTTGTCAAAATCCATAAGATAGATTTAACTGCAAGACAGCAGAGAGAGTGCTCAACTAGCTCAAATTGCATCTTTGTGATTGGTGCAATTGTATTGCCCCAGTCAGTGCTGGTCCAGGAAAAAACATACACTCTTTGCTATATACCACCTTACTAAACAACTTCTTGCTATCTACCTATTCTTTCTAATCGTTTGCAGCACAGTTTTCTTCAGGCACGCGGAAATAAGCAGTACAGATAATCTCCAATAAGCAGTCTGATTACTCTAGTCTGTTTCTTACAGTAAGTCCAGAACTGCCACATTTCTTCCTGTTACTCTCAAAGACATGCAAGCTTCTAAGAAGTCTAATTCTACATTGTAGAACCAAGTATCTGGTAAATTAGGTTTCAAAGCATTGGAGCTATTGAGGGAGGGGGATTCTCTTTGATAAACTAAGGATGGAAACTCTATATTGTACACAAGAAAAAAAAAAGTTATATGCCATGGTTAGAAATAATCAATGTGTAGAGCCACGACTTGACAGAAACTATAGCTGAGGCATTTTATAAGGACTTAACATCACAAACAAAAGCTGTAAACAGAGACACAGACAATTGAAGAGTTTACATCTGAAAGTGTGCAGTAAGACACACTGTTCTTCAGCTGACCAGTTTAGTATCAAGGCTAGAATCCACTATAGCTTGACAAACATCTTGATATTGTAACAAGGAGGGAAGTTTCGCTCTTTTTTCCATAAACGTAAATGACAACTCAAAGTTCAATGCTCTGAAAAGTGTACATTCATTCCAATAATGGAAATAGAAACTTTTGGATATTAGTGTGACAGGAATATTCAGAATTAACATACAAAATTCCTGCCATTTTCTACTCTGGCCAGAATTGGAAGAGTTATCTATAGACCATATATTTTTGGTGTCCTTGATGCTATCCAGTGTTAAGATAAAGAAGCTTATCATTAAAGGCAAATTCAAACCACTAACAACAGGTATGACATTCTTAGTTACTATTCACAGATCCACCTCAAAGTAATCACTAGCTCCCTAGGACTCTGCAATGTAGAATGAAAAACCAATAACTATGGATAATCTGTCACAAAAAGCCCCAATTTTATAATACTGTGAGAGTTCCCATCTCCCTATATATTGACTATGAAGTTCCTTTCTGAGACTACCAGTGCTTATACAACGTTAATAATAATAATGAGGCCCAGAAGATATTATTTCTTATGTTCTTGTTTTAATAAATGTAACACATCTGTAGATTTAGTCATACTGTATATAAACAGTGAATTCATTCACAGTATGAAATCTAATTCACTCCCTTACGTTCATAAGCATTGTTGCAAGTAATCTGGCATTAGCGAACACAACATTGGTACATATACAATAACTCAAATTCTGATTATATTTATGAAAGCTGTATTGTATCAATTAGCAAAATTGTATTAGGCAAACAGAATCCACCATTCTACTTATTATAGGAATATTATATTTTTTATAATACTATAATATATTATAATAAAAATTATAATAAAAATCTTAACATGGTAACATGGTAAAAATACATTTTTCTTCTACTCTCTTAAGGTAGAAATGCTTTCACTTCCCTTCTACTGCCATCTCAATCTATGAATTACAGAATAACAGTAATCTATAGATTCCCTTTAAAGTATACATTTCAGGCAACTTTTATGTCATTTCACTTATGGTTATTATTACAATACGATTCTGATGCAGTGTGGATTTAGCTAGATGTTTATTTTCAAGATCAAATAACTAGTGCAGAATGTATATCTACACATATGAAATGAAAAACGATTTATTGCAAGATATGAATGGTATCTTGTAGGCTGGTTAAAGCCAAGCAACTTGGCAATAAGGTGAAAATTTAATCCTTATCAAGTCTCATTATGTCTAGTTATTGTATTTTATACAGTATCTGAGATGACCCACTGTTCTAAGAGCCCCCAGTGGAACTCAGCAACAAACTAAAATACAATGCTTTGAATTGAAATTAAGTATTCTGGACTTGAATGCTGTGTTCCTTTATAAGTGTATCTGAACCATAATTCAGCTTTGCTTTTTTTAAGTGATAAACGGTATTCTCAAACCATATAGGTCTATGGGACCAGATAGGATAGACATCCAAGAGGGACAGCTGATGTCTGATGTCATTATGAGACTGCTCTCTATCACCTTTGAGCAGTAGTGGAGATCAGGGGAGGTCCCCCATAACAGAAGAAAGCAAAATCTTTCACCTCTCTTCAAAAAGGTCAAGAAGGACAAGTGAAGGTACCACAGATTGTTTAACCTCCCTTTGGTCCCTATAAAATCATGGAGCATGTCCATGGAGCCATGTCTGGAGGCCATTCTGGGCACATGAAGGAGAAGCAGACAAATGGGCACAGACAGCATGAATTTACCAAGAGTAAGACCATAGATCTTCTACAGTGAAATGACTGGATCCATGAATGAGAGAAAAGCAGTGGAAAACAGTGGACTACGAGGAGGATAAAAAGCTAACTGGACTGTCAAGCTCCAGGTAGCGGTTATGGTTTGCACTATTCCTGGACAACAGTTATCAGTAGAGTTTCCCAGGGGTCTGTCCTGGCACCTGTCCTGTTTCATATCTTTATGAGTGATTGGTGCATGGTGAAGGAGAGGAGACGAGATGACACAGGACGATGTGATTGGGGGCTGGCCTGCCATTCAGAGGGACCCAGAGAGGCTGGAGGAATGGGCAGGAAATTCAACAAGGACACATGAAAAGTCCTGCACCTGAGAAGGAATAACAACACAGTGGGGCACTGACTGGCTGGCAGCAGCTCTGCTGAAAGAGACCTGAGTATCTTGGGGGACAGAAGGTTAAACATGAACCAGCAGTATGCCCAGGCACTGATGAAGTCCAAGAGCATCCAGGCTGTATTGACAGGAGCACAGCCAGCAGGTGGAGGAAAGTGACTAGTCCCCTTTTACTCTGCCATGGCTGGACCACATCTGGAAAACTGCATCCCATTTGGGGCCTCCCAGTGCTAGGAAGTTGTGGGTGAACTGGAGTGAGTTCAGCAAAGGGTCACCACGATTGGTCGGGGGAGAACTGTTAACAGTCTTCCTACACCTAGGAGGAGCCAAGAAGGCTGTTCACCGAGGTGCGCAGTAGGTAGGAGAGGGTGGTCACAAATCAAGAGAGGGAGTTTCTAAACTTGACCCAGGGAACAAACATTTTTTACCATGAGGACAGTCAACCAGTGGGTCAGGTTGCCCAGAGAGGTTGTGCAGTCTCCATGCTTGGGGGTTTTCAGGACCTGACTGGATAAAGCAACCTGGTCTGAATTAGGTGTTGTTCCTACCTGCTGCAGGAGGTTGGACTAGAGACCTCCTGAGGTCCCTTCCAAATTGAATGATTGGACGATTCATGCTCGCAGCTTGCATCCTGTTTAAAAGAGAGAGGTGAAAATACTTAGGTTTGCAGATGGCCATTATTATAGGCTGCAGTCAACAGACTCTAAAAGGAATAATTCGTAATTGTTAAAGTGTGATGTTCCCCTCACCCTGCTTTAGTCAGCTAAAAATTAGGCTCTCAGTTCAAGTTTACTTTCTAATCTCCCTTCATACTCAGTAGAAGGAGAGATGCATCTCTTAGGGACAAACCATCCTATCTTTAGATAAATATTTCGGTTGTGATGAATTACTCCCTGAAGGTGCCTGTGTCTCTTCATTTCCCTATAAAGAGAGCTGGCCTTGCTAGCTTTGGCTGTATGCTTAGCTTACAGATCTCTCTTATTAAGTGTGAGAAACACTATCCTCAATCTAGTGCATGCTGCATACTAAATAGACTGCGTCAGGGAAGTTTTCAAGACCCAACTGGATTAAGCCCTGGATAACCTGGTCTGACCTCAGAGCTGGCTCTACTTTGAGCAGGAGTTTGGGCTACAGAACTCTTGACATCCATTTAAACCTAAATCATCTTATAAATGATCAACATAACTATAGCCTTGTTTGTATTTGAGAGTTTTCTCCAGTGAATCTAAAGTTAGGCCCTTTCACTTTGGAAATTCAAATACTTCTAAACACTCTGGAGCTTTCTGGCTTTTTTATTATTATTTTTATTTTAGAGTTTCCATTTTCATGTAAAGACACCGGTATTTTTCAGAATTTCTGAAACACAGTGATAATAACATGTTTTTAAATCTATTTTAAATTAGTTCTTACAATATTTGACCTTTGTACACATATCAACAGAAAGTATATACCAATGGTGTCAGAGTCCAATACCAGATTCTTTTACACTTTCCACATATGGAGGCTGTAATATTTAATATCAAATTTACTTATTTGAAGATATTTTATGTTACACTGGATTTTTTATTTAGCAGTGTGATACAGCAATAATCTGAAATCACAATAAAAGTGTAAGATACACTTAGGAAAATATAGCAATTGCAATATACAGTTCAATCGCAATACAAATGTGATTCCCCTTACCGGTCTCTATAGTATTCTCACCATCATGACACTGGCTGTCCCCAGTTGCCAGGAGGGAATATGTGGGTTGAAACCAGCTCAAGCCTATTGCTCTCTTTGAAATTCTTCTGTTAGTTGTTCTGTTTTTGTACTCTATGTTGGGCTGAGCCATCCATACACTCCCCCCATGGTGGTCTGGCTAACTCAGAGAGACAGGCACACTCTTTTGATGAGCTCAGGGACAATCATTTACACAACCAGTTGATCCACTCAACTGGTAAAGCTCTTTATCTAAAACAAAGGCCACTCTCTGGTCCCCTTTGTGTTGAGGTAAATTCAGCTTTCTTTGCAGCAGCTGCGGTCAGTCACTCCCTACATTCATCCATGAGCTTCATGGGCACATGGCCCTCACCCATCTCCTCTGAGCCTTCCTCCGTTGTGGGACTTTATTGGTCGGTCACAAGTGGTCAGTGGTGTTTTTTTGCCTAGAACAGCTATGATCCAGAATGCTCTTACAAAAGTTATTCTTAACTTTGCTCTGCATGCAGTTCTCACTTTTAGAGACTTTTAAAAATCAAGTGTTTTGCAGTAGAGGAACATTGTGCATTAGTGTAGTCCTGTATTAACAACATGTCGTTTTACTTTTCCTCTAAATGTGATCCTGACTTCTATAATAGCCATTCTTAGAAGAAAATCATATCTAATTTATCTAATAGATAATGACTGGACTAATTTTTTATCTCTGCTGTTTTAATGTGATTGGAGGGAAGTAATTCATTATGTTTTAAAATGTGCACATTTCTCATCTAGGTAAAAATATTAAGCAGACAGTATCTGGAAAATGACAGTTTTCTAAATGCTTATTATTTTAAGCACTATTTTATAGCCTTCCAATAAAGAATATATTGGAATTTCTGCTAAAGGACTGAACTGGAGGCAAGGGACCAAGAACCCACAATATAAAATGGAATGTTCATCTGTCCTATGCTGAAAAAGATGTGAATTCAGGCAGCTTTTTTCAGGTACAAGCAGCCACAGAGAATGATGTGATACAGTCCTGTGAGGGGACAAAGGAGTCTTGAAAAACATGGAATACTGAGATGAGCAACTATGGTTTCATGGTGAATTGTTGATTCACAGGAAAATATAATTTTGTTCAACAAAAACAGAAATTAATATTTCCATCTGAAAAAGTTAAAACAATGTTTTTGGAATGATGAAATATATGCATACTCATGGATTCTTTTAGTGGTTGCACAAGAGGATTTTGCAACCACTTACAAAGCCATTGAGGGAGATGCCCTTTTATAACTCTTTCTATAGCCTGTGAAAGCTATTATATCATGTGTGTGTGAGAGTAACATACAAACCCTTTTTCCATATTAGTCAGAACAATGCTAAAAGACAAAATCTCCACTGCAGCCTCAGAACTACTGGGCTTCAGAGCATACTGAATTTTTCCTGTTAAAGTTACTCCACTTGGTATGAAACAGTATTAGAGCAGGTATCATTTCAGTGATCCAGTCACCAAGCTGCAGAGTTATTGTATCTTTTTGTCTGGTCTAATATATATTCACATTATTAACATATTCCTTTACTTGTATTAAAACTTCTCAGAAATAAAATAGTAAGGAGACAAGATAAAATGATTGCAGCCAAACAAAGTATTCTATCTAATGAAAAACTTTAAAAAAACCACATGACATTAATTTAATTAATTAATTTAGTCTCTCCTCTTAGCTCATTTTGTGCAGTATAAATTAGTCTTGTGGTGACTAGTGGCTTTATTCTAAGAGGTGGTAGAGGAAGGTACTCAACTGCCCAAGTTTAAAGGATAAATTTTTAAGTTCTATTATTAATAAAAAAAAAAATGCTGAGAGACAGAAAAAAGGAACAAATGATTGATGATTTCCAGCGCAGAAAATTTTAACTAAAACATCTCCAGGATCAAGTGGGAGTACACTGAACACAGCATTATCAGGGGACAACATTTAAGTTGAAAGGGAAATGTCAGAAAAGCTGGAGGGATCTATGAGAACTATGCAAATATGTGCATAGTGGTTGGCAAAACTTACTAATGACAGCTGCATGTTAAAAGATGGTAACAAGAAAAAAATCTATACTACTACTACTTTATTACTTCCTTCATATCATTAAAGAAAATCAAAAAATACAAACATGCCCATGAGGTAGGTAGTATGTCTTGATCCTCTTCCTCATTTCCTGTATGCTGTTTTCTTTCCCTCTCATGTCCAAAACCAGCAATTCCCAGCTGCTTTTTCCTTGAACACTCATGCTTTTCTTTATGGCTTTTTCTCTTCCTCAGTCTATTCCTCATTTCCCTTAGCACCATGACTTTCTTTACTCCATTTTTAATTGCTTATTTCCTTCAGATTCCTTCCTCACATAATACAAGCATTTCCAGATATCTGTGTCCTCAGAAGGCCACCTTTTGACTATCATTCTCTTTTCATCTCTGACCTTTTCAACCTTTGGCTGGAGTAAAGCTGGTTGAGAAACAAAGTTTTCCTTTTGATTGTTATTAGGAATGTGATTTTCTCCTTCTTGCAACATTTATTTATAATGCATGCTTAAAAGGATTTATTAAGATCATTAGTAAAATTTGTTATCACAATTTTTCACTTACCAAAATCTGTGCTTCAGAATGGGACACACATGACTGTCACTATTTTTAACAATATTATATAAAAACTTAATTCCAAATCTAATGTTCTCAGAAATAGCCATTAAAAATCTTTATCTCAGTATTTGTATGAAGTTTATTTTATTCTAGATTTTTGTCATCTTCATTCTACTGAAGTGGCTCAGTAAAGCATAGGTATAATGATTCCTTCCTAGCTAGCTGTTTTGGTCCATTTTCATGTCCACACCCTGATTATGGCTTGATCAATCACACCTTCCTTTCTGGTATCTTGTCCTCCCAGGCATTCCTCCTATTCTGATTCTTCTTCTTATGTCTGTGTCTGAGTCCAGCATAGCTTGTAATGGATTTTTAGTGGATTTATGTCTTCCCTTTCCACAGCTCTGAAAGAGATCAGCTCTAGTATAACATTATGTCTTTTCATAAGATGATATGTTGTCTTCAACTCCCTTTTTGGCTTTCTAAGACACATTTGCAATATTCCTTTTCACAGATCTCCTAGTACTAGCTACTTCAATCCAATCCTGCATCTCAGTCTGTTATGCATCTCCTTATAGAAGTTGCATAACATAATCAAAGCAGAGCTTTTAAAAATCCTTCCGGTCTTTCATTTAGTGTGTCACTTACAAAAGTGTGAAATCTCTGCCCGCTGCTCTCAGTGGCTGAACAGAAAAGTTGCTGGAAGTGTTGTTCCACATGAGCATCTGCTCAAGATGAAATTGCACTCTACAGAAGTATCAAAGGAAATGAGACTGTGAATAAAATGAATACAGCCCCCACCAAACCCTGCTGTTCTCGATACTCCTTGAATGTTCTTCCTTTAAACAAAAAAAGAAACAAAAATCCTTACCATATCTAAAGTACTCACCCCTAAACTATTTCAGCAGCTCCCAGTGCTAGCATTTTGTCAAAGAGGTCAGAAGACTAAAATGGTTACATGCCATGCCAGCAACTTTTTGCATGCAGTGGGATGAAAACAGTTCTCTGAAATGTGGCATACAAGTGACCTTCGTAGCTTGTCTTTTCCACTGCAGTAAAGTAATACTAATGTTATCCCTCTCTGCTGGACAGCAACAGAATAATCAAAAGAAGAGTAGCTTCTTTTTCACCTTATAAATATCATAGATTCTGTCAATCATTCCATTAGCCTTTTAGATAAATATGCATAGGATTTAATTGAAATGTTAGAAAAAAAACAGAAGATTTAGATTCTTGGTTTATGTTAACATTGAATCCTGTATAAAGTTTCATAGGCATCTTGAAATCTGTGAGATGGAATTTAGGAAAAAGGAAACATCTTTGCATGTCATTCTCTTTGTGGTAATAAATTTTCTTCATTTCATTACCAAAAAGTATGTTTCAGAAAGTCTTCCAACTTCAACCAATCATTGTAAAATGTTCTTATGCTTAAAGGTAACTTAGGTAAAAATTTTGGTCCTCAGACTTTCTTGGTAAGAGGAGTCTGACAAATAAATATTTGTATGTGAAAGAAGTTTCTCATATATTTCAGAATTTACAATACAAAAATCAGAAATTTGCATTTTCTATTTCCAAATTAAATGCTTGCCTTTCAGTGCAAGGATAATATTGTCTATAGCATGTTTTCAACTGTATATAATTAACTGATGCATTTCTTTTTAGGTATGTAGAGAGCAGATACAATAGTTACTTTTTAAAATATTTTTTGAACCTGGAACTATTTGGTCCTATTGTGATTGATTCAGTATTTTTGGTGGTGTTTAACATCTGATGTTATGAGTCATTGAACAGAAGGCCAGTGAACAGAGGAAGAAAGAAATTCCTGGTTGGCTTCATTGCTGTCTGTCTTTCTCAGGGTGAAGTATAGCAACTATAAATATACAGGTTCCTCAGAAAATGGTGCAGAACGTGGAACTAAATGTTATATAGCCTATGACATATCTACCAGAAAGAAACGCTTAACAAGACATTCAACAAAGTGAGGAAAGAGACCTCAAGACAGCCACTTCGAATAAAGTTCCCAACATGTTTTGTTTTAAGTATCAAATACATGAGAAATACTTAATGTAAAATTCCTTGACATCTGTCTCTGATCTAACAAAAGATAATGATAAACCTGGACATAGCCAGTAATCTATTAAGTGCTTGTGAAAAATTAGCTCTTTTCATAGAAGAAATATACCATCAAAGATTATTCACTACAACTGTTCTTTTTTTTTTTTTTAAGAAGAAGAAGAACTCTTTGCCAAGACTGAAGAAGAAAAGCCTCAAAATCAGTTGCGCAAATTGCCCACAAATCTCTATTGTTAAGAGAAAGACTGTTTCAGTATTATAAGGAAAGTTTATGTTTTCAGTATGAAAGTATATTATCTTTATTCACTCATGAAGTTTTCTGCATATGTCCAGTGAAGAAGTACATCTAATTTATCCTATTCTTCTGGGCCTATAGCTCAGAGGACTGTTCAAAATGTACTTGGTCTGCTTAGAAAATAAGAAGCAAATTAGAGAGCTTTAAGAACATTTGTTATCAAAAAGGTTTCCACTCTCTTCACTTCTTTTTATTTATTTATTTTTTTCCTTTCTCAAAGGGAACATAACTAAAGCTACTCAGATTGATACCCAAGTGAATTTGATCCATTTTGGATGAGATATTAGCTAAGGTATTTTTATTGCCTTACCTTGCATATCATATAATAGATAATATATTCATGCAATATAGAACACATTAAGATATTATTCTCTAATTACAAGTTGTGGTTATGTTATGTCTTAATGGCATAAACAGGTAGTGAAGACTGTGCAGAACTGTATTCCCAGAGTGCAGAGGAATCAGGAATGTCTCACTAATACTCACTAGGGTCTATTCAAAAGCTATTCAGACATAACTTTTGCTCAGCAGATTATGCAGAATGTGGTTGTCCTTGATTCCTTTATTAAGGACATTTAGTAGAAGGTCCAAGGATCTTTCCAAATAATCTTGCTCTGGAAGCAGAATCTAATGCTTCCACTGAAGGCAATATGGCAATTTGGGCCCAGACCATACCTCTGCACCTCTCTGCCAGCACTGTTTAGATGTGTCACCACCAGGAACCATCTGTAACTCAGCATCTGAATGTTATCAACAATCACAGATTTTTTGAATCTTTTTACATGATGAGTTAGGCCTCTTTTATATAAGTTTACATTCCAGTGTTTATAGATGCTTTGTGTCTTGATTCCATATGAATGAAGACAGTCCTGAATATTTCCAAACAAGTCTTTTAGCTCTTTCTTGGAATCAAAGAATCAATTGCCCAGCATATATATGCACACATATATATATACATACATACATATATATGCATTTGAAAAATACCGCATCTTTACATGCTTCAGCAACAACAAAGAGTTTGCACTCTTGTGTGCAAAAAGTAACTGGTTTATCTATAAATAATTAGATATACTTCCAAGTGATACACTCTTTTTTAAAGAAATGACAGAAATTGAGAATTTTTTTAGGAATTTATTTGGCAAAGGCTAAAGTTATAAAGATGAATTTTTAAGAACTTTGCTGCTGAAAGGAAGAAGGTTCATTGCTTGAAGAATACACCTTTATTAAGAGATAAAAAATGCACTTTTGATCTCATAACATTGCTGAGTACAGTTTAATATGAAATGCATATGAGAATGACTTAAGTGATAGTGTATGTAGTGAGAGTCTAAAGACTGTATCAAATATTTTAAGAATCATTACATTCTTGCATACCCGTGAATTAAGAGTAAGTGTCCTAAAGATTACAACTTGGTGGAAAGAGATTTTTCTGTAATTTCTGTTTTTAGAAAGCCAGTTCTCACTCAGTTTCTCATTATTCTTAAAGCTGGAACAGCTAAAGATTAGATTAGAGTGTCTGGAATATGGCCTGCATTGAGACTGTCACTGTGTTTTGAAGATTTAGCTTTAAAAAAAGGACATTTCAGCACAAAATGTTGAAAAGTAAGTTAGAAGTCTTTCTCCTATGCTATACTGTTATAAATCTGGAAATGAAGTCATACCAGTACAAAACTAGATTTAATAGGAAGAGAAACAGATTAATAGTATCCAGTTGAAATTCATATGTTGTTTTGGTGTCATTTTTAAGAATGCCTTTACAAGATTATTACAATGGATTTTTTTCTTTTCAGTATAACTTGCAAATATTTTCATTAACAGGAAATACTTGAAAAAGAAATGTCTTTTCCCAGTGTTTATTATTTGGCATTTGGATATTATTAAATTTTGTTGGTAAAAGTCCTGTAGTAGAATTTCTGTTCCTTGATTATGTATACGTTACTGGTATAAATGTGCATGTTTGTGTGTTTCCATTTGTAAACACATTCATGCAGACAAGCAGGTTCCTAAGCCAAATTTCTGAAAAAAAAAGCTAAATATGGGAAAAATGTAATTCTACTGAATAAATTAAAGGAAAACTGATATCACTATAAGCCAGATAAGAAATACAATTTAATTTTACTCTTTGTATCAGTCAGTTTAAAAATAGCCTGGAACCCACAACAATATTTAAAATTATAATTTGTATAGGCAAAAGGAAAATGTAAAATATTCCTTGAACTTTCCATAGCATTTCATTTATATGCCCTCACTTCATACAGTACAATTAACTCTTTTTGGATTATTGCTTTGATTTAGAATAAAGCTTTTTTTTTCTTTCTTTCTAATGCATCTATTTGCTAAGGAAAAAATATTCACTTCAGTGCTGTTTCAAGCAAATGTAAGTTATGTAAGAAAATGTAACCATTATTATCACAGTTTGGAAAGGGTAGCATGGTTAATGGCATTGAATGCTGGTATATATTCTCTTTGTATACAAGATTAATTGAAAACATATACAGGAAAGGTACTGCTGTCAGAATCATCAGGTCAATAAATATTTAAAAACTGTGTCAGTAAGCAAGATCATAAAGAGTGATTTTAAAACAAACCAGTTACCTTTCCCAAAACCTGGACCTTATAAGGAGGTGATCATTCTGAGCTCTTTTTCCTCCACACATCTCAGTTTTGTAGCTAACAAAGTTGTCCTTCCTATGAGTACTTAGAAAAGACAGTTTACATGGGGACCTCCTCATATTCCCCATGCAATCAGAGTGATTTTTGCCACCAGATTCAAAAAAAGGAGGATATTAAATAATCTGCATGTTAGGCTTTAGGATATAAAACTGCTTAAACTGAACAGTCATAGCTTCTCTCTGAAGTCTATCTGGATATTTTTCTTTCATTTGAAAATATATATATATATGAAAACATTAGTGCTTTTTACGAGGATAACAGAAGAGGTGGGTTATTTGATTTTCACTTATTCATTTATCTTAGGAGTCTTTGAAAAGACTAAGGACAACAGGGACTAAGGACAAATCCTTTAATTAAGGGATTTATTCATTAAATGATTCATTCAAGCAGACAGTACAGCAATAAAAGTGTATATCAAATAAAGCTCAATATTCAGTACTGTCAGGTGCCTGGGTTTAAATTGTTACATATCCCTAAGAGAAGAAATATCCACCAGTGAGTCCAAAATGCATGAAAAAAGTAAATATTTATGAGATGCAAACATTAGGTACTATCAGCAGCTTCATACACAATCATGCAGACATACATGCACATGTGCTACTGTTTTGATCATTCCTGTAAGCACAGGAAAGGTGCTTACAAGAAATCAGATATATGCAATCCAGGAAAGTTCCAACCTTACAAATCCCACATGGATATGTCAGAGCTTTGAGTCCCTTTAATGACTGCCATCCAGCAGTCTTAACACTTTACTAAGCACAAACCCATCAGTCCCTGCATAATACCAAGAACTTATTCTGAAAGCATCCAAGTCAGGCTCTCTACCTTTTGCTCCCTCCTGCTATGCATTTCATTAAAATTGTTTCTTTATAAAAAAATTACTGAATCTTCTGTACAAAAGAAGTAAATGCAAAGAATAATGTTTCCTCACAGATGTTGCAGTTAATCACTTTAATAGTAAAGACCTTATAAATATTAAAACAGAATAATGTTGAATCAAATTTACCTTGAAAATAAATATTTGTGAAATAACTGAGAGCTAAAATCGTATCAGTGTTTGAATGTTAATGATATCCTTAGTTGGCATAGAATAGGGGGAACTTGTAGTACAAGGTCAGGTACTTTTGTGGTAACTATGATGTTGTCATGGGGGAATTCAGGGGTGAGGTAGTACCTGCAAGATCAGAACCACAACACTCAGTGCCATAAATGTTAGATTTTATTTGCTAAGTGGGATGTGTATAGCAGATGGATAGTGATTTCTCTTCTAAGTTCTCTATTTTCTGGCAAAGTCAGAATACACTTCCATGCTAATCTAGACCACTGCCCCTCCCGTCTGGCCGGGAGCAGCACAGTGGCCTTGGGGGAGCAGGACACTTCCTTCAACCCGTCAGTGTGTCCCAGTCCTGGCTGGTGGCCTCCATGCCTAGTGGTTCCACCTGGCGCTCAAGCTTTCTCACAGCATTGAATGCCTGTGGATGTGTTCCCACTAAGGGGCTAGTGCTTTCATTACTTATTGCTTTCTAACCTTGAGTGTTGGCATAAGATGCCACTGGCTTCATTGGTCTCGTAGTCCCAGGTCAATCTCTTGGACTTTCTCCATATTTAAAGCCAACTAGTTGCCATCACCTTTGTTTCTGTCACCTTCTGGACCCCATCCCAAGGATGGAAAGTTAACAGTTCATATGTGCTTTATTTTTTTCCCCACACATACCTAGAATATTAACGCAGGGTAACAGCTTTTGCATATGCCTCCCCCACAACTATTATTTGTGGACTGTTTGTTTTACCAGGGGTAATGGCAACCTACAGTCATCTAGGGCTGGGTGGATGAAACTAAGGACTCATTTTATCTTAGTGGTGCTTTTCAGGAGACCTCAGTCTTTGACACATGTAAATGTTCATCACTGAGTAACAGATAGCTGTAATCTGCACTGTTATCAAGCTCTTGGCCATTACTTCTTTAAGAAGAAGAACTGACCAATTTAGCTTAATTAGGAGTATCAAATAAATTTAATGAAAGGAAAACAGTTCTATGCTATTTTATAAATTTATATTCTTCACAATGTCCAGAGAATTTTCCAGTAAAGTACACAAGACTTACTGTTATACCTTGATGTTTGGTGTCTTGGTCAGGAAGTCAGCCCTTCCACCCACCAGATTAGCCTAAAAATGTCTTTGACTGGTTAATAAATTTCTGTTAATAATCAGTTAATACTTTTCATCTAGGGCCACATGGCATATTCCAACAGATAATTCTGATAGAATGTACTGCTCATTCTAAATTTCAGTTCTGGGAAGAAATTCACACAAAAATCAATTTTGTTTTCCAGTAAAAAAAGGTTAAGCTGTCCACATTTAACAGCTTGCTTGCAACATTTATATTTTGAAATGGGGTTCTATGAAACCTTTCACTTTATTTAAAGATGCTAAATGGCCACACAATTCAGAGATTTCCTTCCCTGAATTCCTGCAAACCTCTCCTTGTTGAAGGGAGAGAGGCACTTTATGGTCAGGTAAAATGGAGATTCTACTTCAATAGATCTGGTCTCAGAGCAGATCTGTAGTCTGCAATTTTAAAACATGGTCTTTATAGATCAAGTTCTGTATATCTAATTGAAAATAATAATAATACAAAAATAAAGATTAAAAAGAAATCTAAGGAATTTCTTTGTTTAAAAATGAGAAGTATTTAAATCTATCATACCACTTTGCTCTTGGTCTTAAGCATATTTTGAGAATGGTATCAGCATTAATGGACTCCAGTTTTTCAATTAATTGACGTTATTTACAGACTATAAACAGTATAAAAAGAGTTATTCTCTTTATCAAACTTATGATTGTATCCGTTGCCATTATTTATGATCTATTCAAGTAATTTAAGAATAAATATACTACATCTATAGTAATCTAAATTTAAAATAAATCATCTATAAAGCAGAACTTTAAAAGCAAAACAATAAAAAGTAAATGGAACATATTCACTGTTATTATCTCTGTAATGTAGAATAACTGCTGAAATCCAGTTCTATGTTAGACATAATTACCTTAAATAAAATCTGTTCTAAGAGCCTGCTGAGAAATGGTAGTACCACCCACCCACATATGAGGCACTATCTTCTATAATATTGGATTTCTTAATTTAATCGACTCTAAATATTGTATTCTTTAAAATGAACATTTTCAATATATGTTCAAAGTGGTCCATGGATTTATTTGGAGTAAAGCAATTATCCATTGATAATTCTTTCTTAACTATTTAAAACTTGACCTCGGCAAATATTTCTTTTGCTGTCACTAGAATATTTGTTTTGCTTACTGTTGCTCAAAATCAAATTTCTACTTTTTGATTTCATGAGCTGAACCTAGAAAAGTATTTGAATGTTAGATCAATGCAAACCTTTCTATTTCCATCTAGATGCCCACTGATATTTACAATAACTTTAATCTTCTTGTAATTCCTTAGTTCATTGATTTTGTGATATGAATTTTATGAAATAACAGCTTCAGTGCAGTCCTATCCCAAATAAAATTACTTTCACCTGTGAGGCCAAGATTTTATTCATTTTCTATTTGAGGGTGGGAAGGGGAATATGTTTCTTTATCTAGCAAAATCCTGCTGCTTAAAAAGGAAAAGAATGTCATTTTCTTTTGCCAAAAAGCAGTCATTGTTGAAAAGGAGGAAATGGGAAACTTTCAGGCAAGACAGCAAATATTAGGCACTAGTAAAAATAAAGAAAAAGAATAGTCTTTTCAGATTTCCACTTATCTGGGAAAGTTTAGTTCCATCATAGTCTGTTGTATTATGATGGTATCTTGTTCTTCTGTTTAAAAGGTGTGTCTTTCCTGTAGTGATTTTTTCCTCCCTTATTTCAAATCAGAAATGCTTCTTGCTGTATGCAATGTGTCAGAGTTACAAGCTTCATCTGTTATCAGCTGACAGTATCACAGCCTTGAAGTTAGGAAATTACTCTTAAGAGAACAGTTAAGAGAATAAGAGAATAGCCTATTTGCTCTTATTCAAATTTGAAATTCCAGTAACCTGACCTTTTATCATGGAAGCAGTCAAAAGAGAAAATGAGATAACAGATTTCAGTGCCATAGACCTCTGGCAAAAATGAGACCTTTTCCCTGAGAGAAGAGTGCCTAAGGATATAACACCAAACTTTTTTCAGCCAGAACCAAAGCTGGAGCAAAATGAAGCCAAGTGTTACACTGATGCAAGAATCAAAGCGCCCCAGGAAAGCATACAAGCCAATTTTTTGCTCATAGCCTTGTTCAACTCATGCTTCCCACTTGGTTTTCTTGGCACTGTGCAGCAGAAGAGCTCAGTCACTTATTCCCGACTTTGGAGCGAGAGCAGAATGCTGTGTGCGCACTAGGGGGGAGGCAGAGCTGATCCAAAAAGAGAGGGGAAAACACCTAGGACCTGCTGATCTGGCAATTACATTTCTGTATGTAAACACAAACACCAAAATCCATCTTCAGTTCTGGATCTACACTTCCCTACAACCTGTGCTGCAATGAATTAGGGTTAAGTACTGAAGGCAGTGGAATAATTGATAGCAGTGGAAAACTTATTTATGCAGGAGAAATCAGGGCCTAACTCCTTGTTTTGCTGCCGAATCAAGCCTAGAAATCTGTAAGACATCTACAGATGCTATAGCAACCTATATATGCGAACTAAAGCATGGCTTCTTAAGTGGCTACTTCTCTGGTACACAGAGAAGATAAAGTAGCAAATGTAAACATATGCACATATTTTGTCTTAACATTATGAAGCTGTCCCTAAAAGATGAAAGCTAACTATCTCACGGAAAATTAGAGCTGGTCATAAAAATTCTGTCCTTCAGGTATTATGATACTTGGCATTTAACTACTTCACTGTGAATGGAAAAAAGTGAAACACTATTTTTGTAACAATTGCTTGTATTTGACAATGATGTGAAAAAACAGAATGTTTGTTATTGGAAGGGTCTAATATTTTAATCTGCCATCATATTTCTATTGGCACCAAAGGGTGACTAGCACAGAAATCATGAGGGTAACTGCTGGTTTTCTATTTATTAAAAATACTGTTAGGAAGGGATGTTGATATTCATTGTTAGATGAATGAATAATGAGAAGTTTATAGTACAAAACCTTTGACAGATCTAATACTTGGTCTTACAGTGTATGCTAATTTATGAAAGCATGAAGACGAAATTGAGTGCATTAATCTGTTTTGACCTGTTTGTGGCGGTCTGTCTCAGAACAGGGATCTATATTTGTTCCAAACAAGCGTAAAAGCTAAAACAACGAAGCTTCATCCTTCTGTAATATACTGTGGCTCTGGATACAGTATCATGCATGAAGGGCCCACTTATATTGACCCAAATATTATTTCCCTGGCCTTGTCTCATCCAGAGGGAGCTATCTAGATCTTTATGGTTTAAAATCTGTCATTGAGGGTATGTTATTGTGGGTAGAATTTATATTGTCTTCATAGAAGAACTGATACTTAGAATAGCTGTGAAAACATTGTATATATTCCTAGAAATTTCTGAATAGGTTACCCTTTTCTATCAGTGAAAGATCTGATCCTGATTCCCTCTTCTCCACTCCTCTTCTCCTTTTAATAATGCAATTGGTGAAAGAACACATCAGAGTGGAAATTGTTCTTGCAGAATGTTGTAATAAACATTAGGTGTATTATATGGAAACTACTTGTTTATTTGACTTGAAACAAATATTAGCATATGAGAAAATGTGAGCACATCTTTGGTGTCTTTTATTTTCACCTTTGGTAGGCAAGAGTATTTCATATTGTTGTTTAGACTTCCTCTGTATCAAAATCCACCCTCCAAAATTCTAACTGCATCTCCTAATAGATGTGTGCTGGCTGTCAAAAGTTATTTGGTCCAACTACTCTGTGTATATACAAATTCAGAGCATTTATATTGTGAACATTATTGACACTGAAATGTAATATGTCAAAAGGACAACATGCAATTTTAAAACCTAGAAGGGTAGGAACATATTAAATTAATCTTAAAAAAAAAAAAAAAAAAAGTAAAATGCAGCCAGTATTTTACTTCTGAGCTATTGCATCTTCCGTGATTTTTTTCCCCCTTAAAGAAAGTTTTCAAAAGCTACATTTCAAAAGCCTCATGCTGGCACATTATTCCTATGAAGTGCCACCTACTTACTGTTTTCTTACTGTGTGACAGGTAGAGACTGCTGAATAAGTGAACTTCGACAGGAGACAGAGAGCAGGGGGAAAAAATACTTCAACCAGGATACAGTTATGGAGAAAAGAAACTTGGTGAAGTGCAGTGTGGGAAGTGAAAGTCAAAAGCAACAAATGAGGTGAAGCCTGTCAGGCCTTCAAAAATACGGTGTAGAAGAAGAGAAGATTCAAAAAAAAAAAAAGAATCTGGCCAGCAAGACACAGGGGTAGCAAAAAGTCTCACAGACTGTAGTAAAGAAATTATTCCCAGCAGTGCTAGTCTCCTAGGATTCTCTTTTTGAGCATAGTATCAGATTAAATGCAGTTTACTGTTCTTCTTCTCTCTAACACTTTGATTCGGGAAATACCAGATGAACTAAGACAAAGTATCAGCCATACTTTTGAAAGATATTGCTTTGACTTGATTAGCTATTGTAAACCACAAGTATTCAGCCTCTTTGATCTAACAGGAAACTATTTTAGTTCATACGGAATTATCAGTGGTGTAATGTGTTAGTGGATATATTTTCTAATTGTTACTCATTTGTAGTTCACATACACTTCATTTTAAGTGACTTTGTCATTAGACCTATCCAGAAAACAACTGAATGTTATACTAACTTTTGAGGTTTCAAAATGCATGTGTTTATCTCATTGAAATGAAATAAAAATTTTTACGATTGTTTTAAATGTAATATGGTATAAGCATCTGAAAATTTTACCACTGAAAATGGTAAATATTGAGGCTTCTCCCTCTTTCTCCTCCTATTTCTTTCTCTCTGAAACTTACAGGAGACTCTGCCTTGGACTTCAGAAACCTTTTGCATTGAATATCCTGCTGAAACTGGAGTATGTCTGTAGAATGCTTGGATGAAACAAGCATGTTTTGATGAAAAAGCATTTAGTAAAAAGTGTTCCACCCTACTCTTATTGTCACAGAGTCTGCAATATAACTTATGGTCCCACTGTATAGCTAGTGCTCTTGGCTCGTGCCGGGGCAAAGAGTCCTGACTGTTTTGTAGGGGTTAACATTGCAATAAAATGAACATGTATCTATTACCAACCTCATTGCTTGTCCCTGTAAAACCCCAAACCAAGAAGGTTACAACAGTTTACACATATATCCATTAACATCACCACCCCTTGTCTGTTCAACTAGATTATTTGGCTTATCGTCATAATAATTTGAACTCTTACTACAAACTTCAGGCCTTGTCCCCACAGCCAAGAACATTATAGCAGTTTGAATGTTCGCTATAGTTTAGCATACAAGCCAATGATTAAGATAGTATGAGCAACGAGTAATGCCACCACCGGAGGCAATGCCTCGAATCACTTAGGGCTTCATCCAGACCCAAATGGATGGTGAATGAAGTGGGGATATTTCCTTATTTGGAGAGTAAAATGATTCATCAAACAGCCTTGATCTCTTGGAGAATGCTCCACATCCTGTAACAGCGTTAACTGAGCTCTGACATTGTTCCTGTCCTTCCAGTTCCTTGACTTGCAACTCTAGATCTCTGAAGTGCTTTCTGTCCCACCTCAGTGTATCATCCCCCTTTTCCTTTCAGAAAACCAGTAAGTTCCAATGTGCAGGGTGAGAACATGGAAAATTTTCAGCCCTTCTTGACACCTTTTTTGAGGTTGACCATATTAGTGGACTCTCTGCACCGTCCTTGGCCATGCTGCTAATCTCACATCTGTCTTCTGCCGTGATCCCCCCAGTATGGTGCATATAGGTCACTCCTTGATCAACAAGATGTCGCACCAGCAGATTAGGAGCTATCAGAGGGATATTAGTTTCTATGCCTAACATTTGGAGCTTTTGGACCATGGACCACTAATTTTCCAGGGTCCCTTTCCTCTTGCCTGTAAACAAACTCCAGCAGTCCAAAGACAGTCAGGTCATCTCCCCAGCTCAGCCCCAGTGTCCTGGTGTCCCCGGGAGCCCTGCTGGAAGCACACAGTAAGCCCTGGTGCGCCCCACAGCTCAGCAGCACACTTCTCCAGGGCTGTCACAGTCCCCACAGCTCCTCTGCAGCCCACAGGCTATTTTGATGGGGGAAGGGGAGAGTTATAGTGACAGGGTAGTTGGCAAAAGACTGCTCAAGTCAGGATGCCTCCAACAGGTGAATGCAGCCAGGGAAGTGCGCATGGGATGTGGCTATGGAGGACCCTCTTTTACCCCTCCTGGGAAACCTGCATGCTCGATCACCTCCCTGAAATGCCTGTACACCAATGCACGCAGCTTGGGGAACAAACAGGAAGAACTAGAGATCTGTGTGCGGTCGCAGGGCCATGATCTCATTGCCATTACAGAGACATGGTGGGATAGCTCGCATGACTGGAGTGCTGTCATGGATGGCTACGTGCTTTTTAGGAAAGACAGGCCAGGAAAGCGAGGTGGTGGAGTTGCTCTTTATGTGAGAGAGCAACTGGAATGTATTGAGCTGTGCCTAGGGGTGGATGAAGAGCGAGTCGAGAGCTTATGGGTAAGGATCAAAGGGCAGGCTAATAGAGGTGACACTGTTGTGGGTGTTTACTACAGGCCACCTGATCAGGATGAGGAAGTTGATGAGGCCTTCTACAGACAGCTGGAAGTAGCCTCACGATCCCAGGCCCTGGTTCTCATGGGGGACTTCAACCACCCCGATATCTGCTGGAAAGACAACACAGCTAGGCACAAACAGTCCTGGAGGTTCCTGCAGAGCATTGGTGACAACTTCTTGACCCAGGTGGTGGAGGAGCCAACAAGGAGAGGTGTGCTGCTGGACCTCGTACTAACAAACAAAGAAGGACTGGTGGAAGATGTGAAGGTTGGGGGCTGCCTTGGCTGCAGTGACCATGAGATGGTGGAGTTCAGGATCCTGCGAGGAGGCAGCAGGGCACCAAGTAGGATCGCAACCCTGGACTTCAGGAGAGCAAACTTTGGCCTCTTCAGGGACCTACTTGGAGGAATCCCATGGGTGAGGGCCCTAGAAGGAAGGAGTGTTCAAGAGAGCTGGTTAATATTCAAACATCACTTCCTCCAGGCTCAAGAGCGGTGCATCCCTATGAGTAGGAAGTCAAGCAAAGGAGGCAGGAGACCTGCATGGATGAGCAAGGAGCTCCTGGCAAAACTCAACCAGAAGAAGGAAGTCTACAGAAAGTGGAAAGGGGGACAGGCCACTTGGGATGAATATAGGAACGTTGTCAGAGTAGGCAGGGATGCGACGAGGAAGGCTAAGGCCCGTTTGGAATTAAATCTGGCTAGAGATGTCAAGGACAGCAAGAAGGGCTTCTTCAAATACATCAGCAGTAAGAGGAAGACTAGGGAAAATGTGGGGCCTTTGCTGAATGGGGTGGGTGCCCTGGTGACGAAGGATGCAGAGAAGGCAGAGTTACTGAATGCCTTCTTTGCTTCAGTCTTTACTGGTCAGGCCAGCCCTCAGGAACCCCAGACCCTGGAGGCAAGAGAGAAAGTCTGGAGGAAGGAAGACTTTCCCTTGGTGGAGGAGGAGTGGGTTAGAGATCATTTAAGCAAACTTGACACCCACAAATCCATGGGCCCTGATGGGATGCACCCACGAGTGCTGAGGGAGCTGGCGGACATTATTGCTAAGCCACTCTCCATCATCTTTGAAAGGTCATGGAGAACAGGAGAGGTGCCCGAGGACTGGAAGAAAGCCAATGTCACCCCAGTCTTCAAAAAGGGCAAGAAGGAGGACCCAGGGAACTACAGGCCAGTCAGCCTCACCTCCATCCCTGGAAAGGTGATGGAGCAGCTCATCCTGGAAGCCATCTCCACGCATGTGGAGGACAAGAAGGTGATCAGGAGTAGTCAGCATGGCTTCACCAAGGGGAAATCATGCCTAACCAATCTGATAGCCTTCTATGATGGAATGACTGGCTGGGTAGATGAGGGGAGAGCAGTGGATGTTGTCTACCTAGACTTCAGCAAGGCTTTTGACACTGTCTCCCCTAGCATCCTCATAGACAAGCTCAGGAAGTGTGGGTTAGATGAGTGGACAGTGAGGTGGATTGAGAACTGGCTGAATGGCAGAGCTCAGAGAGTTGTGATCAGTGGCACAGAGTCTAGTTGGAGGCCTGTAGCTAGCGGTGTCCCCCAGGGGTCAGTCCTGGGTCCAGTCTTGTTCAACTTCTTCATCAATGACCTGGATGAAGGCACAGAGTGCACCCTCAGCAAGTTTGCTGACGATACAAAACTGGGAGGAGTGGCTGATACACCAGAGGGCTGTGCTGCCATTCAAAGAGACTTGGACAGGCTGGAGAGGTGGGCAGAGAGGAACCTCATGAAGTTCAACAAAGGCAAGTGCAGGGTCCTGCACCTGGGGAGGAATAACCCCAGTCACCAGTACAGGTTGGGGGTTGACCTGCTGGAAAGCAGCTCTGCGGAGAAGGACCTGGGAGTGCTGGTGGACACCAAGTTAAGCATGAGGCAGCAATGTGCCCTTGTGGCCAAGAAGGCCAATGGTATCCTGGGGTGCATCAGGAAGAGTGTTGCCAGCAGGTCGAGGGAGGTGATTCTCCCCCTCTACTCAGCCCTGGTGAGGCCACATCTGGAGTACTGCGTCCAGTTCTGGGCTCCCCAGTACAAGAGGGATGTGGCACTACTGGAGCAAGTCCAGCGAAGGGCCACAAAGATGATTAGGGGACTGGAGCATCTCTCTTATGAGGAAAGGCTGAGAGAGCTTGGCCTGTTTAGCTTGGAGAAGAGAAGGCTGAGAGGGGATCTTATCAATGTGTACAAGTATGTGAAGGGAGGGTGTCGAGAGGATGGGACCAGACTCTTTTCAGTGGTGCCGAGCGACAGGACGCGAGGCAATGGGCACAAACTGAAACACAGACACTTCCATCTTAACATGAGGAAAAACTTTTTCACTGTGAGGGTGACAGAGCACTGGAACAGGTTGCCCAGAGAGGTTGTGGAGTCTCCTTCTCTGGAGATATTCAAAACGCGCCTGGATGCAATCCTGTGCAATGTGCTCTAGGTGACCCTGCTTGAGCAGGGGGGTTGGACTAGATGATCTCCAGAGGTCCCTTCCAACCTCAGTGATTCTGTGATTCTGTGATAAATTACCATTATGCAAAAACAGAATTAAGAAATAGAAAAAAAAAACCCTTCTAAAATTATTTGTCCAAAAGAAGGAGTTACTCCTTTAATAACTGGGAATTCTAATGCTATAGATTTTATATGGAAGAATCTCAGCAGCTTAGACCTGTCCAAAAACTTTATGATGGATTATATTTCCATCAGAAAATGCTGATCTGGCAGAATGAAAGCATAGTAAAAAACATGTCTATATCAACAAATCTTCCAGGAGAATATGGGTGGCTGAAACTTGCCTGACGCACAGCTTTCTTGTCTCCTGTCAGCCACCCATGTAGCTGCTCAGTCCTACATCAGAATTCGTGCCCAAAGGCTTCCCGACTCCCAGATGCTGATGCTCAATGCCTATAGATACTGTTCCCCAGCTTTGGAAAGTTTGAACTGTCAGTGACTCCACAGCAGGCAAGCAGGGGCGCCTGGCCTTTGGGCTCGCTGCATGTTGGGGAGGGTCTTTTAAGAGGATTTTACTACTGCCCACCACTGACTAGCAGGAATGAATTTCGCCAGCGTTTCTGAAATTGAAAGTAGCATCATGATCCATCTTCTGGTACTGTTCAGTGGCGGGAAGCAGCAGTACCAAAATGACTGCCTGTTTCAGTCTGTGGCTTTGTATGTTGGAATGGTAATGAAGGGCATTTAAAATGAGCTGCATGTTTGTCCCAATTTTGCGATTGTTCTCCCCCCCCCCCCCCCCCAGCTTGGAATTTGAAACAGAACAGAAAGTTAGTCTCAGAGCATGTCTACCTCAAATATGGTCATGGCTGGCATGATGAAACCATATCAATGAAAACAGAACTCATCTGTTTGGTAACCCTAGCCTTTTTACTGTTAGGTTAAAAGAAAGCTTTCTTTCCTGATTTTGTTAATGCCTGTCATGTTCATTGATTAGAACTCATTCCTCTGCGGTTAAGTCATTTGCATTAAAAAAGTTCATGTATTTTTATTCTTTATCCCATCCACTTGCATATCTAGATCTATGTTTTGGTATCATATGTCAATCTATCAGGAAGTCAGCTAGAGAAATCAGTCAGCTTATGAAATCTCAGAATGTGATGGTAAATGTCTATTATATATGCATTTGTTTTTTTCCTGGAAATGCTATTTTCCTGTTTTATATATAAGGCCTTTGCATGTAGCAAGGGGAAGAGGCTAGTTTCATAGCTAAGTTTTGTACAATATGAGATTTGTGCAATTACTCTTACAGGAACTTTTCAACAGATACTATTTGTGGCTTTTGCCTATGCTGATGTGGTTATAACTAACCTTATTTTTTAGCAATACTGCACCCAGAACAGAAATATTAGTTGAAGAAAATATATATGCCATAATAGTCAACTCTCATCGGTGACATAGAAGATTGTGTCTCATGATTCTGCTCCAGTTTGGAAGAATAGCTCTTGGAATCTGTATTTTCCACTTCTTTACCTAAGTGGCAGAATCATCTGCTTATTCCAAGGTGGTCTCCCACTCTCCGCTGTTAAATTTCAAAATACTTTTTGCAATTTTTATTCCCTATTGAAAGAGAACCTCACTACTGAAAACATAATACCTCTTTCAAAAATGCAAATTTTTTTTTCTAGGAAGAACTTACCTTTACCTTTACCTTTACCTTTACCTGTACCTGTACCTTCACCTTCACCTTCACCTTCACCTTCACCTTACCTGTCAGTTAATTCAAGGGTGCCTCTGGCTGAAATACATGGTTAGATTTGGGGATACTGGATCTTTATCACATAGTTCTTCTTTAGGTGTAGGTACATAGACTGAAGTAGTCATCTAGACTCCCTCTTGGGAGAGACAAGCATCACTGAAAGGCAATTAATCCCATTTTTCTTAAACATTTACTTTAACTGAAAGAATGGACAAGCTTCCAGGCACACCGCCCTTCTTCAACTGAAGTATATATTCATTATGAACAAATTCACATGTAGGAAGGAGTACAGTAGTATTTTATGTCAAAATCATGTTACAAGGCTTAGTTAGTTAATTAATTATTACAAAGCACTTTAAGAACCCTGGAGAGGAGACATTATAAAAGTAAGTGATGCTATTTTAATAATTTTCCATTTAACCGAGTGAAGTGCTATGTGCTATTAGAGCCCTCGAGATCCTGGGCCTGATTAGGAACTGTTGACTGCATTACAGTAAGTACAGTCTCTACTTCATTTCTGCTTGGCAACCCTCAGACTAGCTGTCCTCTGGTAAAAGAGAATGTGTACACTTTTATATGTGAATTTTGAAAAGTTAGAAAAAAGTTTTAGGAGAGCAGACTTCAGCTTATTTCATCTAGTCAGAATCCCTGGGAAACTACTGTGGAGAGAAAAAGTGTCTAGGAAAGCTGGTTGATTTTTAATGAAAATTTATTGAGAGATCAGGAACAAAACATTCTGTTTTACAGAAAGCATGGGATTTTCAGCAGAATGCCTACCTGGCTAAGCAAAGAGCTTCTCAATGAACTGAATTAAAAAAAAAAAAAAAAAAAAAAAAAAAAAGAGCATACATGAAGTAGAAACAAGGACAGGCAACAAAAGAAGAGCATAAAAACATTACTAGGCACTTAGGAACAAAATCAGGAAGGTCAAAACCTAGTTGGAGCTAAAACTAGCTAGAGAGTTAAAAGGTAAAGGGATTCTACAGATATGTTAATAGCAAAAGGGTCCAGAGAAAATGTGGGCCCAGTGATGGATGAAGTGCTCAATTCCAGTCTGCAGAGTGTTCCCAGACCTCTGCAAGTGTCACTACAGAAGGAGGGGTGCAACCAACAGTGGGGGAACAATGGACAAGGGACTACTGAGAGTAGTAGTATGTCTTCAAATCTGTATGCCAGTCAGGATTCACTTGGAGATGATGGAAGAGTTGGCTAATAGGATTGCAAGGCTGCTATCTATTACGTATGAAGAAAACATAGTGACTGGGTGTGGTCCCTGACATCCTGAAAAACACTAATGTTATGCCTATCTTTAAAAAGCAAGAAAAGTAGATCTAGGGAAATAGAGACCAATAAGGCTCCTCTCAATCCCTAGACGGATCCTGGGGCATGCACTTATGGGATATACTTCCACACATACAAAGGACAGGAACAATCAATATGAATTCACCAAGGGCAGTGCTTGCCCAGCCTGCTTGCCTTCTATGATGAAATTACTGGCCATGTGGAAGAGGGGAGAGTGATGGTTGTAACATAGCTGGACATTGGTAAGACTTTTGACACTGTCTCCCACTGCATTCTTAGCTGGAAGCTGAGGGCTAAAATAATACAGTTATGAGGGTTGAAAACTGGCTGGACCACCAGAGGGGTCAGGGCCTTGAGCCCTACAATCTACAAGGATTGGCTGAGGGAGCTGCACTTGTTTCTTTTGGTGAAAGGAGCCTAAGGCAGCCTGCAACTATTGGATTGGGGCTTACGGATATACCTCCCTTCTGGGAAATAAACTCTTTTTGATGGTAGCAGAAGATAAAACAAGGGGTAATAGCCATAAGCTGTGGCTTGGGAGGTTCAGATGGTTCATTAGGAGAACTTTTCCACTGTGAGGATAGTGCAGTCCTGGAACAGATGTTTCAGAGAAGTTGTGGACTCCCCACCCATGTTTTCCAGACTCAAGCTTCTCGGTACTCAAGCTTCTTGGTAGACCAAGCTTCTCTCTCTGTTTCAAGAATGAGACTGGACTAGAGACCTTCAGGGATCCCTTCTAACCATTACTTTTATAATTCTGTGATGTATTGGAAATTATGTGGCTTCCAAAGACTCACAGTTTATATTTTTGGGTAACAGAGCAAGGAAGTCTAGAATTGTGTTGCACAAATACTGCTGAACTTTTTACTAACACTGATACAAAAATAGAGAACTCTTATTTCTCTAATGCAAAATCAAGTTGGATGTTAGCAGTATAGTGTCTACAAGATCACAGGAAACAATGGCATACAAAAGCCAGTTTTGTCCTTCAAAAATACAAAATCTGATGATGACACACTTGAAGTGGAAAGAGAACTGTTGCATGAAAATAACATGCTTAGATTTTTCTGGGATTCATATTGTTATGTGATAAAAGGCTCAGCCCCGCACACTCTGGAGCCCCGTGGCCCAGGGGCAGGCAGGGGAGCCCCAACAGCCCCATCAGAGCCACCAACCCCTGCGCAGCCCCCAGGTCTGTCCCAAGAGAGCCCCAGCCCCACGGGCCAGAAGGAGGTCTGTCCCTGTGGCCAGCAGAGAGGCTCTCTGGGGCCCTCGCAGGCTGGGCACTGCCGGGGCTCAGGGCTCGTTATGGGATGCAGGGGAAGAGCGTCCTGGGATGGCGCGAGACCTATTTTGGGATGTCTAGGGGAAGGACCAAAGGTGGGGAAAGGGAGGCATTGAGGTGGACTGGGGAAGAGCAAGCATGGGGAAAAAAAGGGAAAAGGGGACAAAAGAGACCGGTTGCCTGTAAACAGGGGCTGGTCCATGTGCTTGTCTGGCCATGCCATGTGCCTGATCAGTGCAGACTGTCCCATCTTCTCATTAAACTCCATTTCTGACTATTTTCCTGGGTGAGGGGCTCTCTCTTCTGTGTGCATTTGTTTCTGTGGAGGTCTGAGTGCAGCTGCTGGAGTGGGACCTCAGGTCACAGGGCCATGTGTCTGCGGAGCCAGCAACTGGAGAGACCAGAGCATGTGCAGCGCATGCTGTGTGGAACCCACTTAAATTTGTGCAAGAATATCCATAACCACTTCTCCCACTTCACTATGCTGCTGTAGGCTGTTCTAGAGCTGAATACCTCCCCCCTTAGAGTAAGAGAAAATACAAGAGCCAAGCACGATTCTGTAGTATGTAGTTTCAGCTGCTCAGCTCTAAATGGGGAATGGTGCTCTGCTTTCTCCTCCAAGATCTTCCATTGCCTAGACAATTTCTCTAAGTAATAGATTACTGTGTAAAAATAGAAGTTAGCACACATACAAGGCATAAACAAAAGCAATACCAACGACTGGTCCTTTTCCTGCTCCTGTGTTTCTGTGTCTGTTTTCCTAAGAGAAAAACTATAGATGTCTACCCTCAGGAAAATTTCTTGGATAATGGTTTCAAAAGTAGAAGGGAGAATATCTTTGGGGCTATGAATCTCCTTGTGGGAGCGGGTCTGAAAAGGTAAACTTGTTCCCCTCATTTCCCTACTGCTGCTGAGTGAACTGTTTGATTTCAACACCCTTCTGAAGGGTTGAACTCTCTGCATGAACTGAAATGGATCCTAGATGACTGACTTCAGGGAAAAGGCCACAAATTCTTATTTAGATATGACCCATTGCTTCGTTTGCTAGAACTGTGATTTGAAAAGCATTTAACCCCAGCAATAATTCAAAGGTTTTCTTTCTTTTTAAAGTTCTCTCATGAATCTATGCTAAGCTAATTCGGGAAATGAAGCAAACAGCAATTATTTTTAAAAATTGTAGCATTCCTTTCCTTCAGAGACCCTCATTTCTATGCTGAATGCCAGAAGAAATATAAAATGAAATAAAAGTTAGTCTCAAAACCTCATGTGTGACAAAAAATCTGGAAGTACTTTATCATTCTGAAACCACACAAATAAATGTTACCTTATTAAATGGCCATGGAAGTGAAAATGCCCAATTGAAAACCCTCAAATCAAACATGCAATAGGGAGCTCATAGTACAAAAAAATGATGTTTCTACATCCCTATTCAAGTTATTATACAAGAAGACCCTGCAATATATTTTGGAACTGTCAATTTACCAGTAAAAATAAATGTAACTGCAAATACAGTAGGAATAAAAAAGTCATACCTTCTCCAAAATTATTTATATTCTGAAATTGATATGATTGATATGATATGATATGATATGATAAGCAGGTTTACTCAGACTGCAGTGGACTCCAGAGAATTTTATGAATTTCTTATGTTTTCTTTTTAGTATTTTTATAATAATTGAATCCTGAATAATATTTTATCAGGATCATCAAGAGCAATTATAAACATAGAATCCAAATCAATGTAGTATGTGTATGTCCAAAGAGTAGCAAATTTAATAAACAATTTGTTCAAGAATTTATTCTTCTGTTTATGAGTTTTCTGTACATATACATCATAAAGTCTTCAGATAGTATATGTATTATTTGAAATTATTCAGATCATTCTGAATAATGCCTGGTCTGTAGCTTTCCTACGAGCAATTCTTAGCCTGTTTGAAATTGGAAATTGGAAAAAATTTCATTACATCTAGAAAGAAATCTCTTTATATATTTGTTTGCTGACTTTACCTCTTAGAAAGATGCTGCTGCTCTAGTAATTTAATTAACCACTATGAAAGGTAATGATTTTGTGGGACAGAATCTTCTAAACAGCATGCCTTAATTTCTGCTTCATTTCTGTGTATATCTTGCTTTTGAATGACAGCAAACATTTGGTATCACTGAATTCCCTTTCTTCCTTCCCATCTGCTTTTCTGTTGTTTTTTCTTTTGTAATCTTTGAGTGTGTGTGTGTGTGTGTGCGCGCGTGTGCGGCGGGAGGGCTGCCTTTGCATTTTCAGTTTAAGCCATGTTGCTGTTGTTTTAGCAAACACTATCTCTGAAGACAAGGAAGATTTTTTTCTCTTAAGATCCTCATCTCCAAGTGGAGCGTGACAGCAATACAACTTGTCAAAAAGAATAGAGGGAAAAAAAATGTAGAAAGAAGTTGTCAGTAATAAGCAACATGATGAAACAGAAAAATATTTTTTATAACCCTCCAACTTTTCAGTTCTTTAATTTTGTGTTTTAGTAACAAGAGCAGTTATTGAGCTTTCTGTTCAGAAACTGATTCTGAGGCTGATCAGCTCATACATGCAGGTAAAGTACCTTTTTAAAATGAGGTTTCCAGAACAAAAAAAACATGATTACAATTTAAAAATCCATTTGCTATGAAAATTCTGAAAAAATAGTTTGAATTGTAATCTAAACAGAAATTCTTGGGGGGGCGGGGGGGAATAAAAATGCCCCAGCAGTCCTTCCCTGATGTATACTTTTACAAACTGAGTGTTCTCTTGGGCAAGTCCCACCCTCACTCAGTCACACAGTGGGGGCTGTAATAAACCACAATCAGTAACTTCTAAGGAAAGACATTACTCTCACCATGACAATACAGCGGTTGGATCTGTGAAATAATGATGGCTACAACTATGATTCTCATGCATTTTCCCCACATATTAAAGTTAGAATGTCAGTACATATTAATTCAGCATTTTACTCCCCATCCTGACAGGATGTTTTGCCTGGAATAGCATTGCTATTTGTAGCACAATAAAAAAGACATTCCAAATGAATTGAAAATACACATACATTTTTAAAAAATAAATGGACTGTATATTTGTTCTTCATGGTAATCTTTAAGAGCTTTGCAATCAACTGTCTTTTTTCAGCTGCCATCTTCATGTTCCTGAACTCATTCAGGATGTCATGCAGTTCTGAATAGAAAGCCTCATAAGGTCATTTTCTGCTTTACAGCTTTGCACTTAAAGGATGCATATCTTCATTTGCAAAATGTGAAGCATTTCATCCAGAATAAATTTCCTGTGGAATGACAATTCATATCTATGCAAAGCATAGCTTTTGTTTATGTGTCACTGGAATGATTATGTGTAGATTAGCTCAAGCTTAGAGAGGTATCTTAACCTTTCCTGACAGGAAACAGGAACAGGCAGTTTGGTGCTAGAAACCAGCCTGACAGAATATTTTTAAAATTGACACAGGAGGTGAATTTTACGTGCATTTTCCTTACTTTATTACCTCAAACTCTGGGACAATGGCGCAGATTTAGAATAAGTCCATATTAAAATAGGAATTTGGCTGGGAAGCATTGTTTGGCTTTTTAATCTTTATTTCTCCCAGAGTGTGCTATTTTTGCTCCCTGACAATAGGGTTTACCATTAATTTTATTTGTACTGTGGAGAGCTTTGGGCCAATACCAGGTAGGCACTGCAGAAACACATCATAAAAGTCAAGCCATGTCTCAAAGATTTTCAAGGTGAGATGCTTAGGACAGCAAATATACAGATACACAAAGAAGAAAAGCAGGTTGTGGACATCCCATAGAAAACATGAATGGAATCAAGATTTCATATGTTTTAGAAGATATTTATTCACTCAACAAGTTATCTGACAGTTACATGGAGTGTTGGGGTTATTTTGTTAATATGTCATGATCAGATTAATTGTGAGTGGAAAAATGTGCTAGAAAAAGAAGTAAGCCAGAAGGAAAAACAGCACATCTGATAAAAAGAAATACAAAGCTAATCTAAAGCTAAACATACTAATGACATGTTCCTGTTCAAATGCTGTCTTCTCCTAGCTGGACAAAGGTAGAATGTGAGAATATTAGCCAGTTCCATGATGCCAGTAATGTTTTATCAAAACAGGCAATCCACAGTTCTAGTTGGAGAATAGAAGAAACCTTTTAATTTTTTATTTTCCTCTGATGAAAAGTTTTTTTTTCTCCCTCCCAGTACTTCTCAAGTTTTGAGTGCTTTCTTTTGCTAATATTAGATCCAAAGCGTGTTCACAGCTCTGTTGTGCTTCACATAAAGTGAGGATCTTGGCAAGTAACATCAGGGTATGCCTACAGTGTTAGATAATGTAGGTTCCCAGTTCATTCACTAGTCCTACTGTTCTGGCCATCTGCACTGTATATATAATAGTTCTCTCACAGGACTTTTTTCAGAGTGAAGTCAAGTCTTAGTTACAGTTCTAATAACAGTGTAATCTAGGGACCAATTTCTGTAGGCAGTGGGTATGAAACTGCACCAGGTTTGGCTTCTTTGCCTATCTATGCCTGCAATATTATCCCAGCAGGTCTGGCACTTTTAGACACTCCTAAACACCTTCAGACTACACCCAGCATACATACCCTCATGCAAACCTCAGCTTCATCCTGTCAAATAATACTCAGAGGAGCTGCAAGCTATCTTACGTCATTTAGCATACACAATAATACACAATAATACAAATAATACACAAATATACACAATAATTTATAACAATAATGTATAACAATTATAATTATAATTTAAAGCTACAGGAGCACCACGTGAGGCCCAAAGCTCTGAGGACAGAGCCAGTTCATCCTAGGGCAGGTAAGCCCTAAGCAGTTTGGGTACAATCCTCTTCATTCCTTTTTCCTTGGAGACCATCGGTCAGGATTGTACCTGGGAGTGAGTGACTTCATTAGTATAGATGTAGCCTGAAACCAGGCACAGTGTGTCACAAAGCACTAGCAGTTCTAGCAACAGTAAAACATCCCATAGTACATACTTCTGCTCTTTATCTTCTTTGCAGGGTCCTTGAGCAGGGGACAACGGCACTAGACCAACATGCAGGGAGCCACTGGAGAGCTTAAAGAGTTTGTAAAAAGGCTGTTTAAATTCTCCTCTGCATCATTTGTCACCACAGATGATGAAAAAAATACCTACTGGTCAAGTCATCCTTTTCAGGCAAAAAAAGGTGAGGTGAAGTCAGCTTGGAAGTATCACAAATTCTGCTGATGAAATAGCTCAAGAAATTAAATTGCAATAAATCACTAGGAAAGGGAGGTATTCATGTGAGACTCTAGAAGGAGCTAAACAGTGAAGTAGCTGAGTCATTGATGAAAATAGGTAATTCATCATTAAAAAATGCTGATTCTTCTGAAGGACACTATACTATCTTTTAAAATAAAGTTATTTTAATAACTCCTGTACTAGAAACTGTTACAGATTACCTTCAGTTCCAAAGAATGTGTTGGAGTAAATCAATTTCTAAAACCTTAACTAACTGTAATACATAAAGCTTTAGAGATACCTGAATGTTGGAGTCAAATGCACTTTTTTCAATGTTCTATTATGTATGTAGCAGCAAGAGATGTTTGAACAAAACAAAGATAATGTGGTGTAATAGCTTGAGAAATTAGGACCCTGAGTGGCCCACATCCTAATCTCAGGTATTTCTATTTCTATTTCTAATGTCTATTCAATTCAATGTTAGGTTACTATATGAAATTAGGGTGTGTAATTAGATAAAAGAACAAAATACACTTGAATGGCCTGTGTTTGGCTGGAATATTATTTTCCCCACCTCAGCGGACAGTGAGAGAACTGTACTTCTGAAATTCTGAGAAGAATGGAATTCTGCAGACTGTCTACTCAGGAATCCAAGATACCATGTGTAAACAAACTGTGTTATTTGCTCTCTTTATTGATTTTCCACAGACATGAAAAAATATTTTGTTGTGTTTACCTTTAAACCTCACTGTATGTTACCTAAAAGATGACAGGAAACTAAGTGTACCTCTGGGAATAAAACAGCCACACTCCTTAGTCTCATCAGGACTCTTTACCACTAGAACAAAGTTGAAAAGAATTTTCTGAGACTTCTGTCCCAGACTGTGGAAAGAACTTTCCTAAGACTTAAGGTCTGCTGAAACCTCACCATCTTTTATTCCCAAAGCAGCATATCTTCCTTTCATGATGTTTCCATAGGAGTATGCCTATTTCACAGGACACATTAATGAGAGAAGAGCAAAAAAAAAGTGTGATAGAAATTAATTCTACAGTTTAAAGCAGAACTGAAAAACCTATTATACTGTGATGACTTAAAAAAAACCAAACACATGGATATCATTTACAAATGTTACATTCATTGTTTCCCAGCACTTTTAGGCACTTACAAAGGCACTTATTATTTAATGTACTTACCAGATATTAATTCCAAATTGACAATGCTAATATAATTCTACAGAACCAAAAACAATTCTGATACAGAGCCAGAAACCAAATTAAAATTCAAAGTCTATAAATGGCATGTTGAGAATTCATGCTAAATTGTGGATATAAGTGAACATAATTCTTTTAAATGAAAGAATATTCAGCTTATTGTGTACTATTCTAGGGAAGGGTACATGTAGGGGAATGTGGAAATTCAGGTTCTGCTGAGCACTCACATATGAAGAATTACATACAGCAGCCAAACCACAGCAAAGCTTTCAATACTGTCTAACACAATATTCTTGTACTCGAATTGAAATGTTCTGGTCTGGATGGGTGAACAACCAGATGGTTAAAAACTGGTTGGACAATTGGGCTCAGCAGATAGTGGTTGTGCTCCACCTGGAGGTAGGTATACTCTACTAATTACCCATGTCAGGTGGTACCCATTCTCCCACAGGATCTAGCCTGGGACCCATCCCATTTAACATCATCAGTGCCTGGGAGGAGGTGATAGAGTGCACTTATCAGTTTTGCAGCTGACACCAAATGGGGGTAAACAGGTGGTATGCTCAAGTGCAGAGCCACCATCTAGAATGATCGAGACAGGCTAGAGGAATGGACCAACAGGAACGTTATGAAATTCAACACAGAAGCAAAGTCCTGCACAAAGGAAGGAAAAACCCCTGGCAATGATACAGGATGGGGGATGACTGCCTAGGGTGCAGTACTGAGGGAAAGATCCTGGGTCCTGATGGACACCAAGCTAAACATGAGCCAGCAATGTGCCCTGGCAACAAGGAAGGCCAACAGCACCTGGGGCTCTATCAACAGGAGCACAGTCAGCAGGTCGAGGGATGTCACTAGTCCCCCAGTGCTAGAAAGTTGTAGATAAACTGAAGCAAGTTTAGTGAATGGTCACCAGGGTAGTTGGGGTGCTGGAGCACTTGCCCTCTGAGGAGAAACTGAGTGATATGGGTTTGTTCAGCTCAGAGAAGAGACAGCTTTGGTGGACCTCATAGCAGCCTGCCAGGACCTGCGAGAAGACTGCGAGCCGGTCTTTTTACAGCAATGCATGGCAGGAGGAAGAAAAATAGTGGCCATAAATTGAAAGAAGAGAGGTTCTGACTGGATATAAGAAGACACTTTTCTCCCATAAGGACAGCCAAGTATTTGATCAGATTGACCAGAGAAGTTGTACAGTCTCCATCCTTGGAGGTTTTCAAGACCCTGGGTAAAGCCCTGGATAACTGAGTCTGATCTCACAGCTGACCTTGCTCTGAGCTGCAGGTTGCCTAGAGACCTCCTGTGGTTCCTTCCAACCTGAATTATCCTGTGGTTCTCTGTGGAAGAGATTTTCTTTGTCTCCTAGTTTCTTTTAGGTGACAAATTCTGCATATGGCTATTTTGGGTAGATTCTGTCCTCTGTAAAGAATGATACTGACAGGGTCTGAGGTGACAGAAAACTTCATTTGACTGTTTAACACATCACATTATGCATAAAATTAATATCAGCATAAAAAAATACTTGCCCATCACCAAAACAAGATCATTTGTTTACGTCTGTGTTTTCTCAGTTAACGGTCTTATCTCTCCAGCCCACCAGCTAATGTTGTACAGTAACTCTCCATCTCTCTTTCCCTAATCCATACATTGTTGACAAGAAAAATTACCTCTAGTGCATACTTGATTGATTTTTTTGTTTTGTTTTATTTAAAAACTTTGTGAACTATGTTGATATTATACTGAACAGAAAGTATAGCTGAATTTTGTCTATGGCTCACTGATTGGCCTCTAGTGAAATTGGCCTCACACACAAAGTAGATACCACAAAAAGTTTCCCTAGCGCTCCTTAGTTACACATCCTCTGGAAATCAATGGAAAAATTTTGGAGAAAGGAGAAAGAATAGAATACTAAATGCCATCTCCCTTTTTAACTTCATATTATCTTTCAGGTCTACTTCCACAAATATAAAGAACAGCCTTTCTGCAAATCATAAAGATTCGAGGATGCAATATGTTGAAGTGCATATTCAATCGACTGATATTTGTCTTACTAGATTTAAATAATGCATTGTCCTTTGGCATATCCTGTAATATATCTATAGGCTAAAAGAAGAAGCTAACTATTAGGAGAGTGGGGGGGGGGTTGTTTTTTTTTTAACAGTTTATCTTACACAGACTTGGCTACAGTGATTACTTATTATAATGAGATAAATACTTCTGAATAGTCTTCAGGTGCAAAGAGAATTCATTGCAGAGGGCCAGATTTTTCATCCAGACAGGTTTACAATACTCCCATTGAAACCACAGTGGGAAGGATAAAGCCCCAAGTTTTTCTTTGTTTCAGTGGAAGCTTATGTCAGTAGTTTATCCAAAATGAGTTATCCACAAGTAAGATAGTATGTGACCAAATGGGAAGAATTGGTGGTGAGCTCTTTGAAAATCTGAACAATTATTTCTCTTGAAGGAACCTCTGAGCAATCAAATTCAGTTACAGAAGATATATAGCATATGGTATGCCTTATAACATTTCTCCAGTTCCTGTGCTGCCTTGATTTATCACAGTTCTGGATTACTTTCTATTTACTTATATCCTTAACTTTTAACTATCCTTTTTTTTTTCTCTTTTTGTGCTTGTATTGAATTTCCTAGCAAATAACACTTTCAAGAAATGTCAAAACTCTGATGACTCAAAACGCATAATTTCTCTTTCCAAGAGCTTAGACTCCAAAAAGGTAGTGAAGTTAAATTCACGCACTTGTGGTAGGCAACATTAATTTAAGCAAACAGATAAGTATATCACATATATGGCTTTTAAAATCACTCCTCTGTGTTATGCCGCAGCTTAAAAGCAAGTGCAGAACATGACTTGTCTTTCCACAGACATTCATGACAAACGGTATTAAGCTCTGCAGCATTTTGCCATTTTTCACATACCATTTTTTGTACTCTTTCCACATGACACACACAAAGACCTTTCTTTCACTATTTATTCTGCTACATTCATAGTTTAAGTTTAAAAATAAAAGTTTTATATCTCTTTATTTGTAAAAAGCCTTATTTTCATTATAGCAAGTATGCAAGCTAGGTAAATGCAGAAGTGATTCCTTTACAGCAGGGGTTGGGGTAACACATATTCCAAACTGCCGAGATTAACTGAGTAACTTTAATTTCCAGAATATTTCCAATCCAGCCGCATTTCTTAACTGCTAATGCCCAGTGGCATGACCTGGTATTTCCCTTCTGAAATTTTTTCTGAAGAATTTGTTCCTCACCTGCTATTTTTGTCATGCACTCTTCTATTTAAAGTGACATTTTAATCTGAAATGAGTTTATATCTAAAGGAGGACCCTTTGATATCCTGTAGCAAAGAACTGGATAAAAAATTTCTACTTTGTCTAATTAGTTCCCTCCACTTTCCTGGTGCAGTTACAATTCACCATATTCTTACCCTTAAAAGTTGTTTAGGTACCTACAATGAATTTTAAATCAAAGACTTGAGAGCTGCTGATGCACTTCAAGCTCTCAGGATTCCAAAGAGTGCTTTCATTTCCAGAGTTTTCACAACACAAAAGGTGTATCAATGGCATCAGGATTTGTGCATCCTCCTAATTAAGATGGTTCAGGAGGCAGCCCCTCACTTCATTAATGGCATTTATCTGTGGAAATGCAAGAACATCAGTGCTTTTGTTCAAATGGTTGCCTATTCCTTTCTGGAAGGCATTGATCTCAATATATATAGCCTTAACAGTGATAGGGTCTTATTACTTCATTACTTCAGCCCAAAGAGAAGTGTATGATGGTTTGGAGGGACAGTTAGAATAATTTTGTGCACAGGGTTTTTTTTTTTTGGCATTACTTTCATGTCCTATCCATTTTTCATATGGTTTTCAAGTGTAATACTACCCCTGTGGAGAAGAAATTCACACTCACATTCATTCTAATGTGATCCAACCTGAGTGGAATTAAATAAAGGTCATGTTACCTGTGGAATATTACCTAGGAAAGTGTTTGTTCCAAAACAGATTTTTTAATCACAATAATTCATATATATACAGTAACTTCCAGGTTTAATTCAAAGGTGGCCAGTAAGGTTATGCCTAGTTAAAGTGATGACTGAAAGTGCAGAAATAGTATTTTAAAGACCTCACTAACTAATAACTACTTAATTCCTTGAAAACTTCTTTTAGAGATACATATTGTTACCTTAACTTCCCAGTC
Source organism: Apteryx mantelli (assembly GCF_036417845.1). Lineage (NCBI taxonomy): Eukaryota > Metazoa > Chordata > Aves > Apterygiformes > Apterygidae > Apteryx > Apteryx mantelli. The sequence goes on along the minus strand of NC_089979.1, from coordinate 18,849,647 downwards.
AAGGAAATGAAGGAGGAAAGTTTAACAGGGACCAAAGATAGGTAGAAATTTTAACCTGTGTTTTATAGATAGTTATTGAAATTTGGTGGCACAATTCCAATTATTGAGAAAAACTTTTCTCAAAATAGCTAAAAGCAAGAATTTAGAACGCTTGCTTGAAGCAAAGGGAACCAAAGCTTAGCTTTTTGGCCTGAATACAACAGAATAAAGATTTGAAAATAAAGGTATGCATGCATTTTGGAGGAGAAATCTAGAAAGTTCTCTGTTCATCTCCATATGGAATGGGAAACTATCTAAGATACCAAAAGATTTCATGGGGTGCAAAAATTATTTTCCTCCTCATTTGTTGCCATCACTGATGCTCTGTCATCACTGACCTGCTTTGGGATGAAAGATATTATCTACAGGCTAATCAATGTCTGAGAAAGCAGTGGATGGAAGAACAAGGCTGGCGCTTAGGGCTGTAAGGCTTCTGCATTATACAAGGCAGAAGCCTTATTCAAGAAGTGAATTCCTTGTTGGTCTCATTCCAATGTTCAAGAGATGGAAGACAGAGTCTACTTTTCGTTTTAGAAAATACATCTAATTTGTGTTCTTAAATATCCAAAAATGAAGGTGCTTGGAAATGAGCATGTCCTTTTTTCTAAGTAGTATAAGTGGACAGGTTAATGAAGAGCATGGCAATTGAGTGAATACTTATCATTTGCATCAACATTATGTATGTCTCAAATCAAGCTTATTGAATGAAGAAGGAAAATTTATGAACCACAAAACATTATTATCTGTCTTCTCAATATGATTGTTTTTCAAGGACATGTAACATAGAAATGCAACTACATGAAACAAAAGATTCCTTGTTATCAGAGTTTTACAATAACTAGTTACATTTCCATTTCCCTTATGGTTCACTGGATACCATATAAGATGAAACAAAACATAAATGATAATGTACTTTGTCATGCTGGGCAGAAGTATCACTGTTTCTGGTTTAATTTAGACCTGTTTTTTCCTTAGTCCTTGATGCAATACAGATAAGATTAAAAAAAAAAAAATCCTTTCTAAATTCTAAAAACCTGAGCAGCCACTACCTTGTACTTCAAGGATAGTAGTAGATTATTCTAGAATAGAAACCAGGAAGAATATACTTTTTAATGCAAGATTACATCTTTGTTAAATGCCTACCAGCATGTTTTGTGACAATGCAGGTTTATATACACACATTTACATCAGAGACATCTGATCAGAATATATAAATCACTAAACCTACATCACAATGTGCCAAATGGACGAATAAGAGAGAGGGGGGGGAAAAAAAGTTAACTATTCTTATGAACTTTGCAGCAGAGGCCAGAATCTCCTTTCAGTCACATCATATCAAATTAAGAGGAACTCTAAGGATGCTTGTACAGTTATACAGTAAAAGTAGTAGCTAGAAACCAAACTGAATAGGTCCAAACACAAGTTTGTTTAAATCTTTTGTCCAGCTCTATACTGTTCTTCCAGAATATTAGGAATTTCCATTTTTCCAATATTCAGGAACTTTTAAATAAAATATGCAAAATGTGTCTAACATTTTCAGGTTTGTCCTTTCACTAGGCAACAAGATTTTCAACTCTATCATCCAGTCTTGTTTTGATGCATTTCTGTGATGCATATGGAATTTTATATTCATTTTGGTTGTTGTATTGCTTGATTCTAGTGAATCCTTTCTAAACAAAATGGTTTGTATTAGTGGTCTTTGTACACTTCTAGCAAGTTTGAATCAGGATGATCTAGTGTCCTGAAATTCACATATTAAATACACTCATATAATAAAGTTATTTACATTTGAGCCATTGTACTTAGAGGTTAAAATCCAGAACTACATCTATTCAAGAAAATGGAAAGATTTCTACTGATTTTGGACTAAGGCTTTACTGCAGACTCTAACATTGCTGAGGTCAGTCAAAAGCCATTTGGGGCTTTTTTGACAAACAAATACGTCTTATAGGGTGCCCAATGGTAACCAAACTTGGCTATGGTACATAGCGAGAAGGGATAGTTTGTAGGAGACATATTTGTTTTATTTCTGTAGTTTGAATGCAGCAATAATTGTCATGCAGATATTTATTGTAGTGGCTATTGCAATATTCAGTTAATAGAATAGAATAATACAATCACAAAGGGAGAGCATCTTCAAACTTTAGCCTTGACAGCAGTCACATATACCAGCACACAATTATTAGCTGAAAATATACACTTCAGTATTTAAATTTGAACAACCTTGGGCATTTCCTCATTTCAAGAAGACCATTGTGAAGTTCTCACTCCGTTGCAATCTGGGACAAATATTTGTTAGCTTCAAACTACCTAGCTTACCTATTGAATGAAAAATAGATTTACATATAAATAAAGATTCAGCCTGAAATATCTTAGACATATGTATCTGATACAGCCAGTTTAGTGGAGACTGCATAATCACATGGCTAATATTGCTTCACATGAGTCAAAGCCCAAATACAGTGCTGGATGGTGCTAATAAAAAGGGATGAGAGGACAGAAGCTCATGACTTATTACTAACTGGGAAATCCACACTGATCTTTAAAACAGCATGAAAATCATGGCAGATATCTGTGATATATAAACTTTATAAATTATCATATCTCTTGAATAAAAATGATTTAGGTAACATAAGATATCCAAGTCTGACAATAAGAGAAAGAATAGTGTCAGACTGGTCTGACAAGGATCTAAATTATGATGTTAGATCAAGTGATATATGTAGTTATATATGTATGCCAAGTTCTAACATATGTGTTCTAGATTCTTTCATCTCAGGAGCAATTTAACATATGTTAAAGTAAGTAGCTGATTTTTTAGATCCTCAGAAATCCTGGGTGGACATTAGTTTCAGCTAAGCTGAGAAAGTGATAGCGAGTTGCATTTTTCTTTGATACAGCTTACAGTTGTAAGGAATATGCAAAATCCTGTTCTTCTATGGTCTGGAGAAATGAACCATGAAGCAATTTATCTGCATATAGTAACGAATGCTTTCAGTCTGTCAGAACTTCCAAAAGCCATTTCTCCAGACTTGTTCTGATGTTCATGTTCTTGGTGCATATTCAGGCTGCATGAATTGCATTTCTGTATTTTCCCATGATAGCTGTGTTGTGGTTTCTTTCTGCTTCACTCCTTTACGCAGTTTCTCATTATGCCTTACGTAATTTAAGTGCGGGCCTCTGACAGATGCTGGCCTGCTTCTCTCCCCACCTCCTGTGTTTTCCTGTGTAGTCCCTTGCATCCAGCTCATGCTGTGACTGTGCAAGCACTAGTGCAAAGAGAAGCTGCAAGAGTTTGCAGCCAAGATGTGGGAGGAGAAAAGAGGAGCAGAACTTCCTCTTTCTACATCTAGATAGAATGGATTAAGCCCAAGGTGGAACTATATCCTCAGGTACCTTTAGTAAAGCAATATTCCTCTGCCCACATAGTTCAAACCCCTGAGTGAGCTTGCATGATCATAGTAGCACATGTTCTGCTGGAGGCCTTGATTATTCCAGCTACCCATTTTTACAAAGGAGTTTAATGGCTTCTTACAACTATGTCAGATACTGTATCAGTTCCAGTTAAATTTAATTGGATGCCTGATAACATAATGCCTTGTGCACAGCTATTACGGAATGCACACTCTAAAAACTCACCTTTAAATCTTACAAAAGTCTTAAGTAGAACATTAAGGAAGCAGCATCTTTTTTTGATGCTGCTTTTTTTGATTCGTATTTGACCAAGCTGTTGTAGTCAAGTTCTTAAAGGACTTGTCTAGCTGCTAAACAAGAATTAGCATTCTATATCACACTATCTATTGAGTTAATTGTTTTCCTACAGCTTTCTCTTAAGCTGGATGAAAACAAAACCAGTATTTTTGTTAGTGGATCATAATAAGACATTTAGCTGAAGAAGAAGAGATTGCTTGTACAAGTAGAATGAGTGATTACTTGCAGTGTTATACATGGGGACATTGTGAGGCTAAAACTGTGAAATATGGTATTGCTACAAAGACAACAGACCTGCTTTACAAATTATCATACATTTTAAAAGTATAGCATATATACTCTTACTATGTAGCATATATACTATTACTATGTAAAAACAAATGTATGATTGTTCAATAGTTAGTGCACATCTTTGTTTTTTTTTTCTGTGACTTTAATCAGAAATCTTTATGCACTTATTCATTAACCATTGTAAATATTTTCATTTTTCCTAAACTTAAGAAGTGAAGTGGATAGGAAAGATTTCATTCAGCTGAGAGTAACCTGAGTTTCACTTCAAGCCAGCAAGTAAAGCAAATGAGTTCCTAATTTACCAGATTTAAAAACTGATATATATAAAATATCTTTATGAAAGCTGTCAAAAAACACCAAAAATGATAATGGCAGAATAAAATAAAGGAAATTGAAAATAACATATTTTAAATTAAATACTCTTAAGAGACGTCTCTTGTGAAGCAATTTTGTGGGCATTATGTTCATTTTATTTATAGCATAACTTTGCACTTGGCAGTTACGTAGCAATGAACTCAAAAGAAAAGAAAGCAAAAGGAAAGTGAGCCTGCTTTAACGTATCTGCAAAGTGTAAAAAAGGAATTCAAAAGTTATTCCCCAAAAATCTGTTTTGTTATTACAAAGAAATATAATGCAAGAAATCCTATAACGTAAATGTGTCATGCATATCCATAAAGGAACTTAAATTCTCTCCTGACTGGGCTCTAAATCAATCCCTTTAGAAATACACATTGATTTTGAAAATGTTGCAGTACTAAGCGTAAAGCATTCTTGAATCCTTTTGGTGCTGTCACAGAGACTGATAAGCCACATAATTGTTTGGTGGCCATTTAACTCTTGTAAACTTGACAGTCTTTCCCTGGGACAAGGGAAAAAAAAGAAAAAAGGCAAATGTGCTGAACCTCAGCTGTGCCCAGGATTGCATGGTATATGAAATACAGAGGTTTTCTGACAGCAGTTCCAATCTCTCTTCTTCTTTGTTACTTCCTTGCTAAGAAATACAAACGAAGGGATAATTTCTTTACAGCTATGCAATTCACAGTTAGTCTTTGAAATGAAAATAAATGTTTTCAAAACTTCAAGCATGGCAAGAATGAATGTCAGGAACAATGCTGTTTTGTTTCTGACAGCAAAAAAATCTAAGCATGGTTGTCTGACCAGAAGATTGCATCACAGATGGCTGATTGGCCTCCCCTCCTCCTTCTTCCAGGCAGGTCTGAAGGCATAAACAACTAATAACCGAGACAAAAAACTTTATTCTGTGCGCCCTGTAATCCTGCATTAGATCGCTAGATAGTGGAGATGACTTTATAGTTCTCTTGTGGAAAGAAATTTTTTCAAGTTGTAATTAAATTCTTGCTTTGCTCCTCTGGTGGCATGACTACATTCTGGTAACTTTGTATCTGAATCCATAGTCAAGATCAAGGACAAAGGCCAAGAGATGGTCTAAAATAAGAGCTAAGTGAATGTGAACACCAAAAACAAGGAAAAGGAACCAGAAAACCCATGAGCCAGTGGCTGCAAAATTAAACACATTTTGGTAAGCTTCCACTACCATATAAAACTCACTTCAGTTGCCCACCAATAGGCTTCCTCTGTCATTTCTGACGCTCAAGAATAGTCAAGACACCTGCCCAGGGCCAGCAGCTCTGGCTCGGGGCCTGTGGGAGACACACACCCTCCTCTGGTGGCAGCTGGCAGCTGGGGGAGATACCCTCAGATATCACAAATAGCACTAGAGGTCTGTGTTTAGGGAACTGAATTTGGCCCTGAAATCCCAAACACCCTCCATCTGCAGCCCGAAGCTCAGGTAAAGGACAGACACTGAGTTTCACCTATGTGGTCAGCATTTATTTTGGCCACTTCTCCTGACTGCCTGATTAGCAAATGGATGTCTGTGGACCACAGTTTTGCTATCCCTAACTTTCTCTTTTGGCAGCCTAAAGAAGCCTGGATGTATATGCGTTTTTGAACTATCAAAATGACATAGAAAAATAGGGTTCTGAGAGTCATCACTTCAAGAGAGTCTCTCCAGTGCTTTTTCTTTTTTTCGTTCTACTTTCAGCCTACAAGCACCTAAGGATCTTTTATCCTAAAGTTATGCAAAACTCAAAATTTAATTTCTCGTTTCTCTGTTTTACGTAGCTTCAGTGGGAGAATTTATAGCCTTAGAAGAGAGTGTGCAACCTGCACAAAGAAATGGGAATATAATTGTATTAAAAAAAATAAGTGCATTTGCTGCATAATTACTATTCAGTGTAATACTAATTGAAGAGCTAAAATTCGATTAATTTAAATGATACAATTCAGCAGTTGTAAACAGAAACAATAAAATGTATTAATTAAAAATGTGATGGTTTCTTTTTCTTTTTACAGAGTGCTGTAAAATTGAAATGCTATTATACCATGATTAATTTATTCAGAACCTTTTCTGAGTTGAAGTAATTATATTCAAACAAGGTCTGTCAATACAATTTGCTATCAATTGTCACTTTGTATCAACTGTAGTGGGTACAGTTGCATAGAAAAGTACTGTCGTTTGAAATAATGATTATTTTTTTTCAAGAAATGAGAAACCAACAATTATTATTCATTATTTAATTTAGTTTAATTTATTATAGCTCTCTTTACTGCTTCTATTTTGATGAATCAAATATTTTTAGTGTAGTTCTGCTCTGCTATATTTTCATACTTGTCTGTGATGTGGGAATTTGCTCTATAGTTCCATTTCTATAATTTGGTTACCCAAGGAAAAATCTACATAGCAATGTAAGCTCCTATAGGCCCCTCAGTACTGAGGTTTGTGAGTACTTCATGATCTTTAAAATATTTATCCTTGTAAAATCTTGCAAATTAAAATACATATTATTCACAATTTTGCAGAACAGCACTGTGCCCAAGCTTCCTATATTCATACAGTCTGTTAAGAACAGGCCCACAGTTATACAGAAGTCTGGACTAACTTGCCCTCCTTGTTGCAAGCATACAAAGACAGTCTTGGGTACAAAATAAAACATGCTTTCCAGGACACATGGAATATTGCAGGCCTAAGTGCAAAAAACTTTGCCTCACAGAAGCAAATATGTAAGTGCCATCTATGGACTATCTATGAAGCAACAGTATAGCGAGAAGGCAGCTCTAGGATCCAACCTCTTTATTATAGAAAGATCAAGGGGCCAAGGTTATATAAGAGGACTGATTGGTGAAAAAATTGGATGCACATCTCTCAAACTCCAGATGAGTATTTAAACCAGTAGATTATTTTTCCTCCTTTACCAGCCATTTGCCATATATATAGATATTAAAAGGCATTTTACCTGATGTCCTGTAAGCTTAAAAGTGATGAGATATCCTGCAGACCAAGGCAAGCCTGGAATTCCTTCCTTCTCTTGGCCCCAAATCACCAACTCTATCAATTTTCAGACGATAAAGTAAACCTCCTTTCCAGTAAGATCTTGATCACAGGAGAAGGTTGAGGGAAAAGATTGCTGCCAGTAGGTTAAGGAAGTCTTTTTTTCCCCGCATTCTTGATTAGGGAACTTCTGAATTCATTTATTTTTCTTGAAATGGTCAGCCCTGTTGAAGTGAAAGGCGATTTTGTCAAAGACTTAGTAAGAGCAGGATTGGAGATAATTTTCCATCCTGCATTTGCAAGATCTATTGAAGATAGTTGGAGACTTTCGGCAGGATTGTATTCTTTGTTATATTCAAATAAATAAATTATCCTTGGTGACTGGATCCTAACTGGATTCCCCACACTTGAAAATAAACTTCTGACATCTTAATAGTCATATGCCAACACAGAATTTACAGAGAATTTTACAAACTACCAAAGTTTCTGAAAACTGTACTTTTACAAGTTTGTCTAAGTAGGTCTATGCTTCTCAATATATCAAAATCCCAAGATTTAAATTAACATAAAATGACTAATCCAGTGGCATTTAAAGTTTCAAAAATGTTTTTATCTTCTCCTATGAGTCAGCAAACAATCCAACTAAAATAAAATTTTCTTCCAAAATCTCACTCTTACATAGATCTAGACATTATTTTTGGAAGACATATTTTACAAAAATGGGGGTTTAGTAAATCAAAAATACTAATTCTGTTTTGATGCACTGAATAATCTGCAATATTTTTTCCATGGCTAAAAAAGTAGAATGGCATGCTTAAATATTTAACAAGTTAAATATGCAAAGAACTGTCTTTGACCGTGGGAGTCTCAGGCTCAATTCTTTACTATGCTTGCATGAACATGAAACTATACTTCTCACAAGCTCCCTAGTTTTGAATTCTGGGTGGTGGTTTTCTCAGATTTTCATGCTGATACTGTTTCACGTTGTGTATAGTACTTAAAAATACATTGGAGCAGAAGCTGCCAAATACTTGCTCTGTTTAAAAGAAGAGGAAGCAAATGTTAAGGCTAACATACTGAAAGAAATACTAGACTAGCTAAGCATACTTTTTAGAGGTGGGCTGTGCATGTGCGCAGTCCTTTGGGGATGTGTTGGACATCTGGCACTTTTGAGAAGCATCAGACATATTAATGACAGAATGACTGTGTCATGAATTCATAAGTCCAGTGTTTCACTTATGCAGTGGACAGATTGGGCAGGCACAACTCACCTGCCCTATGACCTTATCTGGAGCTATCAGAGGTTTGGTAGCCCAATTCAAACTTTTGTACACATACAAGAAAGTCCATTCTGATAGTGTTCCCAGGTATCTGTCAAATGACAGACATGCAGAAAATCCTCTGCAACCTACCATACAAGCTTTTGAGATAGAAAAAGACATCATGTTTTAGAAAAATGGGTTGTGTGGTGGTCAGCATCATTTGACTTCTCTTTCACTAGCTCAATGAATATTTTAAGTGTTTAATGTAAGTTGGAACAGCTTCGATAGAAGAGAATAATGAGATACACCTCTGAATACAGTATGCTGGCTGAGACAATTCATTCAGATATGAGGAAGTTCACATTGAGGCGTATGCAGACAGAGGACAGAAGTGTATCCCGTCCTCCATCTCAGTGTGTACGTTAATCATTGGGCCATAAACGATTCTACCTACCCGAACAGATCTTTTTGCTGAGGGCTGTGTCAGTATAACTCTTTTTCTCCTTTCCTTTTGTTAAATTTACACAAAATGGAATAAAAACATTTTGTTCTGAGCAGAAAACAATTCAATATTGTCCAAAATAAAATACATTTTTCACTCACTTTGATAGAAAAAGTAAAAGAAATAATTATTCATACAGCTGTACTTGTGAGCTCTTCACATTTTCTATTTATTATTCATTACTGAATATATTTGTCCATCTAGACAAACAGTAATGGCTTGATTGTATAAATTATTTTATTTGAGAAAATGTAAAGATTAAAAATCTTTGTATACAGATACCTGGTTAAAGAGTGAATAAAATTATTCATATGTAGAACTTCAGACTAATCCCATCTTACTTTACATGTCAATAATGTACACATAAATATGACAGCTGCTAACCTTAGAGTCACCTTCTAGCCAGGAGGAAGAGTCTGTATAGCCAGTAGAGTTTAAGGAGTGATTTACCTGACCAAATCCAAGTGTGTACTTTCGAATGAAATGTATTGTGCTCCCCAATTTACACAGCTGCACTGGCTACAGGAGGATCATTAGTTAGCTAGCTCAGATGTACATACCTTTATTGTGGACATCTTGAGCTTGACTTTGTTGCCCAAATAGAGGTTTTACTGCCATATGATAAACCCAGCGGTAATACACCTGACCTTCAGTTGCCATTTCAGTCTTCTGTAGCTTCTGTGTGACATCTAGTCCCACCTAGATGTCTTGCGTACCCCCCAGCATCTCAAATAACACCAGATGCTTGCCTTGATAAAACTGAGCCTTTGAGCTCTCAGTCATCACAGTTCATAGGATTCAGTGCAGTTCATAATTCACAGTCACTAGCTAGCTTAGAGATCTGTCTTGCTGATCATCCTCCAGTAACTGAATACAGCTGTCTAAACATAGGCATAAGCCCAGCAGATATGACACAAGACAGCCAGGAGACCAGCACCTTTCTGGGGTTTCAGATAACGAACATTGAAAATGACACTAAACACCCATACTTAGGCAATCGAATCCTTACCTGCATCTCTATTTTCAAACAAGCTGAACAGCTCTCCAGGTTCCAGCAACTATATTGACTACATCTCCATAGATTATCTGAAGTTAGATATTTTTGCCTAGAGCTGACTCTTAAAATAAGGTGAGATGAATCTTATTCATGAATTCCATTCATATTTGCATTAATATTCCTAAAAATTACATAAAAGGAGGACACTCTTTACTTAAGCAAAACAGAGTCGGGCTATAGCCTGTAATTATTTGAAGAAATCCGTTAAGTTACTTCCAGTAATACTCTAATAAGTCAAGAGAAATCTCTCAATTTACACAAAAAACAGTAAAAGGAAAGGTACATATCCTATATCTAATTCAATGTATATTTATAATTTCTACAACCTATTCCAATAAATAATGCATAAGTCTATTATATAAGTTGAATCAGTCAGGAACTCATTTCCTATTACAGAAATGTCACTTAAGCTCCTAAATGCTCTAGATTAAGAAACAAAACATTCCCTCGTCAGAATCTGTTTAATACACTAGTATTAATTGCTAGTGGAAATACCTTAATGCAATATCTCTGTGACAAAATGTTCTTGAATACTCTATTTTTAAGGATATTTACATGGATAGTAAACTAGTTAAGAGAACCTTCCAACTTCAGAACAAATTTCCTTAAGTATAAAGAAAATGTCCCTAAGGGATTAGAAGAGAAGGAAAAAGATTCTGTTTATTCAATCTTGAGTTGACAAAATAACACTTCTGCAAGCATTTACAGACCTAGGAAAAGATTGTTTTAACTACAGTAATTTTTGTAAAATCTGTGTAATGTATTTCTTTAATATTCCTTGAAACAACTAGGTCAAAGAAGCAAACATTAGAGAGAGGAACGGAAATACCTTTTCTTATTTCATAACTGGTTTTATTACAGCACTATATTTTATTGTAAGATTTTTTAACTTTTTTTTTATATTATTTCCTGCAATTCAATTCTACATTCACTAAGGCATCAATGGTTGTTCAGTTTTATTTTGTACTTGATTCTAAAAGATTTCAAGTAAACTGTGTGAACTATTTAACTTGCTTTCACAAATCTTAAATATATCCTGATGAATGTACAAGCTGAGGGACTGTTTGACCCTTTGAGTCGCAGTCAGGTAAATCAGAAAGGAAGTATCTCATAGCTACCTTGCACTGATGGAATAGTAATGCAAGGTCCAAAGCAGGGCAAAAAGAAAACCTAAAGCTACCAATAGTTACACTGACTTTCAGTACTATGTAGGCATTTAACTTGCTTACGCAGCTTTGTAAATCCTAATAAATGCTTACCTCCACCTTTAATTGCCTTAGTAAGATCTTCCTGCAATAGATTCTGACCCCAATCATCTCTAAGGAGTCCAAAGTTTAGACATCATAATTCATGCCATGTGTCAAGAAATGAAGGACTTTTATTATGCAGCACATTCTGTGTCAGAGACTTACTGGCTGATATAAAAAATAAAGATTAATGAAGTTGTATTGATCAGTTTCCAAACTTACTGAGTATCTTAATACATTTTAAAACAGCAAAACAGGATTATATATAATGCTGGAAGGAACCAACAGAAAATATTAAAAGATTTTGAAATTTAACCTAGTGCAACCATCATTAGTACTTACAAAATTTATTATTAGAAATATCACAGAGACTTGTTAATTAATTGGAAAAGCTAGTAGAGTTAGCTGTCAGTTTCTCCATACTAAGTTGTTTTTCCTCAGAAACAAACTATAACTCATTAAATGACTTTTTGAGTGTTCCCATTGAGAAAATAAAAAATTATTCTGGCTGTCATTTGGAAATCTCTTTTTTTTTTTTTTTTTTTTTACAGGGAAACTAGTCACAAGCTAGCCTTCCAAACCTGACCTGAAGACTCTGAAGAGAGGAAAAGCTAATTATTTTGAAAATAATCCTAAGGAAGAAAAAAATATGATTTTTACCAGTTGAGTTTAAGGGGGAAAGGGTGGATTATTTAATTTAAAGTCTTGATTTGCACTGAACAGGGTTTTTTGGAGGGAAGGGGAAAGACAAAAGAGAGAGACCTATGTCAGAACATGTCTTCACTGTTCTAAAGAAAGAGCAAAACTTCAGGCAGGTAAGGCAAATAGTTGCCTTTTTCTGTTGTATCCCACTGATCAATCCAAACTGGCAACAAAAAGGAAATGATACAAACAGGTTATAAGGACATGTCTCTGCTCCTAACTTAGATGCTGTCTTCAATAAATCACAGCATGCCTTGAAACAGTTTAAACTGCAAGGACTCAACTTGACTGTTAGGCTGCCTTGATAAACCATGCCATGTCTGTTTGATATTAATTTAGGCACAGTTGGATGCCATCAAGACTAACACCAAATCTCAGAAGTCTTTATAACTGCTAAATCAAAGGTCACTCAACATTTTTATAACCTGCCTATAATATACCTGGGCTGAAGTAATTAACTGAACAAATTAAAAGTCAAAGAGTAAAAATGGAACCATCAAATCACCTAAATTTACGTGTATCTACATTTATGCTAATTATGAGCATTTTACAAGTGTTTTCTCAACTTGTTCCAACTGCCATATGTCAAAAATTCACTGCTTGTACTAAACAACTCAGGATTAGAGATTCATCATGCTACAGATCCAGCTGAGAAAATGACAAAATTTCTGGGCTCAGCTGTAATCTAGAAGGTAAGGGGGCCAAAAAACAGAGAGAGCCAGGACAGACTGAAAAAAGGTAGATAAGCATGAAGATGGTGATGTGTGGAAATAGAGAAACTTCCATAGAGAAAAATAAGCTAGAAGGATATAATCATTGTGGGGAAGAAAGGAAAAGAAAAAGGAAAAGGAAAGGAAAAAGTTGATAATATGAAGAAGAAGAAGAAGCTGTAGAAAGATCTTTAACCAAATCATCCTGCTATCTAAAGATGGTTCAGGTTTCCTTTGGACTTCTTTTCACAATAGCAAGATGAGAAAGTGATAAAAGCCTCCACACTTCCTATGCAAAATAATTTATATCTTCAGTACCTAGCTTATAAGGCTCACACACTTGAAATAAATATTTACAATATAAGTTCAGGGCAAATGGTGTATCAAGAAGATATTAAGTTGTGTCATCTTATTTAGCAAATGCTATGCTTCTCTTTTTTGAATGCCTGCGAACCGAATGTTACAAAATACCATGTGATTGCATAATTATTATGTGTTACTATTATGTGACTGTTATGCTAGTCCAAGAAAAAGAATCTATTGTTGTAATTTCCAAAAATAATTTCCAGAAAAAGTTGCATTTTAAGACAATATTTTCTGTTTTTCAAAAACTTTTTTTTTTTCTTTTTTTAAGCTGAGATGAAATGAACGTAGCTGATTTTGGCTGAAAGTAGGAGGCTTATGTTTTTTATGTTTGTTTGAGGATACATTCTGATGACAATAAATAGGCACAGATTTACCAGGACGTGTGGGGAGGTAAGGAAGTGGGCATCCGCCTCCCCAGCATTTTGCTCTGATTTGTACAAGTGGGTACATGTTGTCTGACACACACCACCTGCATGGTGGTATGCATTTCATTTAGAAATTCTGGCTCATATTTCTTTGAATGTGCTTAAGTTACAGCCTATTTGAAAAAATGACAAGGAATCATTTGTACTTCTTGTGATCTGTTTATAACATGCCAAAGGCCACTGGTGTTTCATTTATTTCAAAACAGCCAGAGGACACCAAAAATTTCTATTAGCTACCAGAAAAGCCTTTAGACACTAGAGATCTAACCTGATGATTAAACAACGCAGATGCCCACAGGCTGTTGCTAATTCTCCAATATCCTAATAAATTTGTTGAATCCGGTATAGTCTGACAAATTAAGTAAGTAAACACAGAGTAAAATTATGATAAGATTTACTACTACAAATATATGATTCACTTTGTCTTATTAATCATTGCATCCATATTGGTGGTTGTTCTGATACTATATAATATAATCAGTAGACAGCTTTTCCTCATTTTTTATTTACATCACAGACTGAGATGCCTGGGGTCATTAGGTATGGTCAAGTATACTTCAAGATTCTTATTAATATTCCCCCTCTACATGCTGTAGTTCTCACTACCACTCTTGCAAAAAGGAAGAGTTATTCATGCATATAACAAATAAAATTGAAACTCCTCAAAACTCAGTTTCATAAAAACAGCAGGACTTGTGTAGTAGTAATTCAATCCTAGTTTAGCAGGAAATGGAAAGCTATATGGAGGACATTGCAAAACCACTTTAGATAAGAAAGCAAACATCAATAGAATGGGAATTATAGGACTATAATATTATAATTGACTGAATTGTCTTTCAATGAAAGGATCAAAATTTAAATAGTATCAGTCCTAGAGTTACTAATCAGTTTCTATTTATTTATTTCTTTATTTTCTTCTATGATGTGCTTTTATGGATCAAATTCTACAGCATTTAGTTGTATAATTAAAAAGAGCTGAGTTAGACAAAAACATCCCCAGATATAAAAATCATTGTCTTTTGAGGAAAACTTTAGAAAAATAAGAAAATCTGAACATATTCTATAATTTGAAAAATATGAACAGTAAATAGCTTTATTAAAAAAAAGGGAGAGTAAGTGTTCCGGTGCATTTCATTTAAGTCAATGATAAGACTACTGCTGACTTGAAGAAGAGTAGAATCACAGTTTAATAGAAATGGTGAAATAGTATTTACCACTATTTCCTGAATATATGCTCAACTTTCTAAGTTAAATCTGTTTAGACATACTTCTGTCCTTTAAAGCTGCTTTCTATCGGTATATGAATCATCAATTTACTGGGATGGACAAAGTAATTTTCAAGAAAAGTTGTTCGCATTGGAAATACTGATAGACTCTTCTAGTCATAGAAAAGGCACTAGAGCAGGTGGCTAAACTGACTATCATATAATACTGTTTAGATACTGAGCAATATGTAACATCATGCCTGCACTGTGTCAAAAACCAAATCTGCCCATGTATATTTTGCTCAGCAGTATGTTATCCTTAAGTCCGCAGTGAAATGTATAGGTATAAGGCATAAGCTGGGATAGAACTTAGTTGCTACTTTTCCAGGTATGTTAGCTCTATTAGCAGAAACATTTGTGAACCAGGTTGATGACTATGTAAGCAATTATGATTTCAGTCAGGATTATGTGTGTTTGAAATGAATCAGTGACAAGTTGTCTAGTCCAGCCTCAGATGTCCTGTAGGATCAACTTGCTTGTTCCTAATTTTTCTTTGGTAGATGCAGGTATATCACACTGAACATATTTGCTGTTGAATACATTCACTGCCCATCACCTCAGCAGACTGTACTTTCCTTTTCCAATATTCTTTTTTTACTTATTTCATGCTAAAAAATAAGGATATTATTTACTGCTGATGAGTGAAATAATTTGTCTTTGACTACTGGGTATGGGTCTGCATTACCATCCTACCAAATCACACAGAAACACACATGCAAGCTAGACATAGAATAGATTTGTGTGTCCAATCTCCCCTGTCCGTGGGAAGGATGGATGTAATAGTTTTATTGACTTGCAGGAATTTCTGGAATAATGCAGATCTGAATCAAAATTTGCTGAGAAAAATGGATGTATTTTCATTGACAACAAAGGACTGAAAAAAAGGTCATGGAGAGCAAAGAATTTTTGCCATTCTACAAGCAAAATCCATTTGTTAATCTCAAACTTTTATTTCCTGAATAGAACTTGGTATTTCTGTTCTGTTCATTAGGACTGGAGCCTTCTATCTCTATTCATGTTAAATAAGATCTAACCCAATTTAAGCACGATTTTATGTAAAATAAGTGTTATGCAATTTATTCCAAAGTCAGTCTGATTCTAACACTTTTAAAGAAATTCACATAGCATATATGACTGCTGTTTAGTTCATTTTAGCTAGCCTGGATCAGCCATAAAAAAAAATCTTGACTTTACTTTTGCATAAAAGACACACTAACAGTATTAGACACTTTTCCCCAAAATACTTTCAGTAGCTCTGAAAGAAAAAAAAATCAATAGTACCTTTAATACAAAAGATTACGTCTGAAACTATCAGTTTTAGTTTTCTTTACTGGTGTCAGGCCAGTTTATGACAGCTGTGAATTACATTTATAATGATTATTTTTCCTACAGACATTTAATATTTTAAACAAACTAATTCATCTTCATATAAATTGCCACATGCTCTCTTAAAGTCTGAAGAAAAGGGTTTTCTGTTGTCGTTGTTGTGTTCTTTTTTTACAAGGATTCTCCGGGGACAACGTGATTCCAGAAGGACATAAACGTGTCATAAGGAGAAATTACATTGAGGTCAAGTTAGCTATTCCAGTGAATCTGGTTAGGTTTAAATGGCACCATGAAGCCCACTAAAAGAAATAAATCCATGTCACATTTGTGCTGAGTGCTGCAGCTGAGTTGGAGATTTGTCCCTTGCTTATAGATTTAACATGAAAAGAATTCAACTACTTTACTCCTCAGGCCAAATTCACTAGCAGAGCCATATTGGCACACATTGGAGTAGAAGCTTGTTTAGAGCATTAAAGACAGAAAACACCAGAGAGAATGATGCTGTTGGATGTGAGTAAATGTAGTATCGTTTTCAAACAAAAATGACAGGAGGGACATCACAAACCGGTGTCTAGGAAGAGCAGAAAGGATGGGCTATTCCCCCCCCCTCCCCCAAGTTGATCCTGTGGAGTTAAACCCCTGAAGCACCACTTTCCCCCCAAGGAGTGAAGAGAGAGAACGGTGATGGAGTAATATCTCTGTAATGTAAGAGCAGGGGCTGGGGCAGGGACAGGAGGTATTACTGCCAAAGGTATTGCTTTCTGCATCCAGCACCAGAAATTCTCATTATCTTCTGATATAAAATGCAATGTAATCGATAAAGAAAGCTTAGATTGTGTTTTCCTTAAAGATCTTTAGCTTGGAAGTTTACTCTGACATTTATGTTGAGATATGATAAACAGAAAGAATGTAGAAAATGACAAGGATTTCTATGATATGCTAAATTTTCCTTTCCTCGCAGCCAGGCATGCTTTCAAATTTTAGAAGATGGATGACTATATCCTAAAATATTAGGATATGTATGTATCATATACATGTATATGTAAATCATATGTACAGATGTATATGTAACATCATATGTACATACATCATATGTAACAGACATTGTTACATTCAAAAACCTTACACAGGCAAAGGACAAGATCCCCACACTATATACATGGAATTCATCATTTGTCCACCTTACGTTTCAGTAGTCCAAATCAGCTAATAGCCTCATCAATGAGACAATTCAAACTGTTATAAAAAATAACTCCTTCTTAATATCTACTTCTTTCCTCTGGTGTCCGGCCCAGCCCTGACAGGTGCCTGCTGCCCCTGTGGCCGCTTTATAGCGATGATGAAAATTATATTGAAGGCTCCAGCATGAACTTCAACAGTGATCAGGTGCTTGGCAGCGCTGTGGTGCTGAAGCAGGACTGAAGGGGCTCAACTCAGTGATCTCAGGGGTGGCCCCAGGACTGCCAAGGGAGCTGCCGGCTGCCGGCTGCCGCTTCGAGGCCACCCTCGATTGTCTTTGAAGGTCATGGCGGTGGGGAGAGGTGCCTGAGGACAAGGCCAAAGCAAATGTTACCCCAGTCTGCAGGAAGGGCAAGAAGGCGTATTCGGGGAACCACAGGCCGGTTGGCCTTACACCCCGGGAAGCTGTTGGAGCAAATCATCCTGGATACTACTTCCAGACACATGAAAGATGGGAAGGTTATTGGGAGTAGTCAGCATGGATTTGCAAAGGGAAAATCATACTTAACCAATGTGAAAGCCTTCTGTGATGAGACAACTGGCTTGGTAGATACAGGAAGAGCAGTGGATGTTGTTTATCTCAACTTTAGTAAGGCTTTCGACGCAGTGTCTCGTAGCATCCTCACAGACAAGCTGATGAAGTGTGGGTTGGGCAAGTGGTCAGTGAGGTGAATTGAAAACTGTCTGAACTGCCATCCTCAGAGGGTTTTGATCAGCAGCATGAAGTCCAGCTGGAGGCCAATCACTAGTGGTGTCCCCCAGGGGTTGATACTGGGACCAATACTATTTAACATCTTCACTAATGACGTGGATGATGGGACTGAATGCACCCTCGGCAAGTTTGCAGATGACCCAAAACTGGGAGGAGTGGCTGACACAACACAGGGTTGCTCTGCTGTTCAGAGGGACCTTGACAGGCTGCAAAGACAGTCAGAAAGGAACCTTATGCTCAGGTTCAACACAGGGAAGTGCAAAGTCCTGCACTAGGGAGGAATAACCCAATGCACCAGTACAGGCTGGGGGCCAACCAGCTAGAGAGCAGTTTTGCAGAGAAGGACAAGTTGAACGTGAACCAGCAGTGCTCTCTCCTGGCAAAGAAGCCCAACAGCATTCTGGGCTGCATTAGGCAAAGTGTTGCTAGCAGGTTAAGGGAGGTGACTGTTCCCCTCTATTCAGCTCTGGTGGGTCACATCTGAAAGGCTGTGTCCAGACCTGGGCTCCCCAGTACAGGAAAGACATGGACATACTGGAGCAAGTCCAGCAATGAGCCACAAAGATGAGGAGAGACTGAGAGAGCTGGGACTGTTCAGCCTGCAGAAGGGAAGGCTCAGGGGGATCTGATCAATGTGTATAAACAGCTGATAGGAGGCTGTAAGGACAGCGGGACCAGACCCTTCTCAGTGGTGCCCAGTGACAGGACAAGAGGCAACGGGCACAAACTGAAGCACAAGAAATCCCATCTGAACACAAGAAAATGCTTCACTGTGAGGGTGACTAAGCACTGGAACAGGTTGCCCAGAGAGGCTGTGGAGACTTCATCATTGGAGAAATTCAAAACCCGATTGCACACGGCACTAGGCAACCTTCTGTAGGTGATGCTGCTTGAGCAGGGGGGTTGGACTGATGATCTCCAGAGGCACCTTCCATCCCTGGCTATTCTGCGATTCTGTGATTTTGCAGTCTGTTTTGAGTTCCTTCTTTATTGAGATGTTCCTGTCACTAACAGATTGAAAGAATTTGAGGTACTATTATGTACCTATTATTACTATGGGTCATCATGTGCTGAGAATATGAAGCTATTGAATTGCACACAAGAAACATGAAGAATAACATATTTTATTCCTGGCAGTTACTAATAACCATTATTGTCTATGTTTTAAATATTGGCAGCAAATTAGACATATCTATCATGTTTCTGATCTTAGTACCAAGACAGAATGGATTTTATCAATTTGCTTTTGAGTCTAAAAGACTTTACTACTTAAATACACAATGCTATCATGTTTGTTATTACAGTAAAAGTTATTTTTATCAAATTTCAGTCATTTTGTAAAGGCTCATTAATAGCTGAGCCTTTTTTTCTACTATGCTATCAAATATTTGTATTACAAGATCTGTATATCTGTATATCACCATATATCATGGTGACACTACGGAATTATACATTTCCATGTTTTGATCTCCAATTTTTCCTTCAATTTCTCATAGAAAGAAATAAGATTTATTTTTTTATGTTATAAAATAATACAAATTAAAAATACAACACTGTATGTTAATCCTTGACATTTTCAGTCTATAACTGAATTTCATATAAAGTATGATGGATGTTGTAAAGACTTTAAACACTATAGCAGAGCAAAATTTTATTAAGTAAACAAAATCATTATGTTAAAATGAATATTTCAAAGGAGTGAAACCGCTGTTTCAGAGCTTATCTAACAAAGAGGTTTAAAGTCACTTGTGCTGAAAGGGAGGAGGACCAGTTGCTAAATGCATGGGAAAAGGCATAGAATCTAATCCTGTCACCTTTTCCCTGAACTCTTATCCTTATATCTGTACATATTTTAAGTGATTCTTGGAAATCAAGAAATTGAAAAATAATGCAGTGGTTCCCTCTGATTTTGTTCAGGTAAAGATTACAGAGTTTTTCAAAGGTGAAGTAGGCAAGAGGAGGTCTAGTAAACAGAATTCAACAACTGTTAAACTGAGGAATGAGAACTGATGAGGTTGAGCTTAACCTCTATCTCAGTTTTGTTAGCTGCCTCTTAGCCTGAGATATGAAATAGCAGTTTAATTAAGAAAGAGAGTTTCAGGAAAGTTCTTACAGGAGTCTGTGAAAAGATCTTCCTTCTCACAGTAGCTAGATCCTGTTGGTTCTGATGTGCTGGCAACAGGAAAAGTCTGCAGAGACTTTCAGGCCTAAGTGACAATCTAGTTTATCTCATTCAGAGACTTTGAACAGCATTTGTGTTTGACCAAAAAAAATATCCTTTAGAAAAGGGAACAAAATACTGAAAAGAGCTAAGCTGAAATACAAATTGGCTTGACAAGGTAAGCACTCAGATCATTTTCCCACATACAGGCATCCAGTAACATCCGAGACTTCTTAAGGTATCCGAGACACCCACCCGGGGCTGGTGATATAATACAGGACCTATGAGAGATCCCGTCCTCCCAACAGCTGCTGGAGGCCAGGCAGGGTACTCTAGGGCATCTCAAATATCAATAGCCCCTTATGTATGGGCAACTGAATCTAGGTTTTTATGTCCAGTTCAGGTTAACTGATCTGTTCTCTGGACCTCACTAACTTTGATTATTTGGAGATCAATTCAGTTATACATATACAGGAGTCTAATGCTACACAAAATAACTTAGGGCTTTCTGCTTCTACAGCTGTAGAAGTCTCTCCGTATAGAGTCTCCCTGTGTCATATCTATCATGTGGATGCCTCCTATAACTTAAAAAGTTTTGAATGGCGTAGGGCATATATATTAAAGGGACTGAATGAAGTCCCTAGAGTGCCTACAGATGCGTACACATAGACACATAAGTTTCCACTTTTATAGACAGAAATAAGTTGAATCTCTTGCCTCTAACCCACGAGAAAGATTCCCAAGATACCATTTCCTATTATCTTGAAATGCTGCTTGGAGTTTGTGACAAGTGGTACTGCTGATTAAACCTTGTCTGATATATATATCTTGTCTTTTCTACAATAAACATGCAGAAAAAATATCCATCTTTGATAGATTAATCCTTGAAATAGTGTCAGTATGACAAAAAGTCACTTTGCCTTTAACACTATAAATCCAGGATAAAATACCAAGTAGATTTGACCAAACACAGTGAGTTAACAGCTGTGAAAGGTATAGGTTTAGTATGTTTCTTCTCTTTTATTGTTGGATACCCATTGATATTGCTCTAGAATCAGATAGCTTATGCACACGCACTTGAATCCATATTTCATGTATGTTAATTTGTCCCCTGTATGTTAAGCTAAACTTTGCCACCATTGCCCTCATGCAGATGGCCCTCTCCCATCATATCTTTGAAAAATGATTCCTATTTTATTCCTGATTTCTCGTTTGATGACAGATTGAAAAAGCCTCATATGGCTTTAGAGATACAGTCAAATACTTTTGGCTAGGAAGGTACCATCCAGTAGTTTTATTTGAAAATTTTGTAGCATGCCTGTACCTTATCTGTATCTACTTAAAGGTGATATTAACCAAGTTAGCACAAAGACATAGCACAGATTTGCACGTCTGAGCCCTAATTCTTTGCACTTAATGCCTATTGAGTCAATAACTTATTGAGACAATGGTGAAACTCTTGAAGAACTAAATGACTTTTTTAGTGACTGATTATAAACTGCACATCCTGATGTTTCAATAACTCATATTTGACACAATGTCAATGAAATCTTACTCCCATTTCTGTAAGCTGATGTTTGATAGCTAAAATGTTCCCACAGATCAACTTCCTTTCCCTCTCTTTTGTTGACCTGAGGGAGTAAATATTTAAAGTTTTTTTTTATTATTATTGATAGTTAACTAATTGGTAGATAATTGATAGATAACTAATTTAATTGATAGTTAAATAATCAGTCTGTAGAAGTAACTGAACCAGGGCACCTGACTGACAGAAAGTAATATCTCATATGTATCCCAGATGCAGTATATCCATGTGAGTAAATAAGGCCTGATGGATACCTGCTACTTTTGCCATAGAGGACAATAATTATCTTTGAGGAACAATGAGTCTTTGATCCTAAAACCTCACTGAAGTTATTGGTATAGTTTATACTTCTGAGGACTATATCCCACACTACTAAAAACTACCCCTAGCACTTCCTATAGGGCTGACAGTATGGGCTAGGTATATGACTTTGATTATGTTTATGACCTCCCAGTTCAGGTGTCAGGAATCCTACTATTCTCATAGGATCAAAGTTACTACTGCAATCAGTGAAAATTTTGCCTAAATAAGTGTGGCAAAGAAAATTTGGGTCAAATACAGAAGAACAATTTTTTTGGGGGGGGGGGGGGGGCCAGAATCCTATATATTCCTGTTCTCTTTCTTCCTCCCGTACTCCTCTCTCACACACAATTTTGAGATCAATATCTTCTTGGTAATTGAAGTAGTTCTACTTTGGTCTATTTTAAGCTCACTTTTACCAACTGAAATTATGTCTATAGCATTAATAGCTTTGAAAGAATTGGTCCTTACATAGTCTTGCTCAGTTTCCTTTTGACTTTCCCTGTAACACTGTATAATGGAAGCGATGCTGTGAGGCATATATCTCAGTATCTCCAGATAATTTAACCCCTAGATTATTTTACTACATTTCTTTCATACTTCTTCCTCTTTCATTAAATCAAAAAATTTCTTAGACTCAGTGAAAGCTGCTTCATTCATCACAAGATGCTATTTGGAAAATCACATTTGCAGAATATTGATATTACTACTTTTCCTAGGCAATAAGTTGTTGGAAATTTGTCTACTAATAGGATTATGGTGTCATTCCATTTATTCTAGTATCAATAGTATTGATTTCTCCTTCAGGAGATTTGTGTCTTCATTTCCTTTTTATATCATCTGTATTTACAGTACAGTTCTTTTGTTTTGTTAACAGGGCTATTTTGCCTTCAATATTTTCTGTTCCATTGTCTGTAAGTGATGAGAATTATTATACTTGTTTAGGTCATTTCAGAAACTTTATACACGTGTAATAATCACATAAAAAATATTTTCATATTATGAAGATGGTAATGACCATATTTAGAAAGGCATAATTTGAGCCAACTTATTGTTTATATTTATATTTTATAGAAAGATATGAGTTTATTCTACAGGATTTGGGGTCAGATTTATTTTAGCTGTGTCTTCATTTTATCATGATCCTGTGTCAACTAATACATCTATTTATCCTGAAGTTTGAGCCTGTGCTCTATTTACCCACACATGTGACTACTGTCTTCTTTAATGACATTTCCAAAGAATTCATCTGTGATCCATTACAACAATGGTAAATTCTCAAAAATGTTGCATGAGAATGATAAACTTCACGTACTTCAACAGATACAGAAATAATTTATGCAACGCTAAAGATGTCCAAACATTCATCAGTCTCTAAATGTTTAAGTCATTTGGTTTATTCAACTTCCAGAATTTATTTAATCACATAAGATAAAATAAAATAATGCTTATCTTTCTTTCTTTCATATTAAATGTGATCGCATTTTCCTTTATATGAATTTTCTTGCTAATATTTAGTCTTCATTCAAACTGAAAATATTTTGACCACTCAATACAGATGAGACAACTAAATGAAAGCTGTAAATTTCTATTTGGATGTACATTTGCTAAGTTTTAGACAACTCTCCTTTTGTACAATGTACAGCACAAAGGCATCCCGACATTGTGTGGGAGCATCAGAGCACTAACTTAATAAAAAAACCAAACAAATTACCATGTGTTTTTCAGACCTTCAATCAGATCTAGCATGTCATCTAGTCCTAAAGTATTGCAAAAGGGAAATAGTTTCTGTGGAAATTTAGCAAGGGAAGTGAACACGTGTTGTAGGATATTTAACAAAGGAAGTAGAGGAGGTGGCTAAGGTGATACTCTAGTCAGCACTACCCAGCAAGATACCTGCCCATGCCAAATATGGAGGAATTATTCCTTTATTCTTGTCTCAGGGTTTTCTTCATGCCTTGTGTATTCCCAACGTATTCCCACTCTGCAGACAACCACATTAAAAGTGAAGCTATTGAGGAATTTTACAACAAAATATTTATTGGAGAAAATATTGATTTATTGAAACCAAGATTTTGAGGAACAGACAACAATGGCATTTTATGAGTCACTAGTGTACTGCAAAGAGATGAAAAATATGTGGGCAGGTACTGACCTGGCATGTGGAAAATACAGATGCAAATCTATTTTAAATCCAGCAGTTAATCACATCCCAGACAGCTGTTTTGAGGGTAAATCTATTAGATAACCTGTTTTGTTCACTTCCAGTCTTGGCTTGTTACACTTTCAGTTCTACTTGAAAGCCATCTATAAATTGTAATCTTTTCCTTCTTATACAGATATTCCATATTGCCAAAAAAACCCTTCTGAATGGTTACTCTTCAGTGAAATTCTGTTGCCACTCACTGTTTGTTTGTTTGCTTGTTTTTATGTGATAAACCTGTAATATCAAGAGTGAAATGTCAATGTCCACCACATTGGTCTACATAAAGGTTCTCTGCACCACAGAAATGCTGTAGTGAGGATCATCTCGAAAAAGTGTGGTCTCACTACAATATATTAAGATTCAATAAACATTTTACGATCCGTGCAAATTTGCAAAATTGACTTGCTTTATGTATTGTGATAATGAAATGCAAACTTTTGTGAAGATTTGCTGTATACTACTGTCCTTAGATCTTTCTAAGCATTCCAACTTTCCATAGTTCTCCTATGTGGAGGCTGATTTTAGATTATTTTTCCCCAGATGTATAACCTTGCATTCTTCTGATACGCTGAAGCTGAATCCTCTATTTTTTTCTAACCATATTTCTACCTTCGCTTGTTAAATTGGTCGCACTTCTTCTCTCAAAAATAGATAGTTTCTTTATATTCTGTACTTTCAGAATACAACATTTGAATTATGACATACAAAAATGAATGATGATTTTGTGAAGTTATAGTACATGTATAGTATATACCTCTGCTACAAGAGACATATTTTTGTTATAAAAATATTTTGATGTGGTAAGCCTAGTTGTTGAGAATGAATGACCCATAAATTAAAATAATATTTCTGAGATTTTAAACCTGGATCCTTGCAAGGAGGATTACTAAATACAGTTGTTAAATAATTTTATAAAAAACTTAGATTATAAAAATTTTCTGCAATTAAAATATGCAAAACAGACACTGTTGGGGTAACTAGTAATGATGAAAAAGTATTTCTCATATACAGTGATGTGAAGTTCCCAGTTAAGTAGTCATAAATGGCAAAATTTATTTTAAAAGTTATTTGCAAGATCATACATCCAGAAAAAAACTACTAATTATATCTAGAATGAAGGTATCAAATTATTATTATAGAACTGCCTCTTACTTGTTAGGAGCTTAAATGTGGATCTCATGCTATGATTATGTTGCACAGCTGACCAGCAGGGATGCCCTGGCAAGAAGGCGTCTGCATAATTCACATCCCTGGGCACAGGGAGATGCGAGTCACAGAGGTAGCCAAGGCTTACATCTTTGGGTGGATAGTGTGTGGTAAATATCTTGTAACTTCCAACTATATGAACATCAAAATGTGTAGCTTATAAAATCAGACAGGTTGGCCACCTCTGGCCTAGTGGATGGGAGTTTATCTTGAAAGAGCTTAAAATATACCTTGAAATGTATACCACACCAATTTAACAGTGTGTTCACAGAATGAGACAAGGTGCTTAAGGTGCTCTCTCCTCGCTGGAGAATTTAGATACATGTTAATACTCCTTTCCATAGCAGATCAGGGACAGAATGGGTTTCTCACATTATCTTCATCATTATCACAACAGTTACAGCTCTTTCTACCCATTGATTTAACAATCAAACATCATCCTGCAGTGCTTCAGCTGCGTGCATTGCAGGGGAGATCATACAAAAGACAGATATATTCCATTTTGTTGTTTTTGATTGCATTTGTGTTTTCCTCAAGTATTAGGTAGCAATAGGAAGTGGTGGTGAGGCTTTGGAAAAAGTGGCTTTGTGGCTCTGAAGTGTATGGAGTATCTTTTTTTCTTAAAAGCCAGGGTGTTTTGTATGCTTATGTACAAACTTGTCACCAGACACAGGATTGGAAAGAAGTTTTGCCCTAAGATTTACCATGTCTTTGGAAAGGCATTGCTTTCCTTCCAGAATGGTCAGATATACTTTGCAATTTGGGTGTTTTTTTCTGGCCCTAAACATTCCTCTTTTCACCAAGATAATGCAGTTTTCAGTTCATTGATTGAGCACTAATGGCTTCTGTATTTTATTGCTTGATTATATGGTTGCAATGTTTAAAATACCTAGCATGTTGATATGTAAAGTATTTCTCACTTTCTTCACAGAAGTTATAAATAACATTAAATTGACTGGATTTCAAGTTAAGAGATGCTGCAGCAGAACTAAAATGCATAGTTCTTCTACAGCCATGTAGGAATAAGTGTCAAGCATACTTTCAAGGATTAATGATTTTCTACTCCAGATCCCAGAGATCAAATCATCTGATTCAAAATACCGTTTCCTCTGTCCTTACAGTTACCTTTACTGTGAAAGCTATAAAGATTTAAAAAAATTCTTTCTTGCCATATGCGTGTACTTTTCTAGTCTAATAATATCATTAGAAATCTCAAAGCTATATTGTATCTGTGTCATTATTTTTCAAACCTGACCCACTTAATTTCTAAAATATTTGTCTTTAAAAGCTTTACATACTTAATGACTTGTCCAGTCATTACTTTTTCATGCAGTGGTAGACTTCTATCATTAATTATCTATGTATTTGTTCTTTAAATCAAATGTATTGCTGCAACTTGTTAATTAATCAGTTACAGCTGTATTTAAGAAATATCTATACTTTTTATGGTTTTTGCTCTTTGTTAATTTAGGGATTTTTACTGCTCAGTGCAAACGGACAAATTTTCATTTTGATGGAAACATATGATATAGCAGCTAATCATTATGTGGAATATATCTTCCTAATTGCAAATAGTCATGAATAAATGCCTAGATGATGCTGATGATAAAGGATTATTTCTATTGTTTCCACCAATAAATGCAAACACTTGGTGAGTTGGAACAACAATTATGACGCAGTTTAAGTACAGTATTTAACCTATGCCATTTTAATAGACTATCAGGCATTTAAAAGTGTACTGCAAAATAAATTGCAAATATATTTTCTAATTCTCTGTGCTGATTTGTACTAATATCTGCTTTCATAATAAGCAATAGTAGTAAGCAGGAAACAGCTGGGCAAAGCATAGTTAGCACTCTGAACTATTCAGAGTAAACAATTTAGTGAAGTGTTTTTTTTCTTTACATAAATTATTCATGAAAGAGATTAGTTGAAAAATGTACTCATTATTCATAACTGATGACAAACTCTTTATGCTAACTCATTTCAGTCCATTGATTGCTATGCTGTGTTTCAAAAGGGCTAATTTTCTCATGCCACAATGTAATACGGTGAAGCATAACCTTTTTCAGGTGTATATGTTATTGCTGCAGCCTCTGGATATACAAAATTGTCTTGGGATTATCAGGCTATTTATTTACCAGCACTGAAAGTACTTACCTACATTATAGAGAATTGCTTCTGCTCCCTGCTCTGATCACAATATAATTTATAAACAGGAAAGAAATCAAAGTAACTTTAAGAGGTTTACACTACCTCTTCTGTCAAGGACCTTTGAACAAATACATTTTCACAAGTTTTTGAAGACTTTCTTTCAGAAAGTACTCTTATAGATAGAAAATAGCTCACACAGAAGTATTTGTGGAAACTGATAATAATGGTTAAAAATAATGTTACAGTAAATTGGTCATTTGAAATCCAGGACATACTTGCAGATCCCTTTTGTAACAGTCTTTAACTTTTGATGGTAATTTATCTCCACAGCATTCCCCAAACTATTAACAGGAGTTGTTTTGCATTCTTGGTATATTGACAATATTTGTAAAGACCTTTGTCTTCTCTAGAAGAATTTATTTTGTTAGAATACGGCCTTGGGAGTAAAATTAACTAATATGGTGTTGACCAAAATTTTGTAAGTAGTATAGACAAGGACAAAGCTGAATTCACAATGTTATCAACTAGCAATAATTTATACTGTAAGAAGTGTGGGATATATAGCTTCTTGATTTTTATTGTTACACAAAAAGCAGAAGAATCCAAAACAAAAAATCCAAATAAAAATGCTGTAACCTTGGCTGTTCTGTAAAAATATTTCTACTCACTCAAGAAAAGTAGCTCTCCAAATATTTTTACATAGTTATGCCAGAACATTTTAACTGAACATGAACAAAGGAAAAGAACAAAAAGAGTTAACCAGCTGTGTTGCTTAATTATTATTTTACTTTTTTTGCTAAAAAGCACTGATGAAAAATAATCCAAATCTCCATTCACCAAATCTCTTTTCACCCATAAGGAGAAACACTGAAGAAAGGCAAATGAGGAAAAACAAATTTCCACTATGAAGAAAGCAAAATTGTGCAGCAGACAACAAATGAAGCAGAAAAAGACTGAGCGGTATCCTGGAATAGGAGGTTTAGCATGGTTAGCTTGATCATCTGGCACAAATAGAATTGAAAGATAGCAATTGCTGTCTTAAAAATGCAACCTGCCAATATGCCACTACTTGGTTTACAGAACAAAAGGCAATTTTTTTCTTGTTTACATGTTGATATTCCATTTCTTTTGATTTTTTGTTTGTCTTTATTATTTATAATTTTTCAGAGATGTGTTCTTGGCTCTCTTGTATGATATATATTTCTCAAAGAGTGGCTTTTCTTTTTCTATTTTGGTGTAATCCATCACTGACCCTAGAATGCTCTAAAAGCTAAATGACTGTGTAACAAATTATGCTCTAACGTGCTCTTAACCAGTGGTCAGATTATTACTAATAATTTCTCCGGAACATCTCGGGAAGCTACCAGCCTCTGTGGGGACTTAATGGTTGTCAGCTGAGAGGCAGTAACTATATGTATATTCCTACTTTAGTGCAAATTAAAAGAATAGAAGCATTACAAGTTGCAATTTAAGCTAATTGAAATGTAGAGGGGGAAAAGTAATGCTAGCTATTTATCAAAGATAATCATTTTCCCTTCCCTGAGAAGGTTAGATTTCCAGTAATATTGCAGTATTGAGCATCATAGGCTTTTTCATTCTTCCCACCCACTAGATAAGAGTTCCCTTCATGTTTTTTTCTATATCCAAGTTCAAGTACCTGAAATGCCAATAATGCAGTGTACTGTGGGTGATTCTTTCCGTGTTACAATAGAAGAACAAAAATCTCCTTTGTATCACTCAAGCGTGGTAGAGATAATGGAAAGATGAAGTGTTGCACAGACACTCTCAGAAAGAGTGTTTGTTAAAACTAATTTATTGGGATGTTTTGCATGGGGTAACTCAGACATTGGGAATTGAATCTCTTGAACTTGAAGCTTGAACACATTGAATAATATAAAAAAAAATTATTAAATTATTTTAAAAAAAGAGAGAGATAAAGAAAAATTTAAAAAATGGCCTAAAAATATAGTAACATCTGCAAGTAAAAATACATCTGTAGATTTCTTAGTCATATTGTTAGTAATAAATTTTTGTAGTGATTTGGGTCATCTTTGTACAACTAATGTAATTGGAGAGATTATATGAAATTGCTTGAACTAAGCCATCTGCTGTCCTGACTGGCATTGGAGCTTTCCCAGAGTCAGAGCTATCCAGAGTCATTGACCAAAGAGTTCCCACTGAACATGGAGACCCTGAAGAAAAATAAGGAAAGGGAGGGATTGGAAACTTAGGAAAACCAATTAAATTATTTGTTAGTACAGAGAAAGAATGGAAGTGAGAGATCCCCAAACATGGGGAGAAGTGGCAAGAGGCATATGCCTACACTCCAGCATCCTTGAAAGGTTGACCACTAGACAGCAAACTGTACAATTTAAAAGCTGTTTGTAAAAGTTTTAGCAAAGCTGTTTGGAAAATGCAGTACATTGTATTCATGTGTTTTAAGGAACAGTTCTGATTAAAAAAAAAAAAAATCTTGTTCCGAAGCAAGTAAGTTATTTCTGAAAAATCTTTCAAAATGTTTCCAACTATTTGTTTTTTATTTTGTTTTTTTTTATTTTGTATAGAAACATATTACAAAATAGAAAAATAAATCAAAATTTAAATTTATTGGCAAAAAAGTTTATATGAATGCATAAGCAAGTACGTATATGTACATATGTGTGTATACATACATAAAGAGATAGAGAAGATGGTTCTGATATTTTTATTCAGAATTAAGCCAGTTTCTGAAACCCTAAAATGCTTTGAGAAATCAAATGTGTATGTGGTAATGGACACAGCTCTGAAATAAACTGCAGGGGACTACAGCCCAAAATTGATGCCATTTGGTGGGGTCTGTCCTGCAATGCTGTGTGGTAAAAATATTCAGGCAGTTCATGCAGTGGGAGTGCAGTCAAGACTATGCTCCCAAGAGACTAGAGTCTAAATCGACTGTATCTGCATGTAGAGCTGAGTAAGTTGCTAATACCCTGTGAGATGGGGATGTGTACAGTGGGAAAGAAGCTTTTCTGCGTTGAAGTAGTACATCCCTGTCTGTCTTCTGTACAGTTTTAATAACTGTTCTTTTGCTTATTCCAGAATCAATCTCTTACACTTGAGATTGTGTGGGACACCTAAGGATTTTCTATTGTTGTATTTAATTTCTGAAGAAAGAATTGGCACCAGATGGTAATAAATTTAAAAGTGTCTAAAGGTATTTAAATGATAGAAATAGACCATTACTAAATTCAAAACAGCTAAAAGCACAGTGAAGTGAAACATTCTTCATAAGAAAGCTCATAGAAGTTAATTCATCAAAATAATTTAATACATTTTGAAAAATATGCCAACAGTTACAGGTAGGTCAGAAACCTCTAAGGAACTGAATAAAGGTATGCTCAGCTCTGCCTGCAAGAAATGAATGATTTAGAGATCTGGCACTGCCAGGAAATTTTTAATGACTTGTAGGAGAATATGACATGGTTTAGGATGACATAAAAAATATAAGTCTCTCTTGAATTCACAGCTAACATGACTTCAGAAGAGTTGATTTTGCTGATATCAAATTTAATCAAGATGTTGTTTTCACTGTCTAATGCAGTCAGTTCATATAACTCCTTCTTCTGATTATTTTAGTCTTTTCTCTGGCCTCCCAACAGCCTCCCCTGTAGAGAAGGGCTTGGTGTGATGCCCACTGAGGCGGTCAGGAGTCCACTGATTTAATCAGATTTTGGTCTAATTAAAAGTTTTATCTTTGCTCGATGAAGTGCCGTTCAGTAAAGATTACTTTTCCTGAGATCCTTTAGTGAAACAATTTCTGGCATCTCTTTTGAATGCTCTCTAGAGCACCATCCTCACTTATTTATCTAATATCATCTCTCATCACAGTTTCTGTACACTACTTGCACAAGGATATTAATATTCATATCTTGGTTATCTTCTGTCAGCACAATTTTTAGACTGGCTTTCACCTACCCTGTACAAACTTACCTTTTAATTTAAATCACTCCCAGAATAAGATAGCTGATAAAGTCTTATGACTACTACTTCTAGTTCAGTTTAGCTTGCAAGAAAGAAAATAATTACTAACTTTGGTGCTTGACCTGTTAAGCAATAATGATATAGATTATCAGCAATCATTCTTTCATTAGTGCTATATTATGGCCACTAATTACACAGCTTCTCTGTTAGTGCCTGACTTATTTTTGCTGCAACAGTGTTAAAACACACACATCTCTGAGGAACAATTTGATTTCAGCATGTTAGTACTTTTCTGATGAGATCTTTCTGTGTGAGCTGCGCTGGGACTCTTAATTTCGTGCACCATCATAGAATAGCTGATGAACCTGCAGTCCCTTTCTTGCTGTGTGATGAGACTTTGAGGCAGATGGGTACAGTCTCGCTGGGTGCAGTGATACCTGCGTATGGGTAGGGCCAAGGAAAGATATCAGCCATGGACAGGCTGCTGCTGCCACCAAACAGTTAATCAGATCTGCTGTTGCTTCCTATAGCTCCCAAATCACTCCTGAGAAGGAAAATTTCACGAGCAGGCACAAATGGGTCACACACAGTCTGTGGATTATTGCCTGAATGCTTCTTACGTAGACTATGCAGGAAGTGCAAAAACAAACTGACTTATTCTCCAAGAAACCATTTGTTACTGATATTCTCAAATGAAATAGCCAATCCTTAGGAGAAGCTGTGGTCCATAAGGGTCTAGGTATCCAGTACAGACACTGCAACTTAACAGTATAGTGGGCATTAGCTGAGCTGCAGCAATTAGTAGGTTCACAGAGGTGCAGATAAAATGTATCTACTTACATATCATTCATTCAGGTCAGTATATTTCATCTCATTTTTTCCTCAGAGGTCAACCCTTAGATAAATGCAGCAGCTCAGCTGACCTAAAATAATTCAGCTTTGTGCCTGAGACCTCAAACAGAATAGTTCAATGGGGGGAAAAAAAGGAGGTAATCAGTCTCCCAAACACACAAAGCGCATGTGAGTATATCAACAACCTTCTGCAAAGCCCCATCAACTTCAGCAAGGTTCAGAGAAGATTTAGATATCTGTCCTAGAGGAACTTTTGGAAATGGTAAATCTATGTTCACCGCAGTTCAGCTGTTTTAAGCCAATAATTTTATTTGGTGGTATTGTATATGTAGCTAGAAAGTAGGTGTAAAAGCATGATTCCCAGCTTGAAATGCTTCTTCACCTGTGATTAAGAGGAAGTGTAATCACTTGTCTAGCTCTAAGTCCAATTAGCTTTGCAAAATAAAAAAAAGTATCCACTGTGAAGCCAGTACATGTATATGTAGCCAGAAGTCTAAACAGTGTAAGTGTTTTCTGTTTATTTGAAGACATATACGAATAAATTTTGTGTCACTTAAGGAAAGTGTCTCTTTCACATGGCTTTCTAAGGATAGGCTCTACACTAGCAGACTACCTTTTACTGGTTTATCCTGGAACTCCATCCTTGCATTCAGCTGAGTGGAATATGATGAAGCAAAGGTTTAGCTCATAGAAGAAGAACACACTGGAATCTGTTTAATTCTCCAGGATCATAAGCTCACCACGTGTGGCTTCACAATGGATACTTTTTTTTTTTGTTTTGCAAAGCTAATTGGGCTTAGAGCTAGACTAGTGATTATACATCTTCTTAATCACAGGTGAAGAAGCATTTCAAGCTGGGAATCATGACTTTACACCTACACTTTCATAGTATTTTCCTGCCAACACTCCTCTCCTAGACTGGCATGGTGCCCTCTCAGAAATTAGCTAAGGAGCTGCTGAATAACATAGGTGCCAGTCATTTATGTGTTTACAAAAGCAATTGCATTTTACAGGTGCTATGTTATTCTAAAGAGCTTGTTTCTGGGAGTGACATCGTAACTGACACCCTGTTATCCTTCTGAGCCTGCAAACATTGATATTTCTTTTAAAATATCTAAAGAAAGGTTAATATAAATGTCAGGGAAATATGTAGCTTCAATCAAGACAGATTATATTCCTGGTTTTGAGTTTACAGTGGAAAGCCAATGAATAGATTTACAAAGCTACTATTATTTGTAAGAAGAAAAATATTTGTCATTATCATGACAATACTTAATCAGAAACTAAAATGATTTTAATAAGTGACCAGATATACTGGCCCAAGAATTGGATTGGTTAAAAGTAAGTGATATATAGATTTTTTTTAAGTGCTGTCTGAATTTTGCAGTCAGATTAAGAGGTGTTTGGAGCTAATGAAGGAATTAGATAAGCACTATTCATGTATACCTAATAATTGAAAGGTAAAAAATATTATGCTCTGATTTTTAGAACATTTTAATTTTGATAAGAGTCAGAAGAGATAAAACCTGCTGGGTTATTACATAAGTGGCAATGTCTTTTGTAGATTCGATATATGAATTAAGGATTATGTAAAACACATGTCAGAGACCAGACTGCAGCTGAGGTGTGGTCTATTACGTTATAGAAGCTGAATAAAAGGTGTGATGGGCTTGGTCAGAAAGTAGTCTAGAAGGAAAGTGGAAATAAAATGTTTGTGAATTTTTAATATGAGGACTTGTGGATTTTTTTGTTAATTAAATTAATTAATCTTTCTTTATGTAGCTCTTTAAAGTTTAGCTTGTTGACTAGAAAGTCTGTGATAGTAATTCTGCTTCCTGGCATAGAAATATTTCTCGTCTTTGAAAGGACTTTTCTGGTAAGGCAGACTGAAATTATTTGCTGAGCTATTTGGACTAGGTTCTGGTAGTACAATCCAACAGGACTATAGGTGAGAGGAAGGATGAAAAATCAAACCGTTTATTCTTTGTTCCTGAGTTAGAGTACAAATTCCTGCTTATGGTACTAAAAATGTCCTAGAAGTTCACAAAGAGGCTTATATCTAATAGAAGAAAAATACTTCTCCTTCACTTCTGCTTACCTTAATCTCCTGCTTCTATAACAGTGATCCTTTCAGGATCTAAGGGCTAGTGTCCTGCTCTATTCTTCTTTTCTGCCTCATTTTTTTGCTAGGTAACACATTATATCACCTAAATGCCAAGGATCTAGATACCAAATGATGCCTAAAGCAGAAGTTATAATGTTGAAAATCCCTATTTATCTGCTCTTACTTCATATGTCTTTTTTTGAAGTCGAAGATAAATCAGGGTGTCCAGAGCTGTGCTTTTGAATCCATTTAAAACTGTCTCACTTAAGTCTCATACAAGGCTGAGTGACTGGTGCTTAACTGAGCCTAAATTCTATGAGGATCTAGAAACAGAATATGTGCTGAAGTCATATAAAAGCTTGATTTGAGGATATCTGCTCAGATAGAGAAGAGATGCTAGCAAAATCAGCCCTTTCACATGATGTGCTGTGGCCCAACCTTGTTCAGCAGTGTATGGGTTGGAGTGCCCACTTCAAAAATGGGAGATGTAGCTCCTTCTCCTCCGCGTTTTCCTATTTTTTTTAAATCTCTTTAAAAGTGCCTGACACACCAAGGTGAATAGCCTGCTGAGACTGAGGTGCTTCTGCCCTTAGGCAGATATCAGCTCACCTAATCTTTCACTTTAATGTCAAAGATTTTAGTGTTCCTGGAGTCCAGCTTTTCCCCTGAACTAAATGGAGCAGCAGGTCAGGTTCACAAGATGAATGTAGGCACATTAATTATGCTGTGGGTTATTTTAGGTTCCTGCTGCTAGTTTATGATATTAGTTCAAGGACTCTCTCCTATTCTACTTTTCCTTATAGGGTATTTGGGAACCTGGGGTTTGTTTGCTTGTTTGTTTGTTTTAAAGACATGGTCTTCATTCCCTTCATGCAGTAAAAACTGTTTTTTCAAAAAGTCAAATAACAAAAAAAAATGCTGACACTTACACTCTAATTTCACCTGGTAACCCAAATCATGTGTTACTAAGTAAATTTTTAACAAAACTGCCTTCATAAAGTATAGAGTACTTGTAGATACAAATGCATGATATATTATCCTATCTAGAGTTAAAACTGTGACTGTCTAGCCTCACACTTAGAACCACATTTGGAAACCCTGTGAGAAAATAATATTGCATAGCTGGAAGCACTGCAAGAGCTGGAGACATTCCTGTGAAAAATGGTAACTGTTAGAGACAAAATACCCTGTTAGTAGGCTCATTGGTCTGTTGCAGAATGAGACTTTTCTATTGCTTCAATGTATTCTCCATTATTTTGAGATCCTTTTTTGAAAAATCCTTTTAAATCTTTCAACCACAAAGAGCAAAAGCTTGTCCTTTGATATATATTTTCAGCTGATCAAGAGAAGTAATTGAATTCTTAATGTTTCTCAGTTGTATTGAGGGTTACTCATTTATCCAAGGTTACACAGAATTATTTTGGGAGAAGTGTTACTAAAATATATTAACTTTTGCACAACATGTTTTGATTGCCTCTTCTTATAGCTGCTGGATATATTCAAGGTCTCTTGTAAGCTATCTTTGGTTTCTAAATGGATCTGACCACTTCTTAATATTTTCTAGACTTGGAAAAGTGTTTGAAACAATAGCCTTGGAAGGTGGATGACATGGATGGATCTTGACTATTCTACCAAGGAGACAGAATAATGAATTTAATATGTTAGTAAAGCAGCATGAACAAAAGCAGGACAGCTCTGTGGATAGAGGTGGTTATATGAGAAGGCCTATGCGAGAAAGCTTTGTGTAGAAGTAGAGAATATACTAAAACTCTATGGCAAAGTGCTCTGTAAGAGGCTCTGGCTTATAATAGTGGGGTCATCAGAGCTTTGCCACCAGCTCTGGATAAAGAATCTTTCTGAGACTGCGTGTTATGACTTGTAATGAAACAGTACAGATGTAAGTATATATACCAGAACCTGGCTAGGGGGCAGTGTGTCAGTGCCAACAAGTACAGATCTTAATAATGTTTTGGGCAAAATCATCAGCTGTTTAAAATTCTGACCAGTGTCAGACAACTCATTTGCAGAGATTAGGATTTGTCTTTCTCTCTAGAAAAAAGGAGATATCTTCACATTCACTTATTTTCACAGTATTTTCTTCTGGGATGTAAATTAGTTTGAGACTCAGGTGGGCTTGAGAGGAATAAATGTGAAGAGGTAGGAAGAAAGAATAAGCAGGATTTTTACCTATCAGTGCACTAATGAAAAAGTGGCTGCAAACTTGAGGTGGGTGGGTGGGTTGGACATTGGGCTTATACCTCCTCCATGGCTAGCTGCTCCAGAAGACAGCAAAAAGAGTGCAGAGTTTTTTGAAGAAGTGATGTCACTAGGAAAGAAAAAGCCTAGTTTGTTACAGTCCTAGCTTCATGCATCATTCTTCAGTGCTCTTACTTTACCTCCTTTTGCTGTTCTGTATCTGTTGAGATCTATACTAAGGTTCTCTAGAGAGAAAAAAAAAAGCGGCATTACTTTGAGTCAAGTTAATATTTGAGCAGTTAACATATTTGGCCAAGTACTGATTAAGTGTCACCATCTCTTATCTGTACGTCCCTAAATCTTAATAAAGTTCTTCTTCTTTGGCTGCCTCTTCCAATCAGATAAATTCTGCCATATGGTCTTTTACTTCCATTCTTTTTGTTTTTGAGAAATGCTTCATATTCTCTTTTGCTCCAGATCTATTTACAAAGTATTTCAAATGTTGGCAGTATTTTGCTTTTAGATGAATTTTTGGATGCCAGCAATAATCAGTCTGGGTAGATGCAAATTGTGCTGGGTTACTAATACCACTGAGAGATATATTTTAAAAGACATGATGTTTCAACTGTGTTGTGTGGGGTTTTTTGTTGGTTTTTTTTTTTGTTCATTAGCTTCTTGTTTGTTTTTGCCCCCTGCCCTGAAACAAGAGGGGAACAAAAGTGTCAAATATGTTTACATTGGAATCTAAACTCTTTATCTAAATGAACAAATTTAATTTTAGAAAGATGGAAACTTTTTTTGCAAGATAAATTCTTTGGCTAAAGAACACATAATGCATGCTATGTGAAAGGAATGTAGGCCATTAAAGAGGACAGTTATTGGTAATGTAGAAAACCTTCATAGCTGTAAAGAAAGATGAGTGTGACCAATGACGTTTCTGGATAAATATTCTGGTGTGTTCATTTGAGTTATTTTAAAAAATTCCTAAAGAGGATCCAAAAAATTACATAAACTTTCTTGCAAACTCTCAGATGGAATCCATACGTGTGTAAGTTAGCATATCTTGGTGAATTTAGGGTAAGAATGATCACGTGATATTCTAAATAGTATTAGTTCAGATTTTAATAAAGATTAGTGTTTGTTTAAATACATACCAACATGTACTATTTTAGGAATGATAAACTAAAAGATCTTGTTTTGTTATGACTCACGTCATGAATCACTAGAAGTTCTCGTTAGCTTACCATTGTGTACTGTTATGTAGGGCCTGTATTCTGTATATTCCAAGGAAATTTTAAGCTCACAAAGAAGAAAGGACATATTAAATCCTCCAACTGCAGTTTATTTCCTTCCATTTATCTTCCCTTCAAATGCAAAGCAGTCTAAAGAGCTGACCCAAACCTGAGGCTAATCCTCAGTTCCTGAAAAATGCTGAGCATATTCTGGAATGCATCTGAACTTCCTTTGTGCTTGGAAAGAAATCGTGCTTATGTAACTTATCCCAAAATATCACAAGACCTGTCATCACCTCCTATTCTTCAGCAAAGCAAACAAATAGACGCTCTGCCATCTATCTTTGAATCTCAGCACACAGTAATTATTGTTAAGATTGATCTGCTGAACTTTGAGCTCTGTTCTTTTATAAAGTGGCAAGAGATACTGATTCAAAATAATCCATCTGAATTGTAAGGCTTGCCCTCATGTCTGTATTTCATTTTATTTTTTACTTAAAGATATCGATGTGGACTCCATTCCTGGTTGACTTTGAAGTTGTGACATTAAAAAAAGTTTGTAACATATAGCTATTTTATATTAAAGAGAGCAACAATAGCAGAAATGGTTCTGAAATATAAAGAATCTGGTGAAAATCTGCATTTGTTTTATCTTGGATACACCAGTTTCACTGACTGTTCACAGTATTGAGCTGTACTGAAATACTTTGATTTTCATACTGTGCTCACTGGGGTATTAAATGTGTTTCTGGATGAACATTACATCAATGGAAAATACCCTTTGAATGCTTTATCTAATGGAGGGATTTCAGTCAATGAAGGTGATATGGAACACTTCTCAAGTTTTTGAAGCTTTCAGTTGGATTTATTTATTAAAATGCCTAATGACCATGATAAGCAACTTATTGCTGGTATAAAGGAGTTATTGATGTCATGTAACTCAAAAGATATTAGAAGAGCAGTAGTGGGAAGCTGGAAAAATGCATTAAAAAGGAGGGAAAGCAAGAACACAGTTACTTAGAAATAGTTGGTGCAATATATAAATTCCTCATTTATTGAGGATTTTTCAAATATAATTCACATAGCTAAGAACTTCTAACAAAAGATAATGCCACATGGAGAAATTATCACAGTAGAAAATATATGGAAGGCAGGATTCTTCTTCATTTCTTAGCCTAACTTATACAATACAGAGCAGGGTTGCAGGAGAGACATATATCATAATCCTGTGGCAGGACCCTCTGTAATCCAGCATCTCTTGTTATTTCCTTCTAGAATCACAGAATGGTTGAGGTTGGAAGGGACCTCTGGAGATCATCTAGTCCAACCCCCCTGCTCAAGCAGGGTCACCTAGAGCACATTGCACAGGATTGCATCCAGGCACGTTTTGAATATCTCCAGAGAAGGAGGCTCGACCACCTCTCGGGGCAACCTGTTCCAGTGCTCTGTCACCCTCACAGTGAAAAAGTTTTTCCTCATGTTCAGATGGAAGTGTCTGTGTTTCAGTTTGCGCCCATTGCCTCGCGTCCTGTCACTGGGCACCACTCAAAAGAGTCTGAGCTCCATCCTCTTGACACTCTCCCTTAAGATATTTGTATACATTGATAAGATCCCCTCTCAGCCTTCTCTTCTCCAGGCTAAACAGGCCCAGCTCTCTCAGCCTTTCTTCGTAAGAGGGATGCTCCAGTCCCCTAATCATCTTTGTAGCCCTTCGCTGGACTTGCTCTAGTGCCACATCCCTCTTGTACTGGGGAGCCCAGAACTGGACGCAGTACTCTAGATGTGGCCTCAGCAGGGCTGAGTAGAGGGGGAGGATCATCTCCCTCAACCTGCTGGCAACACTCTTCCTGATGCACCGCAGGATACCATTGGCCTTCTTGGCCACAAGGACACATTGCTGGCTCATGCTTAACTTGGTGTCCACCAGCACTCCCAGGTCCTTCTCAGCAGAGCTGCTTTCCAGCAGGTCAGCCCCCAACCTGTCCTGGTGCAGGGGGTTATTCCTCCCCAGGTGCAGGACCCTGCACTTGTCTTTGTTGAACTTCATGGGGTTCCTCTCTGCCCACCTCTCCAGCCTGTCCAGGTCTCTCTGAAAGGCAGCACAGCCCTCTGGTGTATCGGCCACTCCTCCCAGTTTTGTATCATCAGCAAACTTGCTGAGGGTGCGCTCTGTCCCTTCATCCAGGTCATTGATGAAGAAGCTGAACAAGACTGGACCCAGTACTGACCCCTGGGGGACACCGCTAGCTACAGGCCTCCAACTAGACTCTACGCTGCTGATCACAACCCTCTGAGCTCTGCCATACAGCCAGTTCTCAAGCCACATCACTGGCCACTCATCCAGCCCACACTTCCTGAGCTTGTCTATGAGGATGTTATGGGAGACAGTGTCAAAAGCCTTGCTGAAGTCAAGGAAGACAACATTCACAACATCCACTGCTCTCCCCTCATCTACCCAGCCAGTCATTCCATCATAGAAGGCTGTCAGATTGGTTAAGCATGATTTCCCCTTGGTGAAGCCATGCTGACTACTCCTGATCACCTTCTTGTCCTCCACATGCTTGGAGACGGCCTCCAGGATGAGCTGCTCCATCACCTTTCCAGGGATGCAGGTGAGGCTGACTGGCTGTAGTTCCCTGGGTCCTTCTTCTTGTCCTTTTTGAAGACTGGGGTGACATTGGCTTTCTTCCAGTCCTCAGGCACCTCTCCTGTTCTCCATGACCTTTCAAAGATGATGGAGAGTGGCTTAGCAATGACATCCGCCAGCTCCCTCAGCACTCGTGGGTGCATCCCATCAGGACCCATGGATTTGTGGGTGTCAAGTTTGCTTAAATGATCTCTAACCCACTCCTCCTCCACCAAGGGAAAGTCTTCCTTTCTCCAGACTTTCTCTCTTGTCTCCAGGGTCTGGAGTTCCTGAGGGCTGGCCTGAGCAGTAAAGACTGAAGCAAAGAAGGCGTTCAGTGACTGCCTTCTCTGCATCCTTCGTCACCAGGGCACCCACCCCATTCAGCAAAGGGCCCACATTTTCCCTAGTCTTCCTCTTGCTACTGATGTATTTGAAGAAGCCCTTCTTGCTGTCCTTGACATCTCTCGCCAGATTTAATTCTAAATGGGCCTTAGCCTTCCTCGTCGCATCCCTGCACACTCTGACAACGTTCCTATATTCCTCCCAAGTGGCCTGTCCCCCTTTCCACTTTCTGTAGACTTCCTTCTTCTGGTTGAGTTTTGCCAGGAGCTCCTTGCTCATCCATGCAGGTCTCCTGCCCCCTTTGCTTGAAAAAACAGATAAAACTGAAAAATGTTTGCATATTTAATTATGCTTTAGAGCCCTCTAAGGGTTTACCTTTATGGAAGTGTTCTTTGGCTTTTCCTTGCCCTTAAGAAATGACTAGAACTGAAGAGTTATCTCATTACTGCTCATAGGTATTTTGAACACCTTCCAAAGGAAGATTGTGTTAGATTTTCCAGTGTCCACTGTTTTTTCAAGCGTTCGACTTTCACCTTTGGAAAACCTCATGAGACTACACAGCTCTGTCTTACCCACTGGTTTGGTTCAGTCTGATTTTTTTTTTTTTTTTTTGGTATTAATTCAATGAGGTTTAGGACAATATTCTTAATCTTCACATTTTTTTTTTTAAATCTCCTGGTCATAACAGAAGCTGTGGGAGAGCAAAGGATTTCATATAAAAGAATAAAAAAAAATGAATAGGATTTTTGGTTACACTAGGTCCTTGCTGTGCTATCCTTCAGAGCGCCTGATCTAATTGCTCTGTGCCTTGCTTTCTTCTGTATAACCAGAGATGATAACCTATGGTTTATGGCTTTCATAGGAGATTTAAGCATTAATTAGTCACTGCTAGTATACAGCTTTGTAAGTTGTAAGAATAAAATAAATTTTACAAAACTAGAAACAGTAGAAATTACCCATTCTAGATCACTGTGAAAGATCTGTGTATCTTCAGCAGTTTGTGCCCTGTGTAGGCACACAACATGCTACACAGCTGTGTAGGCTGCCACAGGGCTGAAAGCCTTCAGTCACCTAAAGTTTCTGCTTCTCGACAACTATAAGACCCCTGCTTTAGGAGTAGACATCTTAGTCTGATGTGCAGTCAGGAAATCCAAAGAAATTTCATTTTTCTGGATATGCAGCTGTTATCTTTACTGTTCACTCAGTTTTTCTGCTTCTGGATCCGCAGCAAGGGACTGTGGAAACTGAGAGTTCTGAATTGATCCAGTTTAGGGCTTTTAGGTTCCCTATTGTCATGCTAGGAGCCTTGGGAACTCCGCTAAGCTAAGCTAAGAGAAGCTGTACTCCGTGGTTCAGTCTCGTATCAAAATTTTGTAAGTCAAAAACTTCTGATGACTGAGAATTCTTATCTGATTGGAATTTCTAAAATAGAAAGTCTCCCTTTTCTTCTTCAGTTTTGGAATTACTGTTCTGAGGGAAATTCTTTCTTCTGAGCAGTTCTATGGAGAAATGTCCTTATATACCAAGCAGGAATAAGTTAAGCTAGGAGCCTGCTGATTAAGCATTTCGAAACCTGGTGGTAGTCAGAGAGTCAGGACTGGTCTGATTAAGTGAATGAGAAAGCAAGAAAGTATAATTATCATGTAATTTGTACTTAAACAATTACAGAAATTTTGAGTTAAGATA
The DNA here is from genome assembly GCF_036417845.1 of Apteryx mantelli. NCBI lineage: Eukaryota > Metazoa > Chordata > Aves > Apterygiformes > Apterygidae > Apteryx > Apteryx mantelli. The sequence goes on along the minus strand of NC_089979.1, from coordinate 18,806,828 downwards.
TTAATAACCATAATACGAAAGTCCCACTTTTGCAGCATTTACTTCAACTTGTCATTGATTTTCTATATGTTACTTGTTTGACACCTTATGCTGTCAGAAGTTGTCATGTTCATGAATATCCTACCCCGGGTCAGCTGAAATTTAGGAAGAATGTTTGATTCTGGTTGAGAAAAGGGCCTGGAGTAGTGGGACTGTCACCGACTGGCTTGCTGAGGTAAGGTACAAACATGTCCTGTTTCTGCAGCCAATTTTGATCACATTCAGTTTCTGGAAAGTCTACAATCTAGGAAAATAATGAGATCTTAATCTAGCATAAAATATGAGAGAAGCCACTTAATGATGCATCACAGCATCTTGCACTAAACAAGAGGATTTACATAGTCAGGAAGTGCTTCAGCAACACAGCCTGTACTTCTAAATCCCAAGTAGATGCAGATCTTTTCTCTGTGGACAGGTGCACTTCTGCGGACTTTATCAACTGAGAGAGATTAACTGGTATGGTTAATTTTGAAATAACTAACTATGCATTCTGAAATAATTATATTATACTACAATTTTCTTGGATTTTTTTTCCCTTTAATAAATAGTCTTCTATATGGGAAATATTATACTGCAATGAGATACCACAATTTCACCTCTCTTTTGGACATTGAATGATTATATCTGAGGGGGAAAAAAACCCACTCTTTTTCTGGAATAACATAACCATAAAATCAAACTTTTAATAAAAAATCCAAACCTACCACATAATTCATTACAAAACAAATCAAACTGACTATCAGGACATGAGAGCAATGTTCACTTGCCATCTACAAATCCTAGGAATAAGGGAAAGGAGGAGGACTCTTGTTCTTTTCTATTGTCCATGAACCTTATTAAGGTTTTGATTTCCATTTAATGTTCCCCAAAATAGCAATTATCTCAGACGCTATCAAACTTTTTTTGCTCTTGCTCAGTTATTTAACTGCAAATTCCCAAATACATGAAATATGTAAAATTTGTATATGCTTCTCTTGAAACATTTATTAATGTAGATTTTGTTAAGTTTCTGTGATGTGACACAGATAGAGGCATGAGAGCACTGTAAATGATGAATAATTCACCACAGAAGTTGGCCCCTATAAAAAGCCAAATATTGCATAATAAGAGGAGATATGTGCAAGAAAATGTTTAGTATGGCTGAACTATATATTGAAAAGTGTATTTTTAGGTATAATCAAGAACTGAGAAACTATTCAGTGAAGCAAATCAAAGTGCTCATAAAATATCAAAGCAAACCCCAGCAAAGTTATGAAACAATGTCAATCTTAGGGTGGGGTACTGAATGAGACAGCTTTCCAAATTCCTTTCAAAAATCCTACGATTCTGTGAAATAAGGAAATTAATGAAATCTTAAATAATGGTTGTTCATTGTGTTAGTGACTGGCCAGAAACAGGTAAAGAACAATTACATTTTACAGAGATAAATGTTTCAAGCATGAAAGTTGGGAAGCCTACGTAACTTACATAAAGTTACCGAATTGGTATTTTTTATATCTGCAGGAGGAATTGGCTCTATTTCCTAATTCTTCATAAAACAGAAGTCTGCTGGAAGTATTGAGAATAACAGTAACATCCCAGAAAGTTCTTTTATACAAAGTTTATTCAATAGATTTCCAATGTTTTGAAAGGGTCTGGTACAGGCTGGTGTTAATATCGCCATTATACACACGGAAACTGAGGCAAATAAAAATGAAATGTCTTGCTCTAAATCACTGGCATATTATTCAGAATATAACTTATGTCCCCAGGACCAAACCTAGTACTATATGAAGCAAGACATATTTCTTTACTCATATGTCTGTCCTGTGTGAGATCAAGTTCCTAATGGCTGTTCAAAGCATAGACAGGAGTACAGGAAGTCAGCTTCCACATTGAGAGCCTTTACCATGATTCACTGACTTCTATTAACTTCAGTAGGTTTTAGGTCAACTGCTGTTCTGTGTAAAAGAGTTGTTAAATAGGTGCTGCCAAATTTTGTCTGTCTTTGGCATAACAATTAGGTTTTGCACAAGTTTGGGAGCTCTGAAACCTCCCAGGAATTCCTTTCATGTCATCATCTTTACCAGCATTGATTGTGCAGCTCATGAATCTCAAGAAGTAAATGTTATTGATGATGAGGTAATGTAACAAAATAAAATAATTATACCTCTCCAACTTCACAACTGTTTAGAGGGTAAATATATGTGAATTGCATACTTCATGATGCCATGAGGCCTTTTACTCATGAAGTCCAGCAGGACTGGCAGAGTTTGTTTGCACTGAAGGAAGTGATGACAAAGGCAGTGGGTAGACTTCATTCACTATGGTATAGTTTTTCTGTACCTACCACGCCACAGGAGATGATAAAGAGCTAACAGGGAAGTGTGCATATGTTATCTTTGCTTCACCAGTCTATTCTGGTATCACGGGTAAAATCTGCTGTCTTTTGGGCACATGCCAATCACGATACTGCATCATACAAGAAAAATGCTACTTTGATCCTCTTGCAATGAATCTATCCTTACCAATAGAAGAACTCCTAGATATTTCACTATTCATCTGCTGCTTGTCTATATATATACTATGTACAGTTTTTATGCCACCTCTCCACACTTTTAATTATCTTAATTATCAAGCATGTTTATTTTCTAACATAGCATGAATGTTTTGGGCTAATAGGTTTCCTCACCTAAAGAGAAATCTAAGTTTCATACATACCCTTTCTCTATTTGCATAAATAATCCTTTTCAAGTTAGGTGTACGAAGTACAAACTTTATGGTGTAATAAATATTCTAATTATTCCTGTATGTACCCTCCAGGGGTCAGATCTAGGTAGACAAGCCAATGGGATTGTATATTCAAAAAGAAAAACTTTAATTACTGTTCTGCATATCATTCATGGGTCAGTGATAAAGAAAGTCACCTAGGGAATCTATTCTACATATACTCAAGTTTAGTGGGTGAAATGTTATGCTAGCTTTAAACTAAACTTTTTCACTTAATCTTTTTTAATTAATGCAGTTATAATACTTATACTGGGAACATCTGAGAATTCTGCAGATCTTAAGGCTAGATCTGTGGCTGCTTGTGAACAAATCTAAATGAACTTGTCTATCTCTTAGAATTTTACTGTTGATGTCAATAGGCTTGTAAATCCTGATTACATCTGGGATAAGGCACTGTAGGCACTTTGAGCTTCTCTGCAATAGATGTTTGATGCTACAGTTCACCTCCTCGATTAGAATACTAATGCTGTACCTGCTAGCCTTTTTTCTGTTCTGCCTAGCCCAATGTAGAAGAAATGAATATGACATGACTGCAAAACTAAATGGTGTTGAATGGCCTTCTGTACACTTATGTTATTAGTCTGGTATAGGAACAAAGATTATTAGATTGCACTGTTGTGGCCTTATGTGTAACACAGATGATGGAACTTTGCCTAATTCTCCTTGCACTGAGCCTCCAAATATGCCTAAAGATATCCTCCGTAAAAATAATGAGCTTTAAAAGGAAGCAATACAAAAGCAGATAATCCATTTCTTCTCCTGATAGCTTGGTCAGACATAAATTTACTCAGAGGTTAGAAGGTTCGCATTAACCCTGGTGTGATCCATGCAGCCTCAGGGTTTTTTTTAATATCTGCAGGCTTTAAAACCCCTTCATTTACAGCAGGTTTCTGTAGCTCTAGTTTCTTTCAATAGTTAATCATCCTTTTAATTAATAAGGAATGGCTGTGTCCTTATAGTTAATATCAGCATGACAAGTTTAACATCTGAACTTTTACAGTTCTTAAGACTTGCTATTGCCACTGCTTGAACTTAATCCGTCATAAGCATCATGGGGAAGGGGAAAGAAAAAAAAATAAAGAAAAAATGGGAAAATATGCAGACAACTGTAGTTTTTGCAGGCCAAATTGCCAGTGTGCAGCTTTGTGTTCATTTTATAAAATAGACAGCAATCACAAAGCATGTAAATGAAGGACGCTGTCTTTGTTTATGCTTTTAACTCAATACAATACAAAAAACAGTTGCATCAAGTTTTAGAAACTGAGGTTTTTAATGGCCTGGATGGAGGGCAGTTTTGGAGTGCTAGGGGAATATCTCTCCAGTAATTGGGCTATGTAATTATCTGAATGCTGATGTTACATAGCCTACATATAATTTGCATGACAGACACATGGAAAATTATTTTATTTTTTTCAGTACCTGGATTTTATGGATGAAGGTGAAATGGCTGAAGATGGATCCAGATGGAATTTGAGGATATATTACAAGAATATTTGACACCAATTTTGGAGCAATTGTTTCTTTTTTTAATCAATGCAGGCATTTAGAAATGATTTCATGCAACCCTCTGTTTTATTTGTAAGTTGTACTGATAGCAAAAATGGCATTTCTGTCTCTTTAAGACATGATGTTCAGAGCTTCTCATACCTTCCTGTTTTGACCCATATTTTCATTACTTATGAATTAGACTTTTGATTTTTACTTGAAGATTGGAAGCAACTCAACACTTACGTTTTCTCCAGTTAATTCAAATAGTATTATACTTATCCACTAGCAACTGTGTTGTCTTCCTGAGCATTTTCAGAAGCTGTTCAAATGGTAGTTGCTGAACATCTTGAGGTTCTACAAGCCCTAAACTGCAATAAGATGACTTTTTCCTGTTATGTGGTAATGATATTTGACAGTTGAATGAGCCTACAGTTCTTCAAATGTTAATTGCCTGATGTTCCTGCTTTGTGATTGGGATGAAGGTGCTGAAGAGAAACCATAGCCTCCTTGAATCCAACCAGAGTATCACCCAGAGTATCAGGTTTTCTACAAAGCTCAAAGACGGCTCTGGTCAATTTTGCTTGAATTATTTTGGTTTTTAAAGGTGTATTCATTTATAAAGTTAAGTTATGTAAATGTATCCTCTGAGATGAAATGATACATAAATGATTTAGACTCTGCTTTTATTAATAGCAAATGATTTAGAACAAGTTGAATTTCTAATCTTAAAGGTCTGTTGCACTAATCAGTCATATTTACAGGTGTATTTCAATGATAAACTATTTCTTTCTGATTTTTTTTTTAAAGAAAAATGTCTCAGTGGAACAGAGTAATTTATGATTATCTGCCAAATACTTCTTTTTAGCTCACACTGTACAATAGAATGATTTGATTTTACAAGAATAACTGAAATGTTTCAATTTTGTTACAGATATCAAAATTAGAATTATGCACCTGTATTGCTAAATAAAGTATATAAGTATATAGTAGACTTACAATAGTACACAGATGTAAGTTCATACCTGTGATATATTGATGCTGCACAGTAAACTTTAAAGAACTACAACAGTTTCTAACAATTGAATTTCTACTACTCTTCTTTTCTTTTTATTTAATGTATTTATTATTATGGTTGGAGTCTGGTAAAACTGCTGCTAGCTGAGTATACTAGAGCTGAACTTCTGGTTTTGAACTTTACCTAGAGAAATGGTAGTCAGCTTTAATTTTAATATTTAAATATCTATATAGGCAAGAAAAATTTCTGAACAGGGAGTTATCTGCTATCAGTTTTTAGGATTTGAAGGTTGAGATTAACATATTTCAAAAAATAAGGGAACTGTGATTTTGTTACCACAAATGTTCCATAAATGGGAATTTAACTCCCTCACATCACCATAAGCCCAGATAATGTGCCTAACCATCACAACCAGATTCAAATTTCAATGCTTGGATACAACATTTCCAAAGAACAACACATTGGAGATTTTTTTTTTCTTTCTAAGTTGTGTTTTTAATCATCTATAAATCACTGGACTTTCTCCAATTCTGAAATGTATTTTAGTCATCAAAAAAAAAAAAAATTGATCATATGGTTAACTTGGATAAAAAACAAATTGGATAGAATACAACACCGCTTTGCCAAAGGCATGCCATACCAACACTCGGTACTGCTAATCTACTGAGTACTTCTGAGTATTGTATAAATTAGGGAAATGATTAGACTTAATCTGTAAAAACCAAGTGAAGCATCTGCTGCAGTATCACAAAGAAAAGACAGTACGGTATTGAAAGGTGACTGAAGAACTGGTTAAAAGGAAGATAATAAGGGATTTCACTGAGACTTTTGAGTTCAAATGGAATTTTCTAGTGGAGTACCTCAATGATAGGTCTTGAGAATGAGTTTCATTAATAATTGTGGATTAATGAGCTAAGCAGGAAAGTAGGGTTGCACTAATGATATTGACTGAAATCAGAAAGATGGAAGAACTCATCACTGCAGAAAGAGCTGCAAGAATTAAAAGCTCTTGAAGGCTAGAGTTATAAAATTGGGTTAAATCTAATAATAAAGGTTTTAGGTGCTTTTAGGTATGATTTATAAAAACTTTTTAAAATAAATCCAACTACAAAAGAGGAGTAAAGGAAGGAGGATCAAAAAAATTGACCGTGTTAATCAGGTGAGTTAACCACAGTGACACAAATCTGAAGAAACACAAATCTGACTTTAGGAGAAGCATATTTTTTAGACAGATAGAATCTGTACTATTATGTGGTTACTATTTGGACCTCATAGAACAATACATACAGTTCTCGTTACCTTGATCAAGGAAGACAAGTTAAAATTGGAATAGATGCAGGCTAGAACTCTGACACGGAAGTGGAGAGCCAGTCTTATGAGAGAGGATTAAAATAATTTGGCTTTGGTAGCTAGCAAAATGAAGAATGAGAGGTGATCAGACTGTTCTCTAAATATATCAGAGAAGCAAACAGGAGGTAGGGAGAACAGTTATTTAAGCTGAAGCACAATGGTGGCACAGGTGCAAAGGTTGTAAATTGGCCATGGACTAGATAGGCTGTAAATTAAAAGAAAAAAAAAAAGTTTCTAATCATTAGAGGATAAGTGAGGAGGTAAAACTATCTAACTGCTTTTAAGATGGACCTCAACCATATTACAGGCATACCTTGTTTTATTGCGCTTCACTTTATTGCGCTTTGCAGATATTGCATTTTTTACAAATTGAAGGTCTGTGGCAACCCTGCGTCGAGCAAGTCTATCGGCACCATTTTTCCAACAGCATGTACTCACTTCATGTCTCTGTGTCACATTTTGGTAATTCTCACAATATTTCAAAGTTTTTCATTATTATGATATCTGTTATGGCGATCTGTGATCAGTGATCTTTGATGTTACTGTTGTAATTGCTTTGGGGCACCATGAGCCATGCCCATTTTAGATGGCGAACTTAATTGACAAACGTTGTGTGTGTTCTGACTGCTCCACCGACCGGCCGTTCCCCCGTCTCTCTCCCTCTCCTCGGGCCTCCCTGTTCCCTGAGACACAAAAATGTTGAAATTAGGGCAATCCATAACCCTACAATGGCCTCCAAGTGTTCAAGTGAAAGGGAGAGTCACACGTCACTCACTTTAAATCAAAAGCTAGAAATGATGAAGCTTAGTGAGGAAGGCACGTCAAAAGCCGAGACAGGCCAAAAGCTGGGCCTCTTGCGCCAAACAGTGAGCCAAGCTGTGAATGCAAAGGAAAAGGTCTTGAAGGAAATTCAAAGTGCTACTCCAGAGAACACACGAATGATAAGAAAGCAAAACGGCCTTATTGCTGATATGGAGAAAGTTTTAGTGGTCTGGGTAGAAGATCAAACCAGCCACAACATTCCCTTAAGCCAAAACCTAATCCAGAGCAAGGCCCTAACTCTCTTCAGCACTATGAAGGCTGAGAGGTGAGGAAGCTGCAGAAGAAAAGTTTGAAGCTAGCAGAGGTTGGTTCATGAGGTTTAAGGAAAGAAGCTGTCTCCATGACATAAAAGTGCTAGGTGAAGCAGCAAGTGCTGAGGTAGAAGCTGCAGCAAGTTATCTAGAAGATCTAGCTAAGAGAATTGATGAAGGTGGCTACCCTAAACAACAGATTTTCAATGCAGACGAAACAGCCTTCTACTGGAAGAAGATGCCATCTAGGACTTTCCTAGCTAGAGAGAAGTCAATGCCTGACTGTCTTGTTAGGGGTTAATGCAGCTGGTGATTTTAAGTTGAAGCCAATGCTCATTTACCATTATGGAAATCCTATGGCCCTTAAGAATTATGCTAAATCTACTCTGTCTCTGCTCTGTAAATGGAACAACAAAGCCTAGATGACAGCACATCTGATTATAACATTGTTTACTGAATATTTTAAGCCCACTGTTGAGACCTACTACTCAGAAAAAAAGATTCCTTTCAAAATATTACTGCTCATTGACAATGCACCTGGTCACCCAAGAGCTCTGATGGAGATGTACAACAAGATTAATGTTGTTTTCATGTCTGTTAACACAACATCCATTCTGCAGCCCATGGATCAAGCAGTAACTTCAACTTTCAAGTCTTATTATTTAAGAAATACATTTCATAAGGCTATAGCTGCCATAGAGAGCAATTCCTCTGAGGGATCTGGGCAAAGTGAATTGAAACCCTTCTGGAAAGGATTCACCATTCTAGATGCCATTAAGAACATTCATGATTCATGGGAGGAGGTCAAAATATCAACGTTAACAGGAGTTTGGAAGAAGCTGATTCCAACCTTTATGGATGACTTGTAGGGGTTCAAGACTTCAGTGAAGGAAGCAAGTGCAGATGTGGTGGAAATAGCAAGAGAACTAGAATTAGAAGTGGAGCCTGAAGATGTGACTGAATTGCTGCAATCTCATGATAAAACTTTAATGGATGAGGAGTTGCTTCTAATGGATGAGCAAAGAAAGTGGTTTCTTGAGATGGAATCTACTCCTGGTGAAGATGCTGGGAACATTGTTGAAATGACAACAAAGGATTTAGAATATGACATAAACTTAGTTGATAAAGCAGCAGCAGGGTTTGAGAGGATTGACTCCAATTAGGAAATAAGTTCTGTTGTGGGTAAAATGCTATCAAACAGCGTCACATGCTACAGAGAAATCCTTCATGAAAGGAAGAGTCAACTGATGTGGCAAACTTCACTGCTGTCTTATTTTAAGAAATTGCCACAGCCACCGCAACCTTCAGCAACCACCACCCTGATCAGTCAGCAGCCATCAACATCGAGGCAAGACCCTCCATCAGCAAAAAGATTATGTCTTGCTAAAGGCTCAGATGATGGTTAGCATTCTTTATCAAGAAAGTATTTTTTAATTAAGGTATGTACTTTGGTTTTTTAGACATAATGCTATTGCACATGTAATAGACTATAGTATAGTGTAAACATAACTTTTATATACACTGGGAAACCAAAAAAATTGTGTGACTCGCTTTATTGCGATATTCACTTTATTGTGGAGGTCTGGAACTGAACCCGCAATATCTCCAATGTATGCCTGTATTTGATTGAAGGAAAAACAATAAAAAGCATTTATGTTAAATTTAATTAAAATAATTTTGTTTGCTATATCTACATTTAGACAACCTTTCTGTGAAATTAATATTTTTCTCTTTAAAATGTAGATGCAGAATAACCATTCTTATATACCTATGTTGGTAAGAATTATACTGTGATAATAGATACATAATGGGTCCACAGTGGCCCAAATTTGATGAGTATTTTGTTCTCTTGAAAAAAAAAAAAGGGCTCACTATGATCTCTTAGGAAGGTAGAATCAGTGCTTCAGAAATTGAAAGAGTTACATATCTAATTGGACAGAAGGCTGAGTTCCTGTTCGAGTTATTTTAGTGATAACTCTGTTTTAAATACTTTGATGCATTTAAGGCCTTGGCTACATAATTTTGCTTTTTCAGTCTTGGCAAAACAATATCTAAGTAGCACTTTAAAAATATAGATTTACACACGGTCTTTGGGCTGTTTTAAGGATTGTTTTCAGGTTGTTTTGTTATGAAAGGACTCATAATCAAACTCCCTAACTATTATGTCTGACTGTGTCCTAATTCTCCTCTTCAATAATTAATGCAATTGAACCCAAAAAAAAACTACATTGACTTTTTTCTTGTTTATTTTTGATCTTGAACTGTACTACACATTATGAATATACTTAAATAATGTGTATATATAACACTGAAGAAAAGTTTTCCCCAATTTTGTTTAAGAAATCTCTTTAGGTCACAACTTCCACAACCTGCATGCTTTCTCTTGGAAAGCATGTAGGCCGAAAACTGTGTGATCTTCCAAACTGAAAGAAAACACGTCAGTTCAAGTCTTGTAGGAAAGATTATGCTAAATTATTTTTTCTATCTACAGAAGCTAATGGGATTATGATAATTTAACATTAAAATAGGACCCAAATTTAGCTGCCTCTTTAAGAAGCTATTATTGATGCATCAAAATTTTCCTATTCATTTCCTTGGCAGGGTATCTGTGACCAATGTAGTCTTAAATAGGAATTAAATTGATTTGGTCTTAAAAGCTGCCAGATGGGCACAGAAAAATATCATCAAAGGCTTTATTGGAGGCCTTCAAACACAATCTAGTCTTTAAGACTGCCAAGTGCTGTAGCATGGCATATGCCATTTGTAAATGAACGCTGATACATTGACTGAGATGTTTGGAAAATGGTGATTTCTAGTCAATTATAACAGAACTGGCCTTATTTTCCCTCAGCATTTGCTGTAATTCATCATTCCTGTTCAAAGTGGCTCTAAAATTTGTATCATGGCTATGCTCTGGTGGGGATGTCTCTTCCAGATAGAATCCTATTGTATTATGTAGTCCATGAATCTATGATAAATAATAACTCATGAATAAAAGAGCTTACAGTTTACACTGAAAAATACAGCACATGAATGAGGCAAATAAGTCCATTGATGGAAGAAAAAAAGAATTGCCACAAAATAGTAGACATGGAATGAGTAGGTAATCATTAATCATTCATGTTACCTGATGAGTACAGTGCAAAGATGCCAGCTTACTGGAAGCTTTCAAGCAGGAACTCCTCATGGCCCAAACTAATGTACAAATAGCTTATTGGGTATGAATCTAACTCAAGCTGAATTTTACTGCTTTGCCTGAGCAGCTTCCTCTTGGCAGGACTCATCTTGGATGCACAGTTATATGGTGCCAGACTGAGGTCTGATGTGTTCAACATAAGCTTTGAATTGCTTTGTGCTTTTCGTTCCAGCCCTTGCTTTCACAAAATGCACATAGGTCTATCTATACCCATCAGTGTCGACATACCTTTTAAATTTCTATTAAATAGTTGTTTTCTGAGTTAGTAGAAAGGAATTTTAAGTAGTAAGTTGAAGAATAAGAGGCATCATGACATTGTTTGCTAACAAAGGGATTCCAATAGTGGAAAGCAACTGCAGTTTTCTTGTCTATTAATGAATCTAAGTGCGTGGTTGGCACATCTGCTCCACATACAGGACTTTCAGGACTTCAGACATTAATTAGGTGACCAGTTCAGACAATTCTAGTTATTTATTTTTAAGAAACTTTTAAGTAAGCTAGTCAAAGTAGAATCCTGATTATTTTCTAAACCTGAATGCTGCTTGATCGGAATTGCTTATCTTCTGCCACTACAGATGATTCAGCATGAGACACATTTAATGCTGGTAGCTGTAAAATGTCATCATTTAGAAAAATATAGGCCCCTTGCTTCAAAAGCTTCAATCTGTACTGTGTCCTCCTCTGAGGATAGGATGCCTCAAGCCATGTTTGAAGTTTAAAACTTCCACTTTTATTGTTTTTAATTTTAGAATGCCTCCTAGTTTGGAAGAAAATTCAAAGTAGTATTAAAAAAAAAATTAAAAGGATGTATTTAAAATTTTATATATATCCACAGGGCATTCTGCCCGCAATACTGAAACTATGTCAGTATGGAGGATATATATAAGTTTATGGGATAAAGCACCTTTTCAGTTACACGATAAATGATTTATCGTAAGATCAGCAAGTTAAAGATGCTCTCTCTTATAGTTGTCAATATAGTTTAGAAAGTTTGAAACATTGAAACCTCAATAGCTCCATGGTCATCATCCAAGTTAGTCATCTACATTTTTGGCAGTTTCCATATGTCCTTGAATGAACCTACCTCAGTTTGCAAACTATTTGTCCTTATTTGTCCTTGGAATGCTCGTGAAGTTTTATCTCTACATAAATTAAGCCTCAGGGAAGTTGTGACCTATGATGTGCAAGTTGTATCAGGATGTAATGCTTTTAGGGTTTGGGATTCTCATGTTTTCCCACCTCAGAGCTTGTAACAAGTGATACTGGCCAAAAGCATTATTGAAACTTTTAATTCAAAATTAAAAAATGTGTTAGAAGAGTATGCATTTCTAAATAGCAATCACCCTCCAAGTGTATTTAATGTCTTAGTTTTACTCTGTTACAAGCTCAGTTAAGCAAACTTTTTTCTTCAGTTAGCAGAACAGAAACAATTCATATTCTTTTAACAGACTCGGATACTGAAGGTGACCCATGCTAGAACAATATATCCAGTTGTTCTTTTATTTCCACCTCTCTGTCTGGATTTCTCCCTCTCACAGGGAAGCTGTACATAAGTACAGCTAAACTGTGCAGTACAACATTGTATTTCATTTTAAGTCTGAATTAGAAGCAACCTAGGCAAATGTGCAGGGTACTGTGCTTGGCCTGGGAGGGAACTTCACAACAGTACTGAAGCAATGCACCCATAGAAGGTAATATCTATGCACAAAGACACACACTACTGAGTTAATATGCAGAATCACTTTGACAGAGCTCCAGAAGGTAATGTTGGGTTGATGTAATGTGGCATTTTCATCTTAAGAAAACTTCAATTACTCCCATAGATGTTTTGGTCCTGCCATTTTATTAGTTTTCTAAAGTCAACAAATAGATCCCTCAAGCTTTGCTTTCACAAGTAACTGGTGGAGGAAAAAGGTGTTGTTGTTGAGTATTTATTTATTTATCTTTATACTGATATAGCTATTGTGATGCTGGGCCCCAGGGCAGACAAAACACAATAGGTTTATCTCATTTGATTTTGTTGACCATAGAAGTTTCACCTTGATATAGCTTGCTTTGGAAATAGGATTGATCACAAGGCACTGAAGTACAAACTATTATGTTTTGGATCTTTTATTTCCACTTCAGTAGTGATCCAAACATCAAAACACATTTTAATGAGTTACAACACAGTCTTATTCATTTTTTCTTGAAAACTCTTTCCCCAGCTAGCTTTTGAGCATTCCAGGAGAATGCTTCCATGATATCTTCTCATTATTTGGCCAGGTAGCCCAGTGTTTCCCAGACATCATCTTTCAATAACTTCTTTCCGAAGATAAGCTGGAACATTTCTGTCCTGTGTTTTACTGAAATGTACCTGCTTTAGAAGATGAGCAATTCATGTAAAATTGTAACTACCTAAATAGTATTATTGACAACTGTCCCAAAACTTTAGTCTGTAAATATCAGCACTGATATTTAAATGATTTCATTTACAGACAGGCTTTGACTATCTATGTACTGGATTTTTAGATCCTTCAGAAATTTAATAGACTTTAACTAGATAATGCACATTCTTAGAAATTCAAACCCTTTGTTATAAGGATGCTCCAGATTTGTGGAACATCAGCTAGTTCCCTATTGCTTTTAACTTACAAATGTTACAGAAATTAGAGTGTGGGCATATTATTAAACTCAAAATCTTTTTATGGGTAAAAATGGATACAAGTGAGGCCAAGAATGCATTATTAATCTAGTATAAAATTTTAGCAGCATAACCAAAACACAAAACTGATTATTATTGGTTCAGGTACAATGATACTAACAGTCACAGAACAAATTACATAATTAATATGGAACACATCTCACCAACAGTAGTACAGTTAAACGTTGTTATACAAAAAGATCTCCTGGTATCTACTCACTTTTACTCTGGTGGTATGTTCACCCTTCTACTGCTCCTTTTGGGTCCTGAGGTTGAGGGCTTCCATCTTGTGGCGGCAGGTTGGTTATAAGCAGTTTACAATGAGTTATCACCATCCTGAAGACTTCATTGGGAAAAGTATGGTGTTAATGATGGGTATTCTTCATTCTCTTTGCCTGGACTAGCAGAACATTGATGCTTCCTTCTACTCAACCTAAGGTCCCCTTGAGGTCTTGTTTTTCTAACGCACTTTATACTTCGTCTGCACTGGACCACAACTTCTTTCACTTTCAACTTTGCTATATGTCATGTGTTGCACATATGTTAGATATTTGTTATTTGTCTTTTATGTTACCCCTAAAACTGTTTTTTTCCCAACTAATAAGCTTGCATTAGTATCCATAACTGGCCACTGATGAGTTGCTTATAGCCTTGGGGCGGCCGGTGTCATTTTGTGTCTGCATTTTTTTATGGAGCATTAGTATTTTAGGGACAAAGATAGTGGACTCTACATACCATACCTACTTGTTACTCCTATCTTTATGAAAATTACTAGCAACACTCATTACAACATTACTAAATAATACAGAAATAGGAAAAACTCAAATTAGGTAATAGACACATGATAGACAGACACGACACTTGATTAGATACCTGTTACAGCTAAACAAGCTCAGGCCAAGAGGTCAAGACAAATGGAGATCCTTCACTATCAGGTCAACACAAAGCCTGTGGCCTTTTGCTGATAATAGCAAAAATCATACTTACTGCTCTACAAAAATCTTCAGCTTTCTTTCCTAGAAAAGAATACTAACACTCTTAAAGCCATCCTTGGATACTGTGGAAAACTGCATACTTTATTATTTCTAAAAATCAAGAGTTCAAAAAAAGTAAGAAACTTCTTAGATGTACTGTTTTAACAACTACTTTTAAGAGAGAGTCTGAGATATGATGTATCACTGTTTTTCCATTCCTAATAACCTGAGAAATTACTTACACTGGTAAAACAGCCCGAGCTCCTTGAATAAAAATACATTATTCATATGTAAAATATGTTGGGAAAAACAACAGGGAAAATTACTTATTTTATTTCAAAATTTCACAAACAATTCAATTGCCCAGAAGTTCAATAGTCAGGTTGTGAAAAAAATGAATGTTACATTTACTTCAGCAGTTTGAATGGATGGTCCATGGAAGCAGAATAACAATTTCAAAAGATTTATCTGATATCTAAGAAAAGACAAAAAATCACCATAGTAAAATTGACCAGCTATATCATTTTCTGTGCAAAAGAATTCTTTGATGGATACCAGCACAGTAAGGTGCCACTATAAATGTGGAGGTGGCTATACTGCATTATAACTTGCATCATTACAAATATTAGTATTGCTAATAAAATTACTATATTTTTTTAAATTTACAGCTATCAAATTTGATGCAGTCATCATCTGATGTAGTTAAATCTAGAGGCTAGTTCCAAGCTACACAAAAGGATTAGTTTCTCTTACAATATATCAAAGCAAAGAAGGGACTATTTCAATTCTTTTTTTTTAATCTTTAATTGTTCAGTTTGCTGCGCTTTATATTTGTCTTTCCTTCTAAAAGTAAAGAGTTTGTGTTTCGAAATCTCTTCTGCTACAGTAAGTCTTATACCATGAATACACTTTCTTGACAAAATTACAAGCTTTCGTGATGGTTTTCATGTTTACTTTAGTATGTAATCAGAAGAGATGAGCATCAGATTCCAAAATGTATAGTCTATCTCCAAATTATCAACTCTGTGAAACTTCCAAAACTTGATTTTCCCTGGGAGACATGAATGTGACCACATATACTATGCCTTTCCATATTCCTCAATTATAAACACTTACAGAAAAAAAAGTGTTAATGTATGAAAACCCAAAGCGAAATACAAACAGCAGCTGAGAATAAAAAGTACACAGGACTTAAAAATGTGATATGATCCATAGATGGCATCTTAGCAGCTAGGAATGATTTAAAGTAATAGAGAAATGTGAAATAAATAGCTCTAAAAAATTCTTCTGCAAGAATTGCACAAAGATAGTTTTGCTTTAAGTTAATAAAGAAATCTAATTACTTTAGGTATCAAGCTATTGATCTGAATCTGAGTTATATTCAAAAAGTCTATGACGTTAACATTGATTGAATTTCCACCTTAGTACAGTTCTGATGCAAGATTTTTGATGACAATATTAAAATGTTACAGAAGATGAATTTCAAACCTATCAGTATTCATCTGTTCAATACCTATATTGATAAGAAAAGGAGGAGGTGGACATAAATTTGGATGATTTCAGAGGAAAAGCAAACCCTGCATCTTTTCAGAGTGCTGAGTACCTTATGCCAGAGTGTCTTTTTAGTGCTGAGTCAGCATAAGTTTCTAAAAAATGTCATTCATTAAAATTCATAGTGAAATTCCTCTCATAGAAGACATTAGGCATTCTTCTTGTGGCAAATGAGTGTTTGTCTGGGAAACATTATTTTAATCACTATCAGCAGCTGCCTCCAAAGTTATAATACCTAATTCTCTATTCATTTACAGCACTGATAATTAAATTATATCATATAATGCCACAACTCTTCAAGCACATTTGACATACTCACCTGTGCCATTCTAAGCCTCTGAGATAACACACAACACATAAAGTACATGCAAACTGCCTGGGTAGGATTTATTTTCTAGGTTTTATTAGTATGTGTCTGGGAGGGCACCTATAAGGCTGACTAAAGGGCTTGTCCCTTGTGACTGACGTAGCCATCCAGTGCTTATGCTGATAAAATCTTTATTTCACTGTTGTTTTTTTTCTCTTACCATGTGTAAAACAAATATATCTGTTTGACTGGCTGTCACTCCCTTTATGGTGAGATAATCCTTTTCTCCTTCAGCTTTCCATGAAGCGTCAGAAAAAGCAGTCTAGGTAAATGAATGGCACATAATTACAAGATTTACTTATTACTGAAACTTATCAAAGCACAACATATGCTATTCCTAAGCAGTTTCAGATAAAGTGTCCCATTAAGAAAAAAATTAAATTAGGTTTATGGTGAATACCTAAAGGCATACAATGTAAAGTAATGTATTTGCATACATGTCTTTGAAAATGTGAGATATTCTTTTAACAATAATATTACCAGAAACTAAAGCTGTTTGTCTAGGACCGAGACTGTCAGATATAAATAAATTTGACAGGCCAATGAAGAGTATCAGCTGTGAAAATTTACACTGTGATTAATACAGAAATCCATTTTACCTCTCTTTCTGGCATCCATCAAGGCTACATAATCTCACAAAAGGATTTTTTTTTAATCCATAATGTATTCTGTAAGAGAAGTAAGGATTTAAGACCCTATGACCTTTGCACATTTATAACCTTTATAAAATTTGTTTTTCTCTTCTGAAAATTACCTTCAAAGTAAGAATACATGTACTTCACAGTAGCACAAGCAGGACTAATGCAATTTTAGTATATCCCATAGCTGTTTCAGAATTTTAAATGCTAGAGGTTCCATTCAAAATAGCTACTGATATTTAATAACACAGAATTCAAAGATCTCCATGGACAGACAACAAATACTTCTGATGTAAAAAACAATACTTTAAAAATAATGGAAGTTAAAAATAAATTAGAAAGGTATCTCCGTTAAACCAACTTTCAAGGACCTTTCAAATCTTTACTCAATTAAAAGCTCTACTAATAAAAAAATGCTGATTTTTCTTCTAAAAAAAAATCAATCTTTGCTCTGAATCTGTTTCTAAAACTAACAATCTCATTCTCCAGACTTGGATCTACTCATGGGTCATGATTTATACAGAAGCAAAGAAAGTCTTTTATACCAAATTTTTCTTAATTTTTGCCATAAGGCAAAGGGAAATAACTACATTTCCAGCAGCAAAACCTCTTCTAAGTTGTGTATAAAAAAAGTCATATCACTATGAAAGAAACGAGAGACTGATGGTACAACCCAGCAAAACAGAATACAAATTACATCCAGTGCTACATTTCCTTCACATTAGATAGGAGCAGTTTATAGCATTTTAATGCTTATTAGAAATTTTCATGTGACTAAAAAGCGTTAGGTTAGTTTTACATTTAAGCAAGAACTCATTAATGTTAGTGTGATATAAAAAGAATCTGAAAATGTTTTATAGAGTGATTCAGTTCAAAACTTACAGACAATTGTGAATGATAGTTGATGATTAAACACCAAGACCTTCCAGAAAGAGATCCCTTTTGTGTTGTCTTAGAAATAGATTGATACCAAAGCTGAAAATAGTAGTCATACACATTCAAAGAGAATAAACTGAAGATAAGTGATTTTAACTTTGTCAATTCCTTACCTTTTCAACTTGAGCTTCTTTTAAACAATTTTTTTTAAATATCAAAATGGAAAATTAAGTAATGACCATGATCTTCACCAGTCAGATGGTCTTCTGGCTTACAAAAAACCTGTCTTATGCATGAAAATCCAAAGCCTTATGAAATCTTCTGCTACACTGTACAGTGTGACTTATTCCACTATTTTGTGATTGGAAAGTTAGAGATGTTTCTAACTATAACAACACACAGCCTCAGCTGTTTAAATAAACAGCCAATTATATATATAATGTATATATGCAGAAATGGGGTTAGGAGAGCTAAAGGCCACCTACCTTTGAAACTGGAAAGGAACACGACAGGCAACAAGAAAGGCTTCATTAAGTACATAAGCAGCGAAAGGAAAGCAAGATGGCTGGCATGGTGGTTGAGGGGAGAGCAATGGATGTTGTTTGTCTCGACTTTAGTAAGGTTATTGACACAGCCTCAAATCACATTCTCACAGACAAGCTGATGAAGTGTGGGCTGGGAAAGTGGTCAGTGAGGTGGATTTGAAACTGTCTGAACTGCCATCCTCAGAGGGTTGTGCTCAGCAGCACAAAGTTCAGCTGGAAGCCAATCCTTAGTGGTGTCCCCCAGGGGTTGCTACTGAAGCCAATACTATTTAACATCTTCACTAATGACGTGGATGATGGAGCCAAATGCACCTTCAGCAAGTTTGCAGATGACACAAAGCTGGGAGGAGCTGCTGATGCACCAGAGTTTGTGCTGCCATTCAGAGGGACCTCGACAGACTGGAGAGATGGTCAGAAAGGAACCTTATGTTCAAGTTCAACAAAGGGAAGTGCAAAGTCCTGCGCTAGGGAGGAATAATCCCATGCACCAATACATGCAGGGGGCCAACCAGCTAGGGAGTAGTTTTGCTGAGAAGGCCCTGGGGGTCCTGTTGGACAAGAAGCCCAACTGACATTTAATCAAATATCAGTATCAGCCCAGCTGATATTTGCAGACTAAAGTTTTGGGACAGTTGCCAATAATAATATTTAACTAATTACAATTTTACATAACTTAGTCATCTTCTAAAGCAGGTTCATTTCAATAAGACACAGGACAGAAATGTTCCAGCATATCTTTGGAAAGAAGTTATTGAAAGATGAAGACTGAGGTGCTCAGTTATATGAAGTCCCCATACATAATGAAGACTGAGTCCTGATTAATAAACTCAAATAACTAGAGAGACTGAAAAGTCTGAGACAATATTTATCCTTTCTTGAAAATAAAAGAGGAACGATGTACTGGACCTTCCTGCTTAACTGAGCCTTTCATAATACAGCACCTCCCTCCCTCAAAACATTAAATAAAAATGAGGTATATGTTTTAATCTGATCAAGAAGAACAAATCTAGAGGAACAAATCTTGCAGATGATATAAAACTGGCAGAAGTGGGTGATACACCAGATGGTTGCATTACAATTCAGAGGGACCTTGACAGGCTGGAGACATGATCAGAGAGGAACCTCATGAAGTTCAACAAAGGGAAGTGCAAAGCCCTGCACCTGGGGAGGAATAACCCCAAGCACCAGTTTAGGCTGGGGACTGACCGGCTGGAAGGCAGCTTTGCAGAGAAAGATCTGGGGGCCCTAGTGGGCAAGAAGCCCAACATGTGCCAGGAATGTGCCCTTGCAGCAAAGAAGGCCAACAGTATCCTGGGCTGCATTAGGCAGAGTGTTTCCAGGAGACTGAGGCAGATGAACTTTCCCCTCTACTCAGCACTAGTGAAGTCACATCTGGAGTGCTGTGTCCAGTGCTGGGCTCCCCAGTACAAGAAAGACATGGACTGGAGCAAATCTAGCAAAGGGCCACAGAGATGATTAAGGGGCTGACTGGAGCATCTCTCATATGAGGAGAGGCTGAGAGAGCTGGGATTGTGTATCCTGGAGAAAAGAAGGTTCAGCAGGGATATGATTAATGTGTATAAATACCTGATTGGAGGGCCAGACTCTTCTCAGTGGTGCCCCATGACACAACAAGAGAGAACAGGTGCAAACTGAAACACAGGAAATTCCACAAGAAAACCTTTCTTCCCAGTGAGGGTGGTTGAACAGTGGGACAAGTTGCCCAGAGAGGCCGTGGAGTCTCCAACCTTGGAGATATTAAAAAGCCATCTGGACACAGTCTCGGGCAATCTTCTCTAGCTGACTCTGCTAGAACAGGTGGGTTGGCCTAGATGGTCTCCAGAGGTGCCTTCCATCCCCAGCTATTCTGTGATTCTGTGAAATCTTATCCACAATAAATACATCTAAATTTATTATAGCAGCTAGATGTCCTAGCTTAGATTTGGACTGTATTTTGTTACGTCCTGAGGGAAAAGGATTTTAGGCTCTCCAGTGCAAAGACTAAAAACAGAAAGGGGGGTGGGGGTGGAAAAATGTTCAGAATTGCTAACAGGGCAAAAATCCTTCAAAATCTGAACCTAGATCCCTATTTATGTGCAAACATCACTCCTTATTTCTCCATATTCTTTCCTTTACTTATTGTTAAATAAAATAGATATATGTATGTAGTTTCTGAAACAGCACTAATTCCATATATATATTAACCTTTAGAAACCAGTTCTTTTGTTCTGTTTTTCTAGAACTGCTGTATACCCACTGTATTTGTTGCCAGTACCCTAGTGAAGGAAACCCTTCTGGGGTCAAAGTCTGTGACTTCTATCAGCAAATGTGTATACATAGAAGCCTATTTGATATAAGAAATGTTATATAACATAAATTAGTTCTGCAAAAGGTTTTGTGTTGGTTTGAATTCTTATGACTCTGGAGACCTTCTGGCTTTTATATTGCAAAACATATCCATAGACAACTTGAAAGAAAATCTATGGTAGGCATATTGAACAAATACATAAAATTTACACTTTATTTCTACTGAAGAGGATACTATAAACTTGGCATAAATACCTGATGCTAAAATGTTCTGTTTTCCATCAAACAGATATATCCATGTAGTGTGTTATATTCAGGAGACTGATCTGCATGTTGCTATACAGTTATGTCATTCCATAATTCAGTAAATTAAATCAAAGACCAAAATAATCCATTTAGCCCTCAAACAATCAATTCAAAACATTTCTGTAACCTGAATTAAGGAAAAGGGAAGTATTTTCTGGGAAGCACAGAAATACTTTGGATTACTTAGAGCTATTTTAAAATAGCCTATTCAACAAGTGTAACTGCCACACAGACTGAATATACCCTCTAGAAAACAAGAGCAGATCAAAATGAAATGTGCTCCTTGAGAATAAAGAAGACAAAAGAGCTATCAGCTGTTTAAGCAGCTGACTAACCAAAAGTAGCTCCAGAGTTGCCAGCACAAACTGCCCAAGGAGTGTGCCAACCAGTCAGATGGTATGCTGGAAAAGAAGTCTTTCCTAGCTTAGCAGCTGTGTCCTGTGATTCAAAGCAAAAGAATGGAAGTGTTTCATTTTGGTGAAAAAAATGTTCTCTTTCTAAGGTGCTTTACTTAATTTAAGAAAAAAAATAGAAAAACAGTCTAAAAATATTATTCTTCAAGGAAGTACTAGTGCATCAGGCTTCAAATTCCTATAGTAGTCTCTTTTTAGGGGAATAGAATAAATGTGTGCTTTTCTCTGGTGACATGTTTTAATAAAACATAGAAGCTGAGAGTGAAACAACATTTCATTGCTACTGGGAATAGATTCTATAAAAAGACATTTCAAAACTATTTTTTTGTTGTTAGTAAATTGTCACTTTTGCTCTTGTTTGTTTTTTTTGGGGGGAGGGGGGGAGGAGGGAGATAAAGGTAGATAAAGCCCTTCCTTTCCAAACCTTTCAAGCCAAGTTGTTTTCATACCCTGACATAAGCTATTGAACCATTCACAGTTCATGAAACAGTGTGACATGACTGATAACAACCAGCACGACCAGTTGTAGTTCAAAAGCCCACACCGAATCAAAAGAAGGGAGAAATACATGCTCTGTTAGCCTTTGTTACAGGAAGTGTTCATTTTTATTCAGTAGGATCTGGTTCAATGCTCCTTTAAAATATATTGCAAGTGTGATGCATATGCCGGACATCACATATAAGACACTTCCGTTATAAACAGTGGTCTCCATGAAGCTTCACTAACACTGTCTGAATTTAATCAATTCAGATTAAAATATCAAGCCAAAAAAAAGAAACAGCCTTTTCTACACTGAATTAGCAGTTCAGGTCTAAATTATGTCCCATATGGCCTCAATTTTGAATGTTTAACCCAGATTATTGCAGTAAACCATTTATAATTTTTGTATTTAGGCATATGTAACTGGTAGTAGCCAGCTCTGTAATAATTCCCTAAGTACTGCTTAACAAAGAGATTCTTTCATTGTTTCCTCTTTCCTGTTGTATACACAGGACTTTGCTTTGGAACGGGTGCCAAGCCAGCTGAAAGTTTATGGGTAAGGATCAGAGGACAGACCAACACTAGTGACACTGTTGTAGGTGTCTGCTACAGGCTATGTGATAAAGATGAAGAATTAGATGAAGCCATTTTAGAGACCTGGAGGAAACCTCATGTTCACAGGCCCTCATTCTCATAGGGAACTCCAACCACCCCAGTATCTGCTGGGAGGGCAGTGTGGTGGGAAGCAGGCAATCCAGGAGTTTTCTGGAGAGCACCGAGGCCAATTTCTTGACACAGGCAACCAATGGGACGTACTGTACTGGGCCTGTTGCTCACAAGTAAGAAAGAACTTGTGGGTGATGTGCCTACTGAAGGCAGCTGTGGCTATAGCAACCATGAAACGGTGGAGTTTGAGATCCTGAGAGAAACGAACAAGAAAGTAGTAGAATTACGGCCACGGACTTCTGGAGAGCAGATTTCAGCTTTTTTAGGAATCTGCTTGGTGGGATCCCATGGGACACTGGCCTGAAGAGAAGAAGGACCTTGGAGAGCTGGTTGATCTTCAAGGACAACATCCTCAAAGCACAGAACAGTTCATTCTGACATGCCAAAAGTCGAGTAGGTGAGGCAGAAGGCCAGCACGGATGAACAGTGAACTCCCGACTGAGCTCCAATGTACAAAGGAAGCCCATGGAGGATGGAAGCAGGGATGGGCTACCCAATAATTCATTTGAGAGAAGAGCATAATGGAACAGATTATCCTTTGATGCTACTATCAGTTCTACATTAGCTTTAGAGAAGCTGAATTGACTTATCTTAGTCAATTATTTTATTTGATGCCTAAAAGTTGATAATTTTTTCCTTTCTTTCTGAAAGGAAAAATGCATCTAAAGACAATCTGACTGTGTTAATCAACTGATGTAAACCCACAATCTTCAAAATTTTATTTACATAAAGGTTACTTGTACATCTGACACTCAATTCTTTTCATAATGTGTAATCAGTGTTTAGTTCTTAAGGAGTTGCCATATTGGTCCTAGTATCTGAAAATCAGCTATCTTGCATTTAGTAATGGCTATAGATTTCATTTCCGAATTGCATGTTCCTGGTATTTTTTGTATTTTTCCTCAAGTAGCCAGAATGGATGAAAAAGCTTTTGAAAAAGCTGTACAGTTTTACAGCTATTGTTTGTTTTACTTGGCTTTGAAGTTTCTGAAGTTGGTGTGAAAAAGTAAGTATGACTTAAAGTTTAACAAAAAATAAAATGTAGGCAATACTGTTTTTTTCAGAATACAAAGTTGCTAGGTAAATCACATACAGAAGTCAAAATTCTTTTCTTTGATTTAGTAAAAGACATTTCCACCTGTTTTGAGTAGCTTAAAAATGTGTCATAAAATCAACAGGTATGTACTTTCCATTGTATGAAGCCATTTTTTATCAGATCAAGGTCTATACAAGAGGTGGGTTTTTTTGTTTGTTTGGGTTTTTTTTAAGAAAAGTTGTTACCAGGTGCTCTAATCTAACACAAAAAATAGACCTTTAAGAGGAACAGTAAAGGGCAGTATAAATGTATTTTTATGTACCTAATGTAAATTTACATATCAGCCAAGGGTGTATGCTAACGCTGGCTTGTGTGCTAGCTTGTGTGCTAGCGCTACTTATATATGTACCTCCTGCACATACTTAGATGCTTTCAATTTTGTAGACTGGACTTGAGTAAATTACTGAAGATCACAAAGGAAATTCAGGTCTAGTTAGGAGTTTAATCTTTGTTTTCATCCCAGTTTAACTGCAAAACTATCTATTCTTCTAAGGAGATGTTCAAACTAGTCAAGAATTAGACCTACATTTCTTAAATTCACAGTAAAAGTTGTTATCCTTTGCAGCTGTGGTCTACTTAAATTGAGCTCTGAGATTATTTCAAGCTGCAATATCTAATTGATCTCTTACTGATGGCCTGTGGTAAGTAGACTTAACGCTTGTTTTATCAGTGGATAAACAAGACAGCAAGGATAACTTCCATCTCTTACTGGTCTGCATGTATGTATAGCACATAGTTCTATATAGCATTTATCCAAGATATGCTTAATGTTAAGTTGATTTCTCAAAAGTTAGACAAAATCCATCAAGTATTCTACTAAAGTAATGCAAATATATAAGCTATAAAAGGCTTCTTGTCAGCATATCCACATCAGAAGTCAGCCGTTTAAGATTATATACAAAGAAAACCATCCTTACTGCCAAAAGAAACTATTGCATGATTAATGTTAATTATATATTTTATAGCTGCTAATAATAACCATTAAATATAATTTGCAGCAAGAATACTAGTCATTAAAAACTGAACATTATACAGCTACTAATCCCACTTAAGTAGATGCAGTATACAATGCTCCATTACCTAGTCAGTAAGAGCTTTTTTGCTACACCAACCCATCAAATGTAAAGGTATCATAATCCAAGTAGTCATCAAATTGTCTTTTTAGCATAGTTTATTTGAGAAATAAAATGATTTTTGCTCATTGCTTTCTAGTTTTCCCAAAAAAATAGGTTCGCAACTTTTTCATCTTTCTGTAACTGTGCAGTCAGTGTGCAGTTCTGAGTAAGGATTGTGGCAATCCCATTTGGAAAAAATATATATATATAATATTTTAGGTTATTTTATTTATTTCATGACTCTATGTTGTATACTTGTTTTTTTCTCCAACTTCCTGTTTAGGGTTTAGACACACTGTTGTTTGCCCAGCTGGATTGCTATCTGTCCTATAATTCATCCTTTTTATTTTTGAACCCTGAGAATTTTTTTCTTTGTGGTTCCTGAGATGATTAAAATTAAGGGTGCTTTAAACTGAGTATAGTCAAGACAGACTGTCCCAGTCTAACAATATGTTTCTGAGCCTTTTTTTCCAAGAGAAGTACAGTCACTTAACAGGGAAAGGAATTCTAGTCACAAAGACAGTAAGATGGACATATCTCTGTGTCTGTTCTTACTGAAAGCATGATGTTATTATAAACATTTTAGTTTTTGCCTCATCTGTAGAATTGCTGCCCAAAATCGTTCTTAACCTCATCACTAGATCTTTTTTCTTCTGGAGAGAGGCAGGAACAATTCTTGCTTGTGTTGCCACTAGCACTTTATCTACTCATCTTACCCCTGTGTCAGGTCTTACATCTGTTTTACTTTTTCCTACTTCTCTTGACAAGCCATTTTTCTTTTCCTGTTCCTAGATGTCCAGCCTCCAGTCACTTGAGGTGATCTCTATACCTGAAAGTGCATAAGATCTGCATTGAGATCCTCTGGAGAACCTTGTCAGGATAGTGCTTGGTCATTTTGATTGATGATACACAAATAACTGTCACCATATAACTGTCATTTTTAGTTAGGAAACCAAATGACCTTCATTCTGACCTGTAATTAAATATTATAATATGCAATGTTTAAGTCATTTATCCTTTGTGGTCACAGATTAGATGAAACACTAAAATAATTCTTAAAGTTTTTTCCTCATTTTTCTTTCTCCCTGTCACCATTAAAAAATAAAAATGCAGTTTCAATCTTGAATTACTTTGTCTTTAAAAGGTTAGCTTTGAGGACAATTACAGTATTCTTGTTATTTTGGAACCCTTATATGACTTTGTGTTCTCAGCTCTTTTTAGAGTGATACTCCTGAAATATGAAGCCGTCATCCTCACTTGAGGAGCGCTTTGACACCAAGATAGAACACAGCATAGATTTCTCTCAAATCATGTTTAATTGCTTTTCTCTGTAGCTACAGTTCTGTCTGTCATCATTCTTACATTTCACATTTACAGAGCTGTTCTGAGTTAAATTTTTTACTACTGCAATCTAAAAGTCATTGCCATGCATTTTTACACATGAGAACTGTTAAAGGAAGAAAGACTAAACAAGCTCCAATATTTCCACTGCAGCTGTACCGAAGTGAGGTATATAATCAGTTTATGAACACCCCTCCCTCTTAATAATTCTTGGCAGAATATTCTGTTCCTCATTTCCTGGTACGCTGGTTTGGGGAATGCTGATGGAATGTGCTTTGTCTCTTAAATACATGACCACACTTTTCCAGTTTCATAATGAAGTTTGACAATACAGCAAAGAGTAAGAAATTCAGTAATCCTTGGAGATAGGGATTATATAAGACAGACCAGAAGAATGACGTCAAAGGAACTCTCAAATGAGCACACCAAGATTATTAAGTAATTAAATACTAAAATGATAATAATTTCAAAACATGAAGTTATAAAAAATATAGGCCATATTCCTATTGCCAAGTGCAAGTGAGTTAATGGCAACCTTGAGAACCAATTTCTGGAACATTGGATGAAAACTTCTTGTGAATACATTTACTGTGTTTAAAAAGGGTCACTGACCTCAAGTTTGCAAAACTGCCATGTGTTGTTAAGTGGGCTTAAAGTTAAGAATAAAAGAGGTAAATTGAGCTGTCACTTAGCACAAAAGAACTAACATGATCTCACAGCCCACAAAATAAGCAAATGCTGAATACATTAACTATCTTTTATTTCAGAACAAAAAGATAAATATTAATGTTATAAAATGTCTAGATAAAGAGAAAAACAAGATCAAGAAAATGTGTTATGCGATGGGCCTGTTCTAGCATGAATAACAACCTTGTGAGTTTTGCATAAATGGTTCATCAGTATGTAGATATAATAATCTTTTTAGAAGGGATCACAAAGCAAGCTATATTATAAGGATAAAGTATATCAGAAAGGGTGAACAATATCAAAATTGTGGAATCTGATTGGAAATTATTTGGGTTATTATAAAAAATGAAAAGCAGAACTGGAAGAGAGCAAACTTTTCTCCAACTAACTTGAAACTAGCTATATGCAGTGTAACTAACTGATTATTTGCTGGCAGAGTCAAGCAAACCAACATGAAAATGTTTCTCAAAAGAAGCTGTTGCTTTCATGTTGGGATTCTAAAATATTCTGTTGAATAACAGGAGAGCGAGTATTACCTCAGTTTCAAAATACAATATAAAACATCACCTGTTATAAAAATGCTTTTAAATGCTATAAATTTTTTTATTAGAGTAGATTTGGAAAAGTTATGGGAAAGATTATAATGATCTATTAGCACAGAAATGAACTCTTTAAAAATAGAACTGTGTTCTCCTATGAACTATCAGATATTGGCTTTAATTGAGAAAATGGTTAGGGATTCAAAACAAAACTATAATTGAGATCAAGCATATTAGAAATCCATGAAGAGAATCTGTATAAAATGCAACAATGATAGCTTTCTTCATAAACACAACTCAGTCCCCATAGGTTTAGGCTGCACAGAAGGAATTTTTTTTGTATTTGAATAAACTCAGCTTTATTAATTACACACACACACGCACACACGCACACATGCACACATACACACACATATGCACCTTGTGGCACCTGTACAGCATTCTAGTCTTATATGCTTTTGTTAACTGACTTGCCTTCAAGCAAGTTAAAAATGAGCTATGCCTTTCAGTTCTGTGACACTATCTAAATTGGCCACAGAAGACATTCAGAGTCATCTGTCTATCAGCAGTTCCAGTCTACCTGTCATTGTAATAAGTAGGCACTAATTACAAGAATTACAAGAGGCATCCATGCTGTCCCACTAGGATCATCTTGGCAGCCCATCTTAATGACAAGTTATGTTTCTGTACATCATTGAAGTATCACAATATTTATAGCTATCTTTCCTTTAATATTTTTGCTTTGTTAGCAACTGATGAAGGAGCCACCAGTGATATGTTAAAAATTTGTTGACTTTAAAAATGTAATTGAAAGATTAATGACTGACATAGTATCAATACACATATTTGGGCCAGATATTTTTCTAGCTGCAGCAGAATCCTTTCAGGGTGCCAAGTCTAGACAGGAGAGTTTGTTCAAGGTCATTTACGTTTTATAGAATACGGCATATTGCAGCTCAAAACTTGAGGATAATGAGTGATACTGATGAAGCCTGATACAAGGTGTCCCCTTTGTGTGGCAGCTTTTCCTGTTCCAGTTTTATTTCTACATATTTAATTATCAGCTCTATTTAGGTACAACAAATGAGTGAAAAATGAGATCATTCAGGCAGCTTAAAACCCACATATGCAAGGCTGATTTTATTTAGATCTATCTCATGTCTTTTATAATCCTTATTTGTGACATAAGCTGATTTATTATTATTGTTGACAGCCAAACATTGCTACAGATAAGTGATTCTTAGGACAGCTACTAAAATTAATAGCTGAGAAAGCTGCAGCTCATATGGTTATCTTAATTTACATTCTAGCTGAGTTTAATATTTTTCCTTAAGATAGGATTGCAGTATAGAATTAAGCAAACTGCTGAATGTCCACGACAAAGATGGATTCAAAATTCTGTTTTATCTGAGCTTTGGGTTTTGAATTCCTGGGCTTAGCTGTACTGGGGAGATGATAAAACATTCAAAAATGATTTGAATATTCATGAAACTATGCTACTTGCACTGGTGAGAACACATCATCTACTTCAGTGTTAAAACTTACGTTCTTATGCCTGTGATAAATTCAAATTCAGCCTTTGCTGGGTGAATTAACAGAGAAGAACTGGTCTGGAAAACATGGGTGTCTTCATTTATAGTTTATCCAGATTGTTTCATTATACTGTGGACACCATAATTCTCTAATAAGAGCTCGTTATTGCTGTTATTTAAAATCAGTGGCAGAACCACCATCGATTTCAGTAGGAACACAGCTCTGCCCCCAGGGTGCAGTGACCATTCTTAAGACTGGAGGTCCCCGGAGGAGAAAGGAACCGAATCCGCTGCTGATAAAAAAAAAAAAGTTCAAGCTCTGAACTATAGTGAAGGTTTGAGAAAAATTCTGGACATGGCATCGGGCATGTGCACCTAGGGGTTTTCAAGAAGCTACAAGGAGCGTCACTGTCTGAGTACGAGCAAGGTGCCAATGTCAGCTGTATACAGAGCATAGGATTTCAAAATCTAGCAAAGCTAGGCTCTGAAAATTGGTTCAGCCCAGGACATACCAAAGTCAAACACAGGCAAAGGATGCTTTCTGCTGTCAACTCTTTCTCTCTAAAGATATTCCTTGGTTTTCAATTGAATCTTTAAAAGATACTTAGCTTCTTATTTTGTACTTAAGCTACTTCAGTTAAACTTTACACATATTTTTAAAGCCATTCATACCCACTAACAGATTTAAGTTTGTCCTTGAATATAAGCCTAGACAAGTTTTTTGCTCAGTAGTAAGGTGTTTGTGTGCTAAAGGTTACGCCTACCTGAAGCGAAGCGTCATTTCCTTTCATTTGGTAATTTTAAAGGTGAGTTTGGATGACTTCACTGCTGGGAGAACTTAGTTCACACTAGGCTGAGGTTTGTAAACTTCTGAGTATGAAACGATACAGGTCTGAGTTTACTAAGAGAGGGTTGTGCAGTAATGACTGACTGGTTATCATGATCGATTTACCAGACTTAGTATGGCTAGGGTGGTAAGGCTCAGCTTAAGACAGAGAATGATAGGCTGGATCCTATGGTCACCTCTTAGTGAACATCCATTCATAGAATTGACATTCTCCCTCCCCTCTTTTTTTCTGCCATTTCAGCTAAAGGAGCTTTTCACAGGACAGTGAAGCATACCTTTGCTAATAATGTATTGTTATTGTGTGTCTGAGAGTGTTGACATGGAGAGCAAAACTTTCAGTGACAAAATAAATGTGAAGTGGGAGGGAACCAGTGTAGAATTTCCACCTCTTCAGTCAGTCCTGATATTAGTGAGACTTCATCCAAGCCAGGGTGTTCAAGGAAGTACACAAAACATGTCTTTAACAAGGCTAAGTTTGACTCTGAAAATTAGTCATCTGATATTACTTATTGGACTGATACTACCTGACATTCAATATGACTGACAAGATCTATGTTGTGACTGGCAGTTCTGTCCTGTGGTGGAGATATATGAGAGTACTTTTGTAGTTAAATCGCATTTCAAATTTTCTGCAGGTATGGATAGGGTTCAGAGTAAATTAGCTGCATTTCTCAAAGATTATTCCAGCCCCACAGAGTTAAGCAACTGCACTTTTGGTGCTATACTTTTGTTATGCCTTTTCACTCACAAGGCTGAATGAAGGCTTCTCAGCACTGCAGCTAACTTAAAATTTGTGACCTATGTAGAAAAAGGAGCAGGATATTCCTGCCGGAAGGGGGCAGGTGGAATGAAGGAAGAAAAAGGGGTTTGCAGGTTCTGGCATGTTGCTCCTGGGTAATCGATGGGGTAGAGCTATTGTTGGGAGGTACCACACTGCCACGGATACACCTTAATGCTCCCTCATCAGCAGCCAACCAGACATCCTAAGCCACTGGCATAATTTGCAGTAGAGCCATGATTATTTTCTTTCCCTCAGTAGTCTCCTGCCCCAGGCGACTGTCTATTTTGCCTATTCATAAAACCAACTATTTTCCTGTTTCTTGAAATCAAAGGTACCACTGCTGAGATTACGTTGCAAATATGTGGGATATACATTTGCATGACTCACTGCTATATGCTAGGCTTGCAAAATGGTGATGTCTTCTCTGCAATCTCAGCTGTTATCTGTTGACTCGGAGGTATTGCTGGTGTCATGCGGCAAACTCCTGACCAGCTCCTCATGATATGCATATGTGGATCCCAACACTCCGGAAATCCATTTCCTTTTGCTTGCCTTATTGGTGGGAACGTTTCACATGTTTATTTTTGTCTGAATGTCAGCCTGATTGTAATCCTGTTGCACTAGTATTTCATCTCAAAGTTTTTGTGAACATTTGCTTTTCCACAGAAAACAAGAAGACCTCTTTAGGTGTGCACAGCGCACAGTCTGATGCAATGAGACTAGGCAAAAAATGTTGACATTAACTTTGAAAGGAGTCTGACCAAGAAGCAAGCATCCATTTAACATGACACAGAGCAGTTACAGCTACAGGGGCAATAGACTGATCAGCTGTAGCAATATTCAGAGGAATACAGAACAGAAACTAAAAGAACTAGCAAAACAGTGTACAGCCTTGGTGCCCCCACATGAATATTAAGGCACAGTAACTGAACATACAACTGAACTTATTAAACTTTCAAACACAAGCAAAGCATATGCTTTATCTTTCCGATCATTCATGCTAGGAACTGTGTTTTCTGAAAAGTGGTTATTGACCTTAGCACAAAATAACCATTTTATCCTTTGTAGATAGAGATATCCTCTGTAGGTCTTACTTTTACTGGTAAGAAATATGACAAAGGAAACTGTTATTTCGCTCCATGTTATTCTGGATGTGAGGGTTTAGACAAAGCACACAGTCAACCTGCTATTTACATTTTGGCTGTTAAAAAGCAAACACATTTGCTAAATTGCTTCTCATGTTTTCAGGTATTTACACATGTAGATGTGCCAGGACACTAAATCTGTGATTGCATTAACATAATTTTTCTTAATCCAGTACAATGAAACACAAGTAGAATATGCAGTCATTTTTCATCTGTATACAAACATTCAGCCAGGAGCTTGGATTATAGAATTACTTTTAAATCCTGACATGAACTACCTGTATCACTTGATCTGATCTTGAAGGAATCATTCCCAACACAGCCATATGTTTTTACACTAGTTTTATGTCGGTGATGGCCCTGAACTGATTATGTTTACCAGGATCAGTCTCTGCTCAGTTTGCCTACAGAGATGGCCATACAGCTACGTGGAACAAACCCATATGATACTCCAGCTCCCGTGTCCAGACCCCAGATCCCATGCTGGAGATAACGGGCAGGATGAAGGCTAAAGTTGCTTCTAGCCTTTCAGCAAACTGATGCCTGCGCTCTGTACAGTGTTCTTATCTGTTTTAGCATTGGTCAAACCTTTCACAAGCACAAGTTTCTTTTCCCTCTTTTCACATCTCTGTAAGGCTTACCGTGGTCCAGGAAGGATTATAAACCCAGTGAGCTCCAAGTGATATCTACGAATTTGGCATGAGGCCAACTATAGATCTGGTTTGTGCTCATCTAGCTACAAACAGTACATGAACCTCAGGTGATCTGAAATCCCATTTTTACATTCCCTGTGCCATTTCTTTAGCCTCAGAAATTTCCATTTCACAGTTGAAAACCTCAGATATTTTTGATGATGTGAGTTTACCGCTACTTTTACACTACATTATTTTTCTCCCTTGGCACATGTGACAAAGTAGTCTGAAAAGAGAAATTTGACAGGAGCTTAGAGTTTATCAGCATTCAAAAGCGGGAAAAGATTCCCTCCTCCCTCACCATCTCAAGCCTGTACTTTCAAATCCCCTGTGCTTAACATATAGCATTTTCCTGCTGGAAAGAAAATTCAGGTTCTGTCAGTGTGGCTCCTCTTTTTTCTTTAATTCTTCAATCTACTTTTTTTTTTTTTTGAGAGAGAGAGAAACATTTTTAAAATGCATGATCGTATTATTTTAGCCTTATTAAGGCTAAAATTTAAAGTTTTTTTTTTTTTCCCCCTCACTCTTCTTTGCAGTAACCTGTTGAGGTACAAGCTACTACTCTAATAAATAAAAAATGCTTTAGCACTTTTTAATCAGAATTCATCTCAAAAAGTGGAAGGCATGCTTATTCTGAGCATGGAAATCGCCACATGTGATAGGGGACTATGTATTTGTGTATGTTCTTTCTGCAAACACTTTTTCCCTGTCTTCACTAACTTAAATTCTCACTGCATGTGAGATACAAATAATTCTGATTTTTCTTTCTTTTTTTTTTTTTTTTTGAGCTCCAGTGGTGTGCTTAGCACTACTTAAAGAAAGAAAAAAAAAAAAAAAAAAAAAAAGACTGTCCTGAGTTGCTTTACAGTCTAGATAATCTGAGTAAAGATGGATTTGTGCTTGCATTCTTGTGCCATTTATTTTTCATTTATTGACTTTTCAGCATTCTCAGCAATCCTCTTAGGATGGTGAACTGCATCAGTTAATGCTTTGTGCAGGGGGCCATTGTTCAGCACAGATCTCAGGGGAAAAGAGTTTTTGGATTGTTTGCTTTTGTTTGTTTTATAAGACAAGCAGGGTAGAAGAAAAGTTTTGGATTAAATCAACATAGCTGATTTCACAGGGTTCTGCAGTGGCCAACAGCTCAAATACTTGTTCAAATGAAATTCATTTTTTATATTAACTTTTAAGTATATCATGCCTGATTTAACCTAGATCTGATAATGAAGAATATAAAAATAAAAGACAGAACTGCTCGTTTCATGACAGAAAAAAAAAATATTACACAAACCTGCTGCATCACTTCCTGGGGACCCTGATTTGAAACACCCCAAAGACTGCCAGGAGAGGCGGCTGCTCACCACTTTCCCATCATTAGATATTTCCAGTGGGCTCCAGCACAGCTGATGCACCCGGAGACTGCAGTGTCCAATATCTGCCGTCAGTGCTGAAAACTGTTGTCACGGATGTTAATGTTGTTATCATTTTTCAGTTATCCAAGTGTTGGATGAACAACATTAGTGTTGCGAGAGACAACAAGAGGGTACTGGCATTATATAATATCAGACCAGAGATAGAAAGTTAATTGATTCATACCAACAGATGTTTAGTAGAAGGAATTTAAATAGCAGAAGCAGCACTATTCAAAAGGTTTAGAGCATCTGAGAGCAAAGAGTTGTCACTGTATGGATTCGGGAGCCTGAGTTTTTTGTAAAGCTTAGGGTGTTTTCTTTTATAACTATCTTTGCTGCTCTTATAACATTGCTCTAGTTATGATGGGTAAAGGATATTTGTGAGCAATGTTTGTGGGAGAGATAATATCAGATCATCTAATAGAAAATACTGTTGGAGGGGGAACAGGCAACCTTCCAGGCAAAAAATAAAAAATAAAAATGTTCTTTTATGTGTTGAAAAGCTTGTTCCTTTTTCTCCACTATAGCAGTTGTTATAATGACACATTACTTCTTCCTACAAATCTTACCTCCTTCACATCATTCCCCAGGGTAAAAAGTTTTTCAAGCAACTTTAAACTAAAGATGTTAAAATGCTTTATTTTCTTTTTTGTTCATTCCAATTCTATGTGTTTTTAAGGGCTGTCCAAGTGAATCAGTATTCTTGACAATTCAGATAAATCCCAAACATATACTTTCATTACACAGTACTTCCTAGCTACCCAAACAGTGGTATGCAGTGGTATGTTATTGCTTGAGGAAGGACACAGCGCAAGGATTGCACAGCAAAAATAAATTTAAACACAGTTAGTTTAAATTATAGGTTTGAAAATGTTCTGAAAATTGAATTCAGAGTGGCATTTGCTTACTCTGCCAGAGACTGAATTTACACCTAAAATGTAAGTGGTTAGCGAGAAGTGCCTAGTGAGAAAACCTTCCAAAACTTCAGCTCTTTATATAGCCAATACAGAATTAATCTGCCTTCAGAAAGGTTTCCAGGAATCTCAAGTTAATTTTCAAAGTACTTTTCAAATTAAAAAAATAATAATAATTTCAAGAAAATATCTGTTTATAAACAGAGAAGACGGTCCAATTTATTCTAAGGATGCTGAATAAAACAAACAGATAAATGTTAACTTATTTTTAAAGAAGCTTTTAAAGACAATACTAAGGTACAGAGTTGGGTCAGTATGTGTATGATACTGGCTGGAATTAGTAGAGGCATCCCAGTATATAAGGGTTTATATATTGCTGAACTTTTCCTGTAGAAAAAGTATAATAGTTTTCTAACTATAATTATTACCAGTTTTATAAACCTAAACTATTATTGTTTGAGATAAAGCTATTACTAGTTTTGTAACCGGTCAGTTTTCAACATTATATTTATTGAGTCCAATTGTATCAATTGATCTGTTGCGAGAGAGTATCAGTGAATGTTTCTCTTGGAGAGTAAGTTTATTGATCTTGCTACTATTGTACTATCTAAATAAGATACACCATTAAGTATTTTTGTATGAAAACATATAGTTGCTAGAATACAGAGAAATCTGACATGCAATATAATCCTAAGAAATGCTAAACAAAATTTCAGAACATAACATAGAAACTTTATCAGATATTTTATTATAGGATGTAACTTTTAAGACAAGACAGGACTAACAGGCAAGAATCAAGAAGGTCCATGAACCTGACCTTGGATCTGAATGAAAGGAGAAAGTCATCTGAGGAAAAAACAGTTTTGATTAGAATATTTCATTGTTCCTTACTAGTTTTATATCTAATAAACTTACATAGCATGATTCATACAAGTCATTAAAATAATATATTGGGAGAGATATGGTGCAAGATAATGTTGTTAATGTGGAGAGAATTTAATTAAAAGTTGCCACCATGGGTCATATAAAGTTTGGCTCAATAATGACTCAGACTTGCTAATATTTGCCAATCTTTATTAAGATATTGTGCAGTTGCTATGAGGAATGAAGTTGGGATTTCAAGATGATTTAAATCATTTTGCTGATAGTGTAGGACTGAGAACCAAAACAAATAAATAAATTTATGTGAAAAACAAAATTAGTTTACCACGCATTACTGCTGAGTTGCTATGGTTTTATCACTAAGCCATGGTTGACCACACCACTATGTAAATGATTACAAACTATTTAAACAGCTTTATGAATTTTGAGGTTCAACAAATACAGAGCCAGATCCACAGCCTTACTGCAGCCTTTCTTCTTTTTTTTTTCTTCTTGATAGTGCAAAGAGATTGTGATATGAGATTGTCATAATCTTCCCTATCAAAGTGACAGAACGGCAGCATGAGAGAATCACCTAGTTTTGCTTTGGTCAGGATTTTCCAAAGAAATGAGGATGGCTTTAGTTGTAAATGGAAGATTACTTTTATTTGCTTATTAGTTCAGCCTAACAATCCCCAGAACTGAGGAAATGTGAAGGAATTTTAAAATTACTTGCGCCCTTGCCCTTATTGTATCCTATTTCTCCAGCTAAATGCAGCTAAAATGAATCAGAAGGTTTGGTCTGTTATAAGTAGGAAAGCTTTCTTAGTGCAGTGCAGACTCCAGAGCCCAGAACTGGCCTCCGGGCCAATTTCTACTACTCTCCTCACCCCAAGATTATAATGTTAAACGGCCCAGTTATGCTATCTTACCACTGACAGCATACCAAGGAAGGACTTAGCACTTTTCATTTATATTTTAAATGAATTATTGGAAATATATGCCCTCCATCTTTCAGAGAGGTATTTTGTTAATAATATACTTAAAGAACATGGTACCCATAGTTTTGGGGTGCTCTGACACTTTTTCTGTTCTACAGATATACATGTGTTTTCCTGACAAGCAAGGACAATCTCATGTGATTTCTGTTCCAGAGGATTTGAGAGGAGGTTCATATTGCTGCCATTTGACAAATATATGAAGATTTGTTTCCAGTCTGATTTCTTCACATGGTGTGCCAAAGCCTTCTGGAAAGCAACACCAGCTGTTTTTATGGTTACTGAAGCAGTGACATCCTTATTGTACTCAGTACTCAGCAAAAATTTGTTCTTACAAATGCATTTCCAATCTATGTGTATAAGTTTCTATAATACAGTTTTGAACATAAAATTTTATCAAACCTAGATATATATGAATATATGGGAAAAATGGGAATACATATATGGGCATGATATTTTAGTTTGTTATTTACATAGGTCATACACATTTGGCAAAGTTTGGATTGGGAAGTATTTTCTCACTAGTTTTTAAATCAACTATTCCTGCTTTGCTTTCCTTAAAATGTTGCTTAGAAAATTTACTTGCTGGAAATGTTACTTCTTTTTCTGATAGAATTTTAGGATACTGATACAACAGTATAACAGCATAACTGCAAATATATTTATTATATAAGCTTCTCCAGTAGAGTTTTTGTAATCAATGTTATTAGGTTACTGGGTTGTTAGGTTTCTCGC
Source organism: Apteryx mantelli (assembly GCF_036417845.1). Taxonomy (NCBI): domain Eukaryota; kingdom Metazoa; phylum Chordata; class Aves; order Apterygiformes; family Apterygidae; genus Apteryx; species Apteryx mantelli. The sequence goes on along the minus strand of NC_089979.1, from coordinate 18,769,337 downwards.
GACACAGTGCCTAGTAATTGTTTTATCTGAAAAATTCACTAATACTTATCAAGGAACAGTCTTTTTCCTTTTCTCTTTTTTAATAGCCCTAATATTTATATCCCCATAAAGGTATGTTGCTTGCAATGAATTCACTGTAGTTCATACCTTATACACTCCCTTTTATTCAGAGAGGCTATCTCACCATTCTCCTTACTAGCAAGAAGTGGGTAGGTATTAGGCTCTAAGTTTTAATGGAACCTATGTAATTGGTCACAGTGGATTTCTCTGAAAGACATTTTACACTTTAATTGAAATATTGACTTTTGTGAAGTGAAAAGCTCATTTTGCATACTTGAGATCTCAGCAACTTTTTTAAAAGTCTCCAGGCAGGTATTAACTGCAGGGTAGACTCATGTCAGTGCTATATACAAGATAAAGTGACTTACACAGGATCTGTGATTATTTTTTGGTCCCATATTTATAACTCATTTCTGATATATTCATGTAGCACATGCAGAAGACAGGGCAGCGGGGTATAAAATAAATATGAATACACTAACTTCTATAGTAAAGCCACTTTCTACTCTCTTTTGTCATGTTTATTGTTCCCTTTTCTTACATTTAAATTGCACAGAGTTTGAACCAAAAGACGAATTGCAATTTAACTTTTCTGCATTGAAGTGTAATCTAGAAACCTGAACACCTTTGTAAACATGGCCTTTTCCTGGAGTTACAAGTGTCACACTGAATGAGCCTACATTATAAAACTTATTAACATTTTGTCTTGTGTTCCAGCATGAACAGTGTGACCCATAATTGCTTCTGACAAGGAAATATCATTAAGGAGTGAAGTGGAGCACAGAATATGTTGATAATCTGATGTATTTTCTTACAAAAAGTCTCAAATTCAATTGATTTGAGTGATAAAGTGAATTTTAAAATATAGTCAGGTTTTCTGACTGAGCAAATAACAAGTAACAGCTATAACTATAAAGGTCCCTTACGTTGTTGGGCTTAAAGGTAGCTATTTTCAGTCATTGATAATCCAAACTTGTGGATGTAGATATAAATTAAATTGCTTTTATTCACCTTTCATTGAGAAATAAAACACAGAAAAAATCACTTGGTCCCAAGGCTGGATCTGATTTTTCCTACTGAAGTGTTTTTTTCTTAGCATTTTTAATAACTGTGAGAACATACTTAATGTTAAAAAAAAAAAAGTAGCCTGAAATTATTATAAAGGATTTTTCTTAAATTTTAATAGGTACTCAGGGACATTGAAAATTAGCTTCTAAAAATGCTGAGAAATTTTCTTGATATATCTTTGCAGGGCAGAAATGAAAATAAGAATTGAATAGCTTTGGACTACCTCCATGGGTCAAGACAAAGATCATTCCGTTCTTATGTCCTATTTCAAGCTTCATTTGAAGATGTTTGGGGAAAACTACAATAGAAGAACATTCAAAATTAAACCTTTCTTTCCTCATACTGTTGCAGGTTTCAGCAATAGTAGGACTTGTTTAATAGCAACTGCAAAACCTTCTTCCCTGAAGTTTTGATTTTGGACCCGCTTACGCTTTTGATCTCCAAAACATTGTGTGCCGAACGGATTCCACAATTTAATTCTGTATTTTCTGGGAAGTACCTCCTTTTGTTCCAGTCTTCTGCCTGATGATTTCACTGGCTGCCACACAGTTTTTAGAATAGAAAAAAGTGGATCATCACTTCCTATTCTGTTCCTGATGAAATGGACCTTTTTCATATCCTCTGTTCATTATCTGTTTACCAAGGTGTAAAATCCTAGACTATGAATCTATCCTCACATGGAAACCACTGCATACTTTCTTGTTCTCCCCCAAACCTTCCTTAATTTTCAAGACTGTAGGATAATGATTACTTTGATTATTTGCCATGTTTACCATTTCTGGGCTCTAAACTACTGATTTTGGAAAACTAACTCTAATGTTTCCAAGATTTTTTCCTAAGAGGGACTATCTTAAATTGAACGCTTTCCTACAGATATCTAAATTGTACTTTATAAAATACTTTACATAGATATTGAATTTAATCTCTTTACCATTCAATATTGCAAAATTTTTCTGCAGCTCTTCACAGTCAAGATTGTCATTTTGGATCACCTGTAAGCACTTTGTAGTTCAGGATTCCTTCTTTTTCCTAGCTCAGGTAAGGATAAACACATTCTAATATGATCCTAAAAAGTCAAGAATATGGGAAAGTGAGTTTTTGTGTTGTTTTAAAAAATATAGGCCTTCATTTTATGGTAGCTTAAAATATCTTTAATTTTATTTTTTTGACATTGTTTCTGAGATGAAAAGTTCTCCTAAACAGCCAGAAGATTTGCAAAGAGAGGCTGAAATACATTTTTTTAAATATGTATCATTAGTTTTCCTGCAGCTTTTGTTACTGGTGACCAAAAAAATAAATTTGACTTCTCGATCATACTACTTTCAACTGAGGAACTGCTGAAACAGTGGGAAGGTAGGCAAATTGTAACAAAACCAAAAATCTCCTGGCTGCTGCTGGGCCCAGATTGAACAGGTGGTACAAAGGATTCATAACACTTAAGTAAAAACAGCAGGGGAGACTGTGTGAGGACAGATGTTTTTTACTAAATTGGAACAGAGTTAGGGAATGCTACTGGACACAGATCTATAGATTTAAATTATGAACTGTCCTAGAACCTGTGGTATTTCATTTTGGATTAGTTAAAAATGCTTACTTATCTTCATTTGACACCTACCCAAGTCTGCTGTATGTAGGTAAACTTGTTGGATAACCGTAAGTCAGGAAGTAGGGCATACATTTGCTATATTCTGAAATGGCAATGTCACAAAATATTTACATTACTTTATTGTATTTATTTTCTCACTGTGAATATAATTATTATTTGCAGAGAGGTATGGCAGTCATCACTCTGTTATTAATAAAATTTATTGCAAAATAATATCCTTATTACTTGGCTCCATGGTAACATAATTTGCTTAGAGGAGTGATTTATGTGATCACAAGGACAGGTACTTATCCTTAGAGCGTAATCCATGTACAGACAGATAAAACCAATCCAGTCTTAAAGGTACTATTTGAGCTATTTGCTTTTTGCTAGGAAGAAATCATCCTGGGTTCCTAATATTCAGACTGCGTAGAAACAATACTGACTTGCCTCCACTTGGAGACTGTGAGATAGATATACAGATATATGAGTGCATATGTATGTATATATGCATATGAAGTACATTCTAGAAACTGGAAGATGATGTTATGTCTGGAAGAGGTTTATCATGACAGACATTTTAGCTAGTCCTCAGCTAGTGAAATGCTGCCCCTTGCATATCCTCAAGGGTACATGTGCTCTCAGTTATGCTAGAGACATTGTAAGATATCAGCAGCACAGGGGAAAAAAGGAGGATGGTGGAGAACAGCTTTTCATTGCACTCTTTCCTCAGATGTGAAGTATATGAGTATGTTCCTTCAGAAATTGTCTGCTTAACCAGCTATCTACGTGCTTTTGGAATGATTTACAGTCATCACAAAAACTGCTTAATGACACAAAGTGCAAATAAAATTAGGCACCACGACAGCACTGGCTGAGCTGATGAACTGGCTCCTTGGTATTGCGAGTATGGAGGTCATGCAGTGTTGAAACTTGTAAATTCAGTTATTCTGTCTGTTTGGCTGGAGCTTCTGGTAACTTATCTTTAGTGGAACTAAAATTTCAATGGTTACCATCATGTGATCCTCCATCTATAAAGCTTCAAGAACTTCAAATATGTTATGCTCTAGATAACTTCTCCCCTTTATGCAATGATCAGTATCCTTGATACTTCTTTGACTGATATATTTCCCCCCTGCTGTGCACTTTTCAATTCATAGTTAAAGGTGGAAGCCCTAGAATATTTGGTATCTCATCAAAGTCAGATTTTTTGAGTCTTATTCTTCAGTTCCAAACTAATCTGTTACAAGCCAGGTATCTTGCATCATTAGGATCAATCATCATTTTTTGTGGGAGAATGCAGGGCTCTAACAATTTCTTGATGAATCTCTGAGTGATACATGTGCATTCTTAAGACTTCAAAAACACTGGTGACATGCTATTCCTAGCTAATATTTTAAGTTTTACAGAAAGTATCTCTAACCACACCCTTCTCTGAAATTTTTCTGTACATTTGCTTGAAGCTGATGTCTTTCTCAAATATCTGAAAATAAAGTATCATTATCATCTCTCAATATTTTATTTCTTTTAGCAGCATGTATTAGATATTCTATTTCATTGATTGACTCACTAGAACCCATTTATATGGGTAACTATTTTATTCCTCAATGATTTATTGGTTTAAAGAATTTAAAGTCACAACATATACAAAATTTAGACAATCTTTATCCTGGCCATAGATCTTGCTAAGTGATGTCACTTTTTTGTTGAATTAGGGATGGATTGAGAAAAAGACAGGCAAGCAACAGGTTAATTAATGAAAGCTGCATTGGACCAGTACCACTCTAAGTTCCTATAGTTTACAGAAAATGATTTGTGTTGTGTTATATCCTTGAATTCATCTCTTTGATGCCAAAAAATAGCTGCTTAAACCTATGCATATACTCAATCAGTTTCTTTTAACTGCTGTTTGAAGCTCCTTGCCAGAGATAATACTAGTCAAACCAGATTTTATTCTTTAAGCAGCAATCATAAGCACATAAAGATCAGTTTCATAAAATATAAACAGGCAGCTCAGTTAGAATTTTCAAAACAACTTGTCCTTTAAAGAAAAAAAAAATGTACATAGCCATTAATATTACAAAAGAGATCCAGCAGCAAGACTGAAAGTACAAAACTGTTTGCTTTAATATATTTTTTTGCAGTTGCCTAAAACAGCCTCTGAAATTACAGTTGATTCTCAAACACAGGAGAAAAAATATGAGTATGCTACTAACTTCATGTAAAATGAAATGCACGGCAGCATTCAAGCTATTTTGTAATCCACCTTACTCATTTGATTTTTCAGGTAGTAGCATGATTTTCAAACTATTTTGACCAAGGGCATATATTTAATTCTTTATCTAAGTACTAGTTTCTCACAGAAACATAGAATGGTTGAGGTTGGAAGGGTCTTGTCCAGTCCCCTGCTCAAAGCAGGGACAGCTATAGCAGTCTGGCCCAGGACTGTGACCACTTCAAATATCTCCAAGGAAGAGATTCCACAATCTCTCTGAGCAACCTGTTCCAATGGTTTGACCAGCATCACAGTCAAAAAGTTGTTATGTTTAAATATTAGTAATAAGAAGAAAGAGATAAATAAACAAATGCATATTATAAATAATTATTCAAATATTATAATTATTCTAAAGTAATTTTAATCATTCTATAATAATTCTAAAATAATAAGAAATAAAAATTTCCTGTATTTCAATTTGTGTCCATTGCTTCTCATCCTTTCACTGGGCACCACTGAGAAGAGTCTGGCTCCATCTTCTTTATCTCTCTCCCATCAGGTATTTATACACATTGATAAGACCTCCCCTGAGCCTTCTCTTCTCCAGGCTGAACAGTCCCAGCTCTGTCAGCCTCTCCTTATAGGAAAGATGCTCCAGTCCCTTCGTCGTCTTTGTGGCCCTTCACTGGACTCGCTCCAGTATGTCCATGTCTCTCTTGTACTGGGGAGCCCAGCACTGGGCACAGCCCTCCAGATGTGTCTCACCAGTGCTGAGTAGAAGGGGAGGGTGACCTTCCCCAACCTGCTGGTAACGCTCTGCCTAATGCAGCCCAGGATGCCACTGGCCTTCTTTGCTGCAAGGGCACATTCCTGGCTCATGTTGGGCTTCTTGCCCACCAGGGCCCCCAGGTCCTTTTCTGCAAAAGACTACAAACAATGTTAACAACTACAGTTGTAATATCATGCTGTAAATGACATAAAGCATCACTGTTTAACTGTGATGAGCATATTTGCTCTTAACAATTCTTCAGACAAAGCCTTACTCATCTGTGAAACCAAACCATGCAATAAGAGAGAAACACAAAACTGTCACTACTCTTAACTGATATACCTATTATTTTGTGTTTGTAGGGGTAGTGACATTTCTGCCAAATCTGATAGCTATCTGGATGTTTATTTGTATTTAAAGATTTTGTTTTTGTTTAAAGATTTTGTTTAATTTTTAGCCAATATACTGGACAGTATGTCTCGCTTTCATCTTGTACTGAGACATGGAAAAGCAATTTAAATTCATGAGCTATCCAGGAAAAAAAAAAAGTATTTTATATATTTACGCATTAATTGCATTAACATCTGTTTATTGCTTCTCCTACATCTGAAATTCCCCAAATCAAATATGTCTGGATTTCAGAGGGATTCGGCTCAGGCATTTAAATGTCAGTAAATGTGATTGGTATGAGTGACATTTTTTGCAATTAAAGGTTATTTCAATTTTCAAACCTATTTTTTTTTTCAGCTAATGATCTCATCCACAGTATTTCAGATTAGGAGCCCCATATGCAAATATCGTCTAGATTAATACTTTCTATGTGGTCTGAGTTAAACTGGCTAATTGCTGAGCAGCTTCATTATGATATTGCAAGAAATTAGTGAGTGTAAAAGGATCTTGGACTGAAAGATGGGGAACCAGAGTGAGGAGAAAAAGGAAAATCTCACTAAAGGTGGAGAAAGTTACCTAGATGTTAACAGCCCTGCAGAAATAAAAAAGAGGAAAATGTGTGGTTATTTGTAGACTGTTTACCATGCAGAAATTTTTTAAGTGATTTTTTGATGCCTCAGGCAGACTGCAAACACATTATTTTTCTTATTTTGTTATCTTTATTATAAGAATCATCTAAATTCTTTTACTAGATATCTGACAGTTTTTCCATGTTATTGTTTGCCTTGTATAGGTGAAGGCACTTTACATTTTAGACATGGTAATTCTCATGTACAAATGAACTGGACTTGTGCAAATTCATTAAAAGGTTAGTGTCTCATCTCCTACTGAACAAAACTTTGAAATATGGTTTTGATTTTTTCCCTGATTGGATATGTTTTCTTAGTAAATTGCATTTTATTTTATTATACTTTTGTAGGAAACAGGAAGCATATGTTACTTGCCTATTTACAATAGCTTTCTACATTTTAAAAGACAAGAATTCTAGGCACTCTTTCAGTTTAGATGTAGAAAAACTGGAAGATGCCTTTTGTACAAAGTATAACAGTAATAGGATTCTATTTTGAAATACTTTCTTCACTGTTACATGCTTCTTTCTTCATAATATCTTGTAAGACTTAACAGATGCTAAAAAAAACAGGATATATAATCTGTCACCGTAAAATCCTATAGATGCTTTACAGCTTGGGTTAACCAACACAAGCCACTATTTTAAGGAGCTGCTTTTTTTGTTATTTAGGCAGCTTGATCCTACTTTAGGTGTCTGTATCTTGGGCTTCTGTATCTAGGGCTGCAATTAAGAACCCTTTTTATAATCTCTAAATTTACTCAGAAACTAATTAAAGGAAAAAATAATGAAGTAATACAGTTGGAATTGTATCTCTTGGTACATTCCCTTGTTCACTTCACAATGCTTTGAGTAGTTTAAGTAATTGGATTAAGCTATATGAATTCTCTTTTCTTTAATAAAGATGTTGGCAGAAAACTTCTTATTGTTCTTTTTAATCCATTTAGCGATTCCTTACTGAACACTACACTCATTACAAATAGTAGGTTTCTGTGAAAAACAGATAAGTAATTTATTCTCCTGTGTCAAGAAGTTTTACATGCAAGCATGCAAGACCTTGTAGAGTGTAAGGATACTGTTTTTTATGCATGTCCTGGATACATATGAACAAACAAGATAGTCCAAGGACATGCTTAATTCAGTCAACATTAGTTTATTTGGGAATTAAAACAATTGGGCACAATGGGGCAATTAAAACAATGGGGCACAGGTCACTATTCTGCTATCAACTATTTTCCCCTAGTGAAGAGTTAGTTGCTATGGGTAATCCAAGTTTTTCTGCTCATTGCCGAGACCCCACAAGTGGTCACCTAAATGATGATTAATTGAACATGTTGTGTTGGAGCTTAAAACTATATGTGATTTTTAATAGAGCAACTGGTAAACTAATGAACATTAGGAAGCGAAGATCTTGCAAGGGAGAGAAAAGGATCTGTGTGTCCTACTCAGACTGTTCATCGTCCTCACAGGTCATGTGCTCCAATTCTCTTATCATATTGGAGACTTGGCTCTCCACTGGACTTGCTCCAGTTTGTTGGTAACTCTTTTGTACTTGAGAACATAAAATTGGACACAGTATTCCAGGCATGGTCTCACAAGTGCCATCACTACCCTTGAACTGCTAGCTATGCTGTTACTTTTACAGACTAGATGTGGTTAGCGCT